>NC_058101.1:149053636-149356666 GCF_020171115.1 Neogale vison | reverse complement strand
CTTTCTGGGGGCAGAGTTAAGGGAGTGGGTATGGCTGGGCGTCAGTTCCGTGTTTGTGATCCGGTGAGACGCTGAATGTGGTGGATGGCCTCAGGGGTGGCATGCAGGTTTCTCCCCCTCTGAGGGTTTTGCACAGCTCTAAATGACACGGTTTCTTCCTGGGTGGCTGGTGGAGTCATGGGGTATGGCTCAGGGGTCCCCAATTTGAGGGCCCCTGGGGATGGAAGACTGAATACCCAACCGAGGGTTAGGGCCAGGGCCTAGGGGCATGGCAGGCCTCATCCACCAGTGCCGGGGCCGGCACACCAGGGGACTGAGGGGCGAGAGGCATTGTTGTAGCATGCACCTGGCTGTTAGAGGGCATTCTCACAGGGTTCAGGCCTCAACCAACGGGGACACGAGGCTAGAGCCAGGCAACGGCCCTGCAGAATTGCAGCGCTGGAAACGAGTTTGCCGGACTTTTTTCCAGTCAATTCTCAAGAGTTTTCTGTCGTAATTGATATCAACTTGGGAAGAAAGCTCCTGAGAATTGGCTGGTGTTGGGCAGTGATTCGGGCTGCGCTGGCATCTGTGGTCTAGAGGGCTTTCTCGCTAGGTACCTGTCATGGCCATCCAGGAACATGGGCTGGGCCCAGGCGGCTCCCACTAGGGACCATGCACAGGGGAGCTTTCCAGCGTCAGAGTTGAGGGAGGGGTTCCGGCTGGGCATCAGCCTTTGTGTTTGCAGCCCAGTGGGGTGCTGAATATAGGGGGTGGCCTCAGGGGGGCATGGAGGTTAATCCTGCTCTGAGGGAGTTGTACAGCTCCAAAGGGAATGGGTTTACCTTGTGGTGGGCCGAGTCCTGGGTGTAGCTCAGGGGTCCTTAATCCAGGGGTCTTGGTGACCAGGCCCCTCAGAATAGAAGCCTGAATACACAAACTAGGGTTAGGGTTAGAGCCTAGGGGCAGAGCATGATCGATCTGCTGACACTGAGGTGGGCTCCCCTCAGGGTTGAGTTGAGGGCATTTGTCCAGTACCCCGGCAGAATCCGGCTTTATGGCCAGGGGGTACGCCGATGTTTCAAGTGGCTTTAGAGGAACTTGCAGATTTCTCCCCCTCTGAGGGTTTGGTGCAGCTCCAAATAGCATAGGTTCCTACCTCACGGTGGGCGGAGTACTGGGTGTTGATCACGGTTCCTTAATACATGGGGCTTGGTTGCCAGGACCCCCAGAATGGAAGCCTGAAAATTCAAATTTGGGTTAGGGTTAGTTCCAAGGGCCATGGCAGGCCCAATCTGCCAGCACTGAGGTGGGGTCCCCTCAGGGCTGAGTTGAGGGCATACATCCGGCGCCGCGGAGAATGCGGCTTTATGTCCAGGGAGCCGCTGATGGTGGGGGTGGCTTTAGGGGGGCATATGGGTGTCTCCCCTCTGAGGGTCTGGCGCAGTTCCATACCACAAGGTGTCCTCCTGCGTGGCAGGCAGAGTCATTGGTTGTAACTCAGGGGTCCTTAATCCAGGAGGCTTGGAGGTCAGACTTCTTGGGATGGAAGCCTAAAAACCCAAGCTAGGGTTAGGGTTAGGGGCCTAGGGGCATTACAGGCCCAATCTGCTAGCGCTGAGGTGTGTTCCCCTCAGGGCTGAGTTGAGTGCATGCTTCCAGCATCATGGACAAGGCGGCTGCTGATGGTGGGAGTGGCTATAGGGGGGCATGCAGGTTTCTCCCCCTCTAAGGGACTGGTGCAACTACAAATGGCATGGTTTCTTAGGGCATGGCTGGTGGAGTCCTGGAGTGTCACGCAGGGGTCTTTAATCCTGGGGGCTTGGGAACCAGGTCCCTCAGAATCGTAGCCTGAAAACCCAAACTATGGTTAGGGCTTAGGAGCATTACAGGCCCAATCTACCGGCGCTAAAGAGAGCTCCCCTCAGGGCTGAGTTGAGGGCATATGTACAGTGACAAGGCAGAATCTGGCTTTATGGCCCACTTGGCCACTGATTGTGGGGTTGGCTTTAGGGGGACACGCAGTTTTCTCCCGCTCTGAGGTTTTGGCACAGCTCCAAACTACAAAGTTTCCTCCTGTGTGGAGGGCTGAGTCCTTTATCCGGGGGGTTTGGGAGCCAGGCCTCTTGGGATGGAAGTCTGAAAACCCAAACTAGGGTTAGGGTTAGGGCCTAGGGCCATTACAGGCCTGATCTGCCAGCACTGAGGCAGGATCCCCTCAGGGCTGAGGTGAGGGCATGCATCTGGCACTGCAGCAGAATTCAGCTTTATGGCCGGGGGGCTGCTGTTGCTTGCGGTGGTTTTGAGGGACCATGCAGGTTTCTCCCCTTTTGAGGACGTGGCGCTGCTCTGAATGGCACAGTTTCCAGCGGTGTGGCTAGTGGAGTCCTGGAGTGTTGCTCAGTGGTCCTGTATGCAGGGGGCTTCCTCAGAATGGAAACCTGAAAACCAAAACTAGTGTTGGGGTTAGGACATGGGGCATTACAGACCTGATCTGCAGGCGCTGAAGCGGGCTCTCCTTAGGGGTGAATTGTGGGTATTCATTAGGCACTGCGGCAGATCTGGCTTTATGGCCAGGTGGGCTGCCGATGGTGGGGGTGATTTTAAGGGGGCATGCAGTTTTCTTCCCCTCTGAGAGTTCCATAAGCTCTAAACTACAAGGTTTCCTCCTGCATGGTGGGCGGAGTCCTGGGTGTCATTCAGGGGTCCTTAATCCAGGGGGCTGCTGTGCCAGGCCTCTTGGGATGGAATCCTGAAAACCCAAACTAGCATTAAGTTTAGGGCCGAGGGTCAGAGTCTGGGTTTGGTCCAAGGGGGCGTAGATGCTGGGAGCATGTAGGTTTCTCCCGCTCTGAGGTTCCTGTGCAGCTCCAAATGGCACCATTTTGCCCTACAAGGCTGGCGAAGTGCTACCGTGAGTCTCAGGTATCCCCAATCTGGCGGACTTGGTGCTAGGCCTCTGGGTACAGAAGCTTGTACTCTTCACCTAGTGTTGGGGTTAAGGCCTAGGGGCATGGCAGACCTGATCTGCCAGTACTGAGGCAGGCTCCCCACAGGTTGAGTTGAGGGCATGCATCTCACACCACAGAGAATCCAGCTTTATGGCCAAGGTTCCTGCTGAGGGTGGGGGTGTCCTTGGGGAGCATGAAGGTTTCTTCTCTTCTGAGGGTTTTGCAAAGGTCCAAATGGCACGATTTCCTCCTGGGTGGTAGCCAGATTCCTGTGGTGTGGCTCAGGTGTCCCCAGTCTGAGGGCTTAGGGCCCAGGTCTCTGGGGATGGAAGCCTGAAAAGCCAACTGACATGTAGGGTTAGGGCCCAGCGATAGCAGGCCCAATCTTCCAGTACTGGGGGGTGATCCTCAGGGGTCTGAGTCGAGGATGGGGGTCAAGTGGCACATAAGGCTCTGGGTTTTCTTGTCATGCAGGCCATCCGAGGTGAAGCTGACCTCAGGAATGCATGCAGCTTCTTCCTGGTCTGAGGGTCCTGGGCGGCTCTGAACAGCATGGTTTCCCCCTGGATGGTAGGGGGAGTCCTTGGGTGTGGCTCAGGGGTTCCCAATCTGGAGGGCTTGTTGGCCAGGTCTCTGGGCACAGAAGCCTAAAATAAAATGTAGGGTTTGGGTTAGGACTTAGGGGTATCCAGGCCCGATCTACTGGTGCTGAGGTGGGAACCCCGGGGGCTGAGTCAAGCATGGGGGTCAAGAAGCACACCAGGCTGTGAATTTGTGGCCAGGGTGCTGTCAAAGTTGGGGGTATCCTCAGGGAGGCATGTGGGTTTGTTCCATTCTGAGGGTTCTACGTAGCTTCGAATGGCACGGTTTCCTCCTGGGTGGCAGACAGACTTCTGGGTTGTGGGCCAGAGGTCCCCAATCGGGAGGTACAGTGTTAGTGTGGCTTTAGACCTGTGGAGGGGTTGTGAGCTGCATTAGGAGTCTGTGGAACACCCGGCAGTGCCAATTCACGCCACTGGAGGGAGTGGTGAGCTGTGGTGCGAGAGATCCTGGATGGCATGGTAATGCTGCTTGCCACCACTGGAGGCAGTGGCGAGCTGCAGTGGGAAACACACCAGAGGAGGAGTCAGTGCAGCCTGTGGCTCTGAGGACAGTGGTGAGGAGCTGGGTGAGAGACCCTGAAAGGTGAGGCACTGCTTCTTGTTTTTACAGGAGGGAGTGGTGAGCTGTAGAGTCTCTGTTTCCCCAGGCACAAGAGTGGTGGTAACAACCCCTGGAGCCGGGCCCCCACTCAGCATTGTGTCCCGTTTCCCCAGGTTTGGTGGTAATGTGCTGTCAGGATGGTTCAGGAGGGTCCTCTCGGTGGGGGTCTGGAGCCGGGGGGGAAACCAAACCTGACTCATGGTGCATTTGGAACTGAGGAGTTGAGTGTTTGTTTGGAAGAGTATATTTGCTTCTCCAAAAAGGACAAGGGCATTGGTCGGTGTTAGAACGAAGTTAATTACCACTTAAGAAACAAGCATGTGTCTCTCCTTCTCCCAGGAATCAGAGCAGGTGTGAGGCTTTAGGTGGGGAGGAGGCTGCTGATCCCCACCTGCCAACCCTTCTTCGCTCTGGCTCCATGAGGCCTGAGGTTTGGAAATCAGGGTCTGAGTCAGTCAAGCAGCTTGTCCCAGGACGTCAGCGTTCAGAGAAAATAGCAGGCCCATTGGGCAGAATGTCACATCCATGCCAGGATGGAAGGTAAAACTTCTCTTTCTCCCCAAACCTCCTGGGATTTTCTCTTGTCTCCAGTGGACCCACAAAGTTACACTGAAGCAGCTGTCAGCAGTCTAGAGTAGGTGTCAGAGTTCCTGAGTTTCTCTGCAGGAAGAACCTGGCAGGGGATCTCATTCTCTCTCTGCCAAAGGTGGGGATGGGGAGCCTAAGGGTGGGCATACAGGTTTATCCCACTCTGAGTGTTTTGCACAGCTCTGAGTGGCACAGTTTCCTCCCAGATGGGAGGTGGAGTCATGCGGTATGTCTCAGGGGTTCCCAATCTGGAGGACTTGAAGGACAGGCCTCTGGGGATGGAAGCCTAAAATCCGAACCGAGGGTACAGGCCAGGGCCTAGGGGCATGGCAGGCCCCATCTTTCAGCGCCAGAATGGGCACCCCTGGGGCAGAGTACCAGGTGTCATTAGCCTCATGTGCAACTGGCTCATAGAGGGCTTTCTCAAAGGGTTTTGTCCTCAACCACTCGGGACCCTGGGCAGTCCCAGGCTGTGGCCCTGCAGACATGTGCTGCAGGAAGCGACTTTGCTGGGGGATTTCCAGCCAGTTCTCATGAGCTTTCTGCCCAAATCGATATCATTTGGGGAAGAAAGCTCATGAGAATTGGCTGGCACCCACAGTCTAGAGCGCTTTCTCATCTGGTGTATGTCGCAGCCATCTGGGTACCTGGGCCAGGCCCGATGCAGCTTACCCAAGGGCCCCCACGCAGGGAAGCTTAACCCTAGGAGGTTAAGTAGCAGAGTTAAGGGAAAGGTACAGCTGGGCATCAGCCTCCGTGTGTGTGCCCGGTGTGGCGCCGAATATGCAGGATGACCTCTGGGGGGACACGCAGTTTAATACCACTTTGAGGGTTTTTCGCAGCTCAGGAAGGCACGGTTTCCTCCTGGATGGCAGGAGGCATGGGGTATGGCTTAGAGATTCCCAATTTGAGGGCTCAAGGGATAGGCCTCTGGGGACCGAAGACTGAAAACCCAACCGAGGGTTAGGGTCAGGGCCTAGGGTCATGGCAGACCCCATCAGCCAGTGCCCTGGCGGGCACCCCAGGGGACTGAGTAGTAGGTGGCATTGTCTTCATGTGTGCCTGGCTTGTTGGGGGCTTTCTTATAGGGTTTGGAATTCGACCACTAGGGACCCCGAACCAGGCCCAGGCGGCGGCCCTACAGACATGCACCACAAGAAGTGAGTTTGCTGGGGTATTCCGGCTAATACTCATGAGCTTTCTGCCCAAATCAATACTGATTTCACCAGAAAGCTTGTGGGAATTGCCCAGCGTTGGGCGCTGACTTGGGCTGCGCTGGCACTCGTGATCTAGAGCACTTTCTTGCTAGGTGCATGTCGCAGCTATCCGGGAACACTGGCCTCACAGCTTCCCCATGGGCCCCCACGCAAGGGTGCTTTCTGGGGGCAGAGGTGAGGGAGGGATTCGGGCTGGGCATCAGCCTACATGTTGTGGCCTGGTGGGGCATTAGGTGGGGTGTGGCCTCATGGGGTCATTCAGTTTAATACCGCTCTGAGGGTTTTGCACAACTCTGAGCGGCATGGTTTCTTCGTGGGTGGCAGACGGAGTCAAGGGGTGTGGCTCAGGAGTCCCCAATCTGGAGGACTTGAGGGACAGGTCCCTGGGCACAGAAGACTGAAAATACAACCGGAGGTTAGGGCAAGGGCCTAGGGGCATGGCAGGCCCGATCCACCAGCGCTGGGTCAGTCACCCTAGGGGGTTAAGTAGCAGTAGACATTGGCTTTACGTGCGCCTGGCTCATAGAGGGCTTTCTGGCAGTGTATGGGCTGTGACCACTTGGGACCCCAGGCTCGGCCCAGGTGGCGTCCCTGCAGACATATGCAGCAGGATGCGACATTGCTGGGATTTTTTTCCTGCTAATTCTCACAAGCTTTCTGTCCCAAGCGATATCGATTTGGGCAGAAAGCTCATGAGAATTGGCCAGCTTTGGGCAGTGATTCGAGCTGTGCTGGCATCCACAGTCTAGAGCGTTTTCACACTATATGCATGTGGTGGCTATCTGGGAACATGGGTCGGGCCCAGGCAGCTCTCAGGAGGGCCCCTGTGCAGGGGAGCTTTCCTGGGGGCATTGCTGAGGGAAGGGTTCTGGCTGAGTGTCAGTCTCCATGTTTGCAGCCCATTGGGGTGCCAAACGTGGGGTGGCCTCAGGAGTGGCTTTAGGGGAGCATGCAGGTTTCTCCCCCTCTGAGGTTTCAGCACAGCTCCAAGTGGAATGGTTTCCTACTGCGTGGCTGGCAGAGTTTTAGAGTGCCACTCAGGGGTCCTTAATCCAGATGTCGTTGAAGCCAGGTCCCTCAGGATGGAAACCTGAAACTGAAACTAGCATTATGGTTAGGGTCTAGGGGCATTAAGGCCCGATCTGCTGGAGCTGAGTTGGGCTCCCCTCAGGGCTGAGTTGAGGGCATAGGTACAGCGTCATGGCAGAATCTGGCTTTGTGGACAGGGGGCCACCCATGATGGGGGTGGTATTAGGGGGGCATCCAGGTTTCTCCTCCTCTGAGGGTTCGGCACAGCTCCAAAAAGAATGGGTTCCTACTGCGTGATGGGTGGAGTTCTGGGGTGTAACTTAAGGGTCCTTAATCTGGGGGGCTTGGTGGCCAGGCCCCTCAGAATGGAAGCGGGAAACAAAAACTAGGGTTAGGGTTAGGGTCTAGGGGCATGGTACAATTGATCTGGCACCATAGGGGCGGACTCCCCTCAGGGCTGAGTTGAGGGCATGTGTCCAGCGGTGCAGTGGAATCTAGCTTCATGGACGGGGAGCTGCCATTGGTTGAGGTGGCTTTAGTGGAGCATGCAGGTTTCTCCCCCTCTGAGGGTTTGGTGCAGCTCCAAACTTCAAGGTTTCCTCCCATGTGCTGGTCAGAGTCCTGGGGTGTCACTACAGGGTCCTTAATCTAGGGGCTTAGCGGCCAGGACTCTTGAGATGGAAGCCTGAAAACCCAAACTGACATTAAGTTTAGGGCCTAGGGGTATGGCAGGCCTGATTTCATGGTGCTGAGGTGGGCTCCCCAGTGGGCTGAGTTGAGGACGGGTATTAGGCTGTACGTCAGAGACCTGGTTTGGATCCAGTGGGTTTGCAGATGCTGAGGGCAGCCTTGGGGAACATGCAGGTTTCTCCCCATCTGAGGGTTCTGCTCAGGTTCAAATGGCAAAATTTCACTCTAGGTGGTTAACAAAGTGCCAGCATGAGTCTCAGGAGTCCCCAGTCTGGCAGGCTTCTTAGCCAAACTTCTTGAATGGAAGCCAGGACACCCCACCTAGTGTTAGGGTTAGGGCTTAGTAGCATGGCAGGTTGACCTGCCGGTGCTGAGGCAGGCTCCCCTAATGGCTGAGTTGAGGGCATTTGTCCAGCACCGTGGCAGTATCCGGCTTTATGGCCAAGAGGGTCGCCGATGGTGGGAGTGGCTTTAGAGGGGCTCACAGGTTTCTCCCCTCTGAGAGTTCGGTGCAGCTCCAAACAGCATGGGTTTGTACCACATGGCAGGCAGAGTCCTGGGGTATAGCTCAGGTTCCTTAATCTGGGGGGTTTGGTTGCCAGGACCATCAGAAGGGAAACCTGAAAACCCAAACTAGAGTTAGGGTTAGGGCCAAGGGGCATGGCAGACCCCATCTGCCAGCACTGAGGAGGGCTCCCCTCAGGGCTGAGTTGAGGGCATGCATCTGGCGGTGCGGCAGAATCCTGCTTTATGGTCGGGGGGCCGCCAATGATGGGAGTGGCTCTAGAGGGGCATGCAAGTTTCTTCCCCTCTGAGGGCTTGGTGCAGCTCCAAATGGCATGGTTTCCTTCTGTGTGGCTAGCAGAGTCCTGAAGTGTCACTCAGGGGTCCTTTATCTGGGGGGCTTGGTAGACAGGCCCCTTGGAATGGAAGCCTGAAAACAAAAACTAGGGTAAGGTTTAGGGCCTAGGGGCATTACAAGGTCGATCTGCCAGCCCTGAGGTGGGTTTCCCTCAGGGCTGAGTTGAGGGCAGACATCAGGCAGCACGTGAGAGTCCGGGTTTGGGTCAGGAGGTGCGCAGATGCTGAGGGTGGCCTCTGGGGGCATGCGGGTTTCTCCCGCTTTGAGGTTTCTGCGCAGCTCCAAATGGCACCAATTTGCCCTTGGCGGCTGGCGGAGTGCCAGGGTGAGTCTCAGGCGGGATTGGGAGCCAGCCCTCTGGGCATGGAAGCCTGTATACCACACTTAGGGTTAGGGTTAGGGCTTAGGGGCATGGCAGGCCTGATATGCTAGCACTGAGGTGGGCTCCCCTCAGGGCTGAGTTGAGGGCATACACACGGTGGCACAGCAGGATCCGACTTTATGGACAGGGGCTCTGCCAAGGTGGGAGTGGCTATGGGGGGCATGTGGTTTTCTGCCCCTCTGAGGGCTCTGCGCAGCTCCAGACAGCATGGGTTAGTACTGCGTGGTGGGAGGAGTCCTGGGGTGTAGCTCAGAGTCCTTAAACCGGGGGTGTTTAGTGGTCAGGCCTCTCAGAATGGAAGCCTGAAAACCCAAACTGTAGTTCACAATAGGGCCTATGGGAATGGCACGACTGATCTGCCGGAAGTGAGGTGGGCTCCCATTAGGCCCAAGTTGAATGCAGGTGTCTGGAGGCATGGCAGTGTCTGGCTTTTCGGTCAAGGGGGCCCCTATGGTGGGGGTAGCCTTAGGGGGACATGCAGTTTTCTCCTCTTCTGAGGGTTCAGCACAGCTCCAAATGGCACGGTTTCCTACCTGGTGACCGGCAGAATCCTGGAGTGTCACTTAGGGGTCCTTAATCCAGGTGGCTTGGGATCAGGTCCTTCGGAATTGAAGCCTGTAAACCCAAATTCGGCTTAGGGTCAGGGCCTAGGTCCATTAGAACCCTGACCTAGGGGCACTAAGAGGAGCTCCCCTCAGGGCTGAATTGAGGCTATGCATCTGGCGCCATGGCAGAATCTGGCTTTATGACCAGGGTGGCTGCCAATGATGGGTGGGCTTTAGGGGGGCATGCAGGTTTCTCCCTGTCTTAGGGATTGGCACAGCTCTAAATGGCACGGGTTCCTAACGCATGGCTGGTGGAGTCCTGGAGTGTGGCTCAGGGGTCCTTAATCTGGGGGGCTTGGTAGAAAAACCCCTAGGAATAGAAGCCTGAAAACCCAAATTAGGGTTAAAGTTAGGGCCTAGGGGCATTATAGGCCGAATCTGCAGTTGCTGAGGTGGACTCCCCTCAGGACTGAGTTATGGGCATTCATCCAGCGCCACGGCAGAGTCTGGCTTTATGGCCAGGTGGGCTGCTGATGGTCAGGGTGGCTTTAGGAGGGCATGCCGGTTTCTCCGCCTCTGAGGGTTCAGCAACCTCCAAACCGCAAGGATTCCTCCAGCATAGTGGGAGGAGTCCTGGGGTGTTGTTCAGGGGTCCTTAATTCAGGGGGGTTGGGAGCCAGGCCTCTTGGGATGGAAGCCTGAAAACCTCTTGGGATGGAAGCTTGTGAAATTGGCTGGCATTGGGCAGCCATTTGGGCTGTGCGCCGGCCACGTGCATAGTGCTTTCTCATTAGGTGTGTGTTACATCTGTGTCCCCAGCAGAGGCATGCTCACTGGGGTGGAGTTGTGTTAGGGTGTGAGCCTGAGCCTCAGGCTCCAGGTTTTTTTGGCAGAAGGGTTGCCAAAGATGAGGGTGGCCTGAGGTAGGCATGCAGGTTTCTTCCGCTCTCAGTGTCCCCCACAGCTCCCAATGGCACGGTTTCCTCCTTGTGACAGGTGGAGTCCTTCTGGTATGGCTCAGAGGTGCCCAATCTGGAGGTCCGGAGGGTCAGGTCTCTGGAGACAGAAGCCTGAGGAACCAACTCAAGATTAAGATTCAGGCCTGGGGCATAACTGGCCCCACCTACTGAGGTGGGATTGCCGGGGGCTGAGTGGAGGGCAGCGGTCAGACGGGGCATCAGGCTCCGGGTTTCGGGCCAGGGGACCTGCCAAAGGCAGCGGTGTCCTCAGGGGGCATGCAGTTTCTCCCCTTCTGAGGGTTCTGTGCACCTCCAAAGGGCACGTTTTCCTCCTGGTGGCAGGCGGACTCATGGGATGTGGCTCAGTGGTTCTGAATCTGGAGGAAGTGGGGGGAAGGGCCCTAGGAATGGAAGCCTGACCGAACCTAGAGTTCAGGATAGGGCCTAGGGACATGTCAGGCCCAATCTGCCAGTGCTGAGATTGGCACCCCAGAGGGCTGAGTAGAGGGAGGTTTTGGCCACCCGTGTGCCTGGCTTTTAGAGCGTTTTCTCGAAGGGTTCAGGCTGCAACCATTCATGACCTCTGGCCATTCCCGGTCGGCTCCCCTGAAGGCCCGTGAAGCCAGAAGGGAGTTCACTGGGTGTTTCTGGCTAATTCTCATGAGCTTTCTGCCCAAATCGATTTGGGCCATGCTCTGGCCCCGTACTGAGAGTGAGTTCTTGCTACGTGCCTGTGTGCCTGTTGTGACTGTAGTGCAAGACCACAATCAGGACCCTCGTGGCTCACAGAGGCCCCCTGCAGAGGCAAGCATCCAGGGGGCACAGTTGAGTTTGGGTGTGGGTCTGAGCCTCGAGCTCTGGCTGTCTTTGTCAGAAGGGGGCACCGAAGATGAGGATGGCCTTTCTGCCCATCAATTTGGGCAGAAAGCTCATGAGAATTGGCTGGCTTTGGGTGGCAATTCCAGGTGTGTGCCGTCCCCATGCTGAGAGCACTTTCTCATTAGGTGCGTGCTGTGGCCTTGTGAGAGAGCGAGCCAGTCCCTCGAAGCTCCCGGAGGACCCCACAGAGATGAGTTCCCCAGGGCAGAGTTGAGTTAGGGTGTGAGCCTGAGCCTCAGGTTCAGGCTTTTTATGGCAGAAGAGGGCGGCGAAGGTGAGGGCGGCCTGAGGTGGGCATGCAGGTGTCTCCCACTGTTTCCCGCACCTCACAACTGCTCAGTTTTTTCCTGGGCAGCAGGCGGAGTCCTGTGGTATGGCTAGGGGGTCCCCAATCTGGAGGGCTTGAGGGCCAGGCCTCTGAGGATGGAAGCCTGAGAACCCAACCCAGGGATAGGGTTTGGGCCTAGGAGCATGGCAGGTCCCAACTCCCGGTGCTGAGGCGGGCTCCCTGGGGTCTGAGAAGAGGACAGGTTTGGTTGGCATTTGGAGGTAACCGGGCCCATGCACGCACCCGCCCTTTAGAGCGCTTTCCCGCAGGCTTCGGGCGACACCACGTGGGACCCCGGGCCGGGAACAGGCAACTCTCACAAAGTCCCCAGCCACCGGGAGGGAGTTTGCCAGGGCTCTCCGGCCAATTCTCAGGAGGTTTCGGCCCAAATTGACATCTATTTGGGTGGAAAGCTCGTGAGAATTGGCCGGTGTTGGGCGGCACTTTGGGCTGTACTCGGGCCCCATGTTGAGAAAGCTTTCTCACAACGTTGTGGCCCTGTGAAACCGTGAGCCAGGCACATGAGGCTCCCGGAGGCCCTCCACAGAGGCAGGTTCCCCTCAGGGCTGAGTTGGGGGCATGCGTCCGGCAGAATGGCAGAATCCAGCTTAAAGGACAAGGGGGTTGCCAGTGGTTAGGTTGGCTTAGGGGGGCATGCAGGTGTCTCCCCCCCTAAGGGTTTGGTACAGCTCCAAATGGCATGGTTTCCTACCAAGTGGCTGGCAGAATGCTGGAGTAGTAGCTCAAGGGACCTTAATCCGGGGGGCTTGGGAGCCAGCCCCTCAGAACGGAAGCCTGGAAACCCAATTTAGGCTTAGGGTTAGGGACTAGGGGCATGGCAGGATGGATATGCTGGCACTGAGTCGGGCTCCCCTCATGGGTCAGTTAAGGACCTGCATCCGGCGGCCTGGTGGAATCTGGCTTCATGGCTTGGGGGACCGCCAGTGGTGGGTATGGCTTTAGGGGGGCATGCAGGCGTCTCCCACTCTGAGATTTCTGCGCAGCTGACAATGGCAGCATTTCGCCCTAGGAGGCTGGCGGTGTGCTGGCGTGAGTCTCAGGCGTCCCCAATCTGGCGGGATTTGGAGCCAGCCCTCTGAGCACGTAACTTTGTACAACCCACCTAGGGTTAGGGCCTAGGGGCATAGCAGGCCTGATCTGCTGGTGGTGAGGCAGGCTCCCCTCAGGCATGAGTTGAAAGCATACATCCGGTGGTGGCATGGCAGAATCTGGCTTTATCCCTAGGGGGCCGCCAATGGTGGGGGTGGCTTTAGGGGGCCATGCAGGTTACTCCCTTTCTGAGGTTTTGGCACACCTCCAAATGGCACAGAGTCTTACCATGTGGCTGGCAGAGTCCTAGGGTGTCGCTCAGGGGTCATTTATCTGGGGGGCTTGGGAGCCAATACCCTTGGAAAGGAAGCCTGAAAAACCAAACTATGATTAGGGTTAGGGCCTAAAGGCATTATAGGCCCGATCTGCCAGCACTGAGGTGGGCTTCCCTCAGGGCTGAGTTGAGGGCATGCGTCTGGTGTCCCGGTAGAATCCGACTTTATGGACGGGGTGCTGCCGATGGTTGGGGTGGCGTTAGAGGGGGCATGAGATTTTTCCCCCTCTGAGGGTTCGGTGCAGCTCCAAATAGCACGGGTTCCTACTGTGTGATGGACAGAGTCCTGGAGTGTGACTCATGGGTCCTTAATCTGGGGAGCTTGGTGAGTCAGACCCCTCAGAATGGAAGCCTGATAACCCAAACTAGGGTTAGGGTTAGGGCCTAGGGGCATTGCAGGCCCAATCTGCTGGCACTGACGTGGGCTTCCCTCATGGCTGAGTTGAGGCCATGCGTCCAGCCCCGCAGTAGAATCTGTCTTTATAGCTAGGTGGGCCACTGATTGTGGGGGTAGCCTTAGGGAACATGCAGGTCTCTCCTCCTCTGAGGGTTTGGCGCAGCTACAAACCACAAGATTTCCTCCTGCATGGCAGGTGGAGTCCTAGGGTGTCCCTCAGTGGTCCTTAATTTGGGGGGATAGGGGGCCATGGCTCTTGAGATGGAAGCCTGAAAAACCTAACTAGGGTTAGTGTTACGGTGTAGGGGCATGGCAGGCCCAATATACCAGCATTGGGGCAGGCACCCCAGAGGGGTGAGAAGCAGGAGGCATTGGTGTCGTGTGTGCCTGCCTCATGGAGCCCTTTCTCCCAGGGTTCAGGCTACAACCATTCGGGACCCAGTGCCAGTCCCAAGTGGCAGATCTGCTGGTCCACCCTGCTGGAAGTGAGTTCACCAGGGGTTTTCCAGCCAATGCACATGAAATTTCTGAGCCCAAATCCATACTGATTTAGCAGAAAGCTCATGAGAATTGGCCGGCATTGGGCTGTGATTTGGGCTGCACTCGTGCCCACAGTCTAGAGTGCTTCTCGCTAGGGGTGTGTTGCGGCTTGGCCCTAATCCCCAGTGGGGTTTCGGGCTTCTGTCCCCAGGGATCTGTCCCTGGAGTCCTCTACATTGGGGACCCCTGAGCCACACCCCAGGACTCCACCTGCCACTCAGGGAAACCGTGCCATTCGGAGCTGCACAAAACCCTCAGTGCAGAAACCTGCATGCACATGTAAGACCCGCGGATCCCCTTACCCAAGAATTCAACACTGCCACAGGATGCAAACAGCAAGAGGTTCTTTATTGTAGCGCAGGCGCCTGCGGGTGGTCAGCAGCTCCTGCTAGCTGAGCACACCAGGCTGGGGTGGTGCAGGATTTTTATAGACAGATACAAACAAGTTTTGGATGGGGCAGAGCTGATTGGCTGACAACTTGAACATTTGAAAAAGGCATACTTGGTGTTTGCGGATTGGCTTTGGAGGACCCGCGCGCGAAGAAAAAGGCGGGAAGGGGGAGTGAGTAGGGGGAGTTGGACCTTATTACTCAGCAGAGCAGCATCCTGCCTACGTGACTATGCAGCCCCCTGCCTCCTGCCTATGCCTCGGCTATTAGCAGAAGGTATCTTGTTCAAACAGGAGACCAGTATCACCCCCTAAAAGCCAAGCGGTTACAGAAAGGCAAAAGAGCAGTTAATTAGTTAACTGGGGGAAGGGTCTTTCATTCCCCCCTTTTTCTTTATCATGGATTAATCCTATATCCATTCGCTCTGGTCCTGTCTGAGAGAGGACAAAGGGGGTGATGTTAGTCTCTAAGGAATTTTTGGAAGCAAGGTCTGCAGGACCTTGAGGGGCCAGCTATTGTTGGGAGAAAGGTTATTACTAGTAATAAAAATCTTCTTGTGAGACCTTTTAGATGTGTATCAATGGGCCATATGCTTGGGAATGATTCTCGACACTATCTTGGAGATCTAGAGACAAAGCTTCACATTTCTCCTATCAAGTGTCCTTGTTAGTGAGATTTGGGTTTAGAAGAAATTTAACTTTATTTACTTTTCTTTTTACCTCTGCCTCCTTTGGTTTCTTATGGAGGGGAGGGTGGCATTAGGGCTTGAGGAACTGAGTTATGTGTCCTTGGAAATTGGGCTATTGATAAGGTAACTTCTTTGTTGTAAATCTCAAGGACATTTGCAAACAAAGGGAGACTCCTGCCTTACAAGACTGTGATCTCTGCAATATAAACATTTGTTCTTCTTTCAGGGCAGTCAGGGGTGCCTGTGAAATGTCATACATATTACCAAGGGGAGTGGGTGGAGAGGGGGTGCAAGGCGCCAGCCCCTGCTCCGTTCTCAGCCAGCCTCCTACTCCCTCATCACACACCCTTAGGCCACCATCACCTTCCGTGCCCAACCGGGCTGCAAACACAGAGGCTGATGCTCAGCCGGACCCCCTCTCTCAACTCTGCCCCCAGAAAGATCCTCTGCACAGGGGCCCTCACTCAAGCCACCTGGGCCCGGCCTGTGTTCCCTAATAACCAGAAAGCACTCTAGACTGCAGATGCCAGCGCAGCCCGAATTACCACCCAATGCCAGCCAATTCTCATGAGCTTTCTACTGAAATTGATACCGATTTGAATAGAAAGTTTGTGAGAATTGGCCAAAAAACACCCGGCAGACTCACTTCCGCCGGAGCAGGCTGACAGTTCCACTGCCTGGGCCTGGCCCATGGTCCCAAGTGGTTGTGACCAGAACCCTGCAAGAAAGTCTTTAATGAGCCAGGCACATGTGAGGCCAATGCCTCCCACTACTCAGCATCCTGGGGTGCCCACCCCAGGACTGGCGGATCAGGCCTGCTATGCCCTAGGCCCTCGCCCTAACATTCAGTTGGGTTTTTAGCCTTCCATTTCCAGAGGCCGGTCTCCTGGGCCCTGCAGATTGGGGATCCTGGAGCCACATCCCAGGAGTCCACCAGCCACCCAGGATTAAACCGTGCCATTTGGAGCTGCACTGAACCTTCAGACTGAGACAAACCCACATGCCTCCCTGAGGCCACTGCCAGATCTGGAGGCCACCCCTGGCTACAAAACCCAGAGCCTGACCTGCTGCCTCACCCATGTCCTCAACTCAGCCTCCTGGGGATCCTGCATCAGCGCCAGCATATCAGGCCTGCCATGCACCTAGACCCTAACACTAACCTAATGTTGGCTCTACAGACTTCCGTTCCCCAGAAACCAGGCCCCCAAGCCCTCCAGATTGGGGACCCTTGAGCCACACCCCAGGATTATGCCTGCCACTCAGGAGAGAACAATGCCATTCAGAGCGCACAAAACCCTCAGAGCAGGAGAAACCTCCATGCCTCCCACCCCCCAAGGCCACGACCCCCTTCAGTGACCCACTGTGCTACAAACAAGGAGTCTGATGCTAAGCCAGACCCCCTTCCTCAACTCCACCCCTGGAAAGCTGCTCTGCACCGGTGCCCTTAAGAAATCTGTGTGGGCCCGGCCTGTGTTCCCGGATGGCCGCGACAGGCACCTAGCAATAAAGCGCTCTAGACCACGGGTGACAGGGCAGCCTGAATCGCCACCCGATGCTAGCCAATTATCACGAGGTTTCTGCCCAAACTGATATTGATTTGGGCAAAAAGCTCATACAAATTGGTGGGCAAACACCTGGAGAATTCACCACTGGTGGCGCGGACCTGCAGGTCTGCTGCCTGGACCTTGCCTGAGGTCCCAAGTGGTCACCTCCTGAACCCTGGGAGAAAGCCCTCTATGAACCAGGCACACATGAGGTCAATGCCTTCCACTACGCAGCCCCCTGGGGTGCCTGCCCTGGCACTGGCAGATCAGGTCTGACACACCCCTACGCCCTACCCCTAACCCTAGGTGGGTTGTCCCGGCTTCCGTGCCCAGAGGGCTGGCCCCCAAGCCCTCCAGACTGGGGACACCTGAGACTCACACCAGCATTCTGCTAGCCTCCGAAGGTGAAATGCTGCCATTTGGAGCTGCATAGAAACCTCAGAGTGGGAGAAACCAGCATGCCCCCCATCAAGATCACCCCCCAGGTTCTGTGGACCCCCCTGGACACAAACCAGGAACCTGACATGCTGCCTGATGCCTGCCCTCAACTCAACCCACCAGGAAGCCCGCCTTAGTACCGGCAGATTGGGCCTGCCATGCCCCTAGGCCCTAACCCTAACCCTAATTTGGGTTTTGAGGCTTCCATTCCGAGAGGCTTGTCCCACAAGCACCCAGGATTAAGGACCCCTGAGGGACATCGCAGAACTCTGCCTGCCATGGAGGGGGGGAACTTTGTCATTTGGAGCTGAGCCAAACCCTCAGAGGGGGAGAAACCTGCATGTCTCCCTAAATCCACCCCCCGCATTGGCACCCCCTCGGCCATAAAGCCAGATTCTGTCACACTGCCAGACACATGCCCTCAATTCATCCCTGAGGGGAACCTGCCTAAGCGCTGGCAGATAGTGCCTGTCATGCCCCTAGGCCTTAACGCTAACCCTAGTTTGGGTTTTCAGGCTTCCATTCCAAGTGGCCTGGCCCCCAAGCCCTCCAGATTAATGGTCCCTGAATGATGCCCTAGAACTCAGCCTGCCACGTGGAAGGAAACCATGCCATTTGGAGCTGTGCCAAACCTTCAGAAGGGGAGAAGTCTGCATGCCCCCTAAAAACCACCCCCACCATCGGTAACCCCCCAGCCATAAAGCCGAATTCTGTCATGCTGCCCAATGCATGCCCTCAACTCAGCCCTGAGGGGAGCATGCGTCAGTACCGACATCTCAAGCCTGCAACACCCCTAGGCCCTAACCATAACCCTAGGTAGTGTGTACAGGCTTCTGTGCCCGGAGGCCTGGACTCAAATCCGCTAGACTGGGGATGTCTGAGACTCATGCCGGCATTCCACTGGCTGTCTAGGGCAAAATGGTGCCATTTGGAGCTGCATAGAAACCTCTGAGCGGGACAAACCTGCATGCTCCCCGAGGACTCCCTCAGCTTCTGTGGCCACCCTGGACACAAACCAGGAATTCGAAATGCCACCTGACACCCGCCCTCAACTCAGCCCACCAGGGATCCCGCCTCAGCACTGGCAGATCGGGCCTATCATGCCCCTAGGCCCTACCACTAATCCTACTTTGGATTTTGAGGCTTCCGTCCCAAGAGGCCTGTCCCCCAAGCGCCCAGGATTAAGGACCCCTGAATGATACCCCAGAACTCCGCCCACCACCTGGGCGGGGGAACCATGTCCTTTGGAGCTGCGCGGAGCCCTCAGAGGGGGGGGAACCTGCATGCCACCCTAAAGCCACCCTCAACATCGACACCACCCGGCCATAAAACCGGATTCTGTCGCGCCACCAGAGGCATGCACTCAATTCATCCCTGAGGGGAACCAGCCTCAGCGCTGGCAGATCCTGCCTGTCATGCCCCTAGGCCCTAACCCTAACTCTAGTTTCTCTTTTCAGGCTTCCATCCACAAGAGGCCTGGCCCCAAACTCCCCAGATTAAGGACCCCTGAGTGGCACCCCAGGAATCCATCCACCATGCGGGGTGAAACCTTGCCATTTGAGTCCTCAGATCCCTCAGAAAGGGAGAAACCTGTATGCTCCCCTAGAGCCACCTCCACCATTGGCAGCGCCCCGGCCATAAAGCCGGTTTCCACCATGTCACTGGAAGCATTCCCTCAAATCAGCCCTGAGCAGAGCCTACTTTAGCTCTGGCAGATCTGGTGTGCCATACCCCTAGGCCCTAACCCTACCCTAGATTGGGTTTTCAGGCTTCCATTCTGGGGGGTCTGACCCCAAGGCCCCTGGATTAAGGACTCCTTAGCGATACCCAAGGACTTTGCCTGCCACACAGGAGGAAACCATGCCATTTGGAGCTGCGCAGAACCCTCAGAGAGGGAGAAACCTGCATGCCACCCTGAGGCCACCCCCCAGCTTATGAGACCCCACTGGACACAAACTCAGAGTCTACCTGACTCTGAAGCCTGACTCTGCTACCTGGAGCCCGTACTCATGTCAGCCCACAAGGAAGCCCGCCTCAGCATTGGCAGATCGAGCCTGCCATACCCCAAAGCCTTAACCCTAACTCTACTTTCTCTTTCCAGCCTCCCATCCCAAGAGGCCTGACTCCCAACTCCCCAGATTGAGGACCGTGAGAGACACACCAGGAATCTGTCTGCCATGTGGGAGGAAACCATGCCATTTGGAGCTCTGTAGATCCCTCAGAGAAGGAGAAACCTGCATGCCCCCTCGCCACAAACCCTAATTCTATTGCACCACTGGATGCCTTCCCTCAACCCCGAGGGGAGCCCTGCTTCAGTGCGGCAGATGGGGCCTGCCATGCCCCAAGGCCATAACCCTAAGTTGCATTTTCAGGCTTCCTTCCCCAGGGGCCTATCCACCAAGACCTCTAGACTGGGAACCCTGGAGCCACATCACTGGAGTCTGCCTGCCACCCAGCAGGAAACCAGTCCCTTCAGAGATGCCCAGAACCCTCAGAGCCAGAGAAATCTACATGCCTCCCTGAGGACTCCTCCACATTCTCCAGCACCCCAGCTATAAACCTGGGGCCTGATGTGCTGCCTGAACCCTGTCCTCAAGTCAGGCCCTCAGGGAACCCACCTCAGCACCAACAGTCTGGGCCTGCCATACACCAAGCTCAGCTCTCCTCAGGAACCCTGTCAGCTCTAAGCACACTTGGAACTCCTCTGTCTGCCACAAAGCTCTGGGATCCCACCTCCTTCTTCATAATTGACACTGGCCCAAGGCATTCATGAGAAAGAGAGAGGCTCCCTCCTGAATATTTAACACCTCCTTTCCTCTTCTGCGATATTTCTCTCCACTTACCTTTGTACCTGGGCAAACTGCAAAGAACATATCAACGGAACGTGTACATGCTCTGAGATCTGAATCTTTCATGGCAGCTTTCTGAGGGCTCCTTAGGCAATCACAAACTAGTGTATCCTACCACAGTGTGTGAAAATGATCATCTACAGAACAGGAGAATGAAAATCACTCCATTTTTACCTCATTCTTCATGAACTAGAACATGGTCTTCTTTTCTTCGTTGACTTCAATTCCAATTCGTTTCCATGCAGTGTTAATTCCTTTGTTTCCAGGGTAGGTTTTCGTGATTCTTCACCTGCATAGAATACCCAGAACTCATCACAATAAGTGCCCTGCCTAACAGCCATCACCCATTGAACCCTTCCCCCACACCCCTCCCCTCGAGCAACCCCCACTCTGTGCCCTAAGGTTGCGTCTGTTTCCTCATTGACCTCTCTTTCTCCTCTCACTATGTTCATCTGTTTTCTTTCTTTTTTTTTTATTTTTTTTAAAAGATTTTATTTGTTTATTTGACAGAGATTACAAGTAGGCAGAGAGGCAGGTAGAGAGAGAAGTTGGAGGAAGCAGGCTCCCTGCTGAGCAGAGAGCCCGATGCGGGACTCGATCCCAGGACCCCGAGATCATGACCTGAGCCAAAGGCAGCGGCTTAACCCACTGAGCCACCCAGGCGCCACATCTGTTTTCTTTCTGAAATTCCACAGGAGTCAAGTCATAAGCTATTGGTCTTTTCTTACTGATTTTGCTTAACTAAATCTGCTCTAGACCCATCCACATCCTTGCAGATGGTTAGAGTTCATTCTTTTTGAAGCTGGCTCCTATTCCATTAAGAAGATGTGGGAGATTATATAAATATATAATCACTCATTAGTGAATGGACATTGGGACTCCCTCCATAGTTTCTCTATGGTTGATAATGCTGCTTTTATGGTTGATAATGGTGCTTGCACCCCATTGAATGTGCATTTTTGTGTCCTTTGGGGAAATACCTAAGAGGGAAATGGCTGGATCCTAGAGTTGTTCAGTTTTTAGTTTTTTGAGGAAACACCATACTCTTCCAGAGTGGCTGCCCACATGCCCACCAACAGTGCCGGAGGGTTCTGCTTTAAGCAGAACATTCCCTGCCAGCAATTTCCTAAGGAGGAAACGGAAAACCTGTGGGATAACCTGACTCACCCAAAGTCAGGCAAGCAGTTCCAGAAATTCACCGCAGGGTTCCTGACACCAAGTCCCTTGAAGCCACCAGAATGACTCTATCCAGGGGAATTCCCAAAGACTGTCCTTCTGACTTCACCACCCACAAAACTGCAGAGAAAATATGGCATGACCAACTATATAGATGGTCCACTGAGTGAAACTAGAAAGTTAGGCTTCCCTTTTAACATCCAAGGCTCCTTGGAATCATTTTGAATTTTCCCTCTGCTCTCATTGGAACTCCTTGGATGAAAACATGAATCCATTAGGATACATCACCTTTGACAAAGGAGAAGACATCATCCAAGTCTCTATCTGACCACAGACACCACCTAACTCTAGGTGCTGGCCATCCCACCACAGCCTAGGCCTAGTGGAATAAACACTGTTAGATGAAGGAACACATTCTATGCTTGAAACACACACCAAGGAAAGAGAAGTTTTACCTCCATCCTGGCATGGATGTGACCTTGCGCCCAATGGGCCTGCTGTTTTCTCTGAACGCTGACGTCCTGGGACAAGCAGCATGACTGACTCAGACCCTGATTTCCAAACCTCAGGCCTCATGGAGCCAGAGCGAAGAAGGGTTGGCAGGTGGGGATCAGCAGCCTCCTCCCACCTAAAGCCTCACACCTGCTCTGATTCCTGGGAGAAGGAGAGACACATGCTTGTTTCTTAAGTGGTAATTAACTTCGTTCTAACGCCGACCAATGTCCTTGTCCTTTTTGGAGAAGCAAATATACTCTTCCAAACAAACACTCAACTCCTTGGTTCCAAATGCAACAAGACTTGGGTTTGGTTTCCCTCCGGCTCCAGGCCCCCACCGGGAGAACCCTCTCGAACCATCCTGATAGCACATTACTACCAAACCTGGGGAAACGGGGCAAGATGCTGAGTAGTGGCCCAGCTCCAGGGATTGTTACCACCACTCTTGAGCCTGGAGAAACACACTCTACAGCTCACCACTCGCTCCTGTAAAAACAAGCTGCAGTGCCTCACCTTTCAGGGTCTCTCACGAGCACCTCACCACTGTCCTCAGAGCCAGCAGGCTGCACTGACTCCTCCTCCCGTGTGTTTCCCACTGCAGCTCGCCACTGTCTCCAGTGGTGGCAAGCAGCATTACCATGCCATCCTGGGTGTCTCACACCACAGCTCACCACTCCCTCCAGTGGCTTGAACCGGTAAGGCATGGCCCTCCAAAGACTCCTAAAGCCGCTCACAGCGCCTCCACAGGTCTAAAGCCACAGTGGCACTGTCCCTCCAGATTGGGAACCTCTGAGCCACACCCCAGGACTCTGCCTGCCATCCGGGGGAAACCATGCCATTCAGAGTTGTGTGAAACCATCAGAGCAGGAGAAACCTTCAAGCCTCCCCTGAGGCCATCCCACCTCCGGGCCCCCATGCGGCCCCAAACAGCGAGGCTGACGCTCCATTGGATCCCCTCCCTCCACTCTGCCCTCAGAAAGCTCCCCCGCATGGGGCCGTAGCAGAGGAGCCGCGTGGGCCTGGTGTGTGTTCCTGGATGGTCACAACACATACCTAGAGAGAAAGCATTCTAGAATGCATGCGCCAGCATGACCCAAATCGTTGCTCAACACCGGCCAATTCTCACGAGCTTTCTGCCCAAATCTATATCAATTGGAAAACCCCCACCAAACTCATTTCCCGTGGCACGAGTCCTGGGGCCTCAGCCTGGGCATAGCCCGAGGTCCTGAATGGTCACGGCCCAAACCCTGCGAGAAAGCCCTCTATGAGACAGGTGCATCTAAAGCCAATGCCTCCTGCTACTCAGGCCCCTGGGGTGATCGCCCCGGTGCTGGCCGGTCAGGCCTGCCTTACACCTAGGCCCTGGCCCTAAGCCTCGGTTGTATTTTCTGGCTTCCATCCCTAGGAGTCTGTCCCTGGAGGCCTCCAGATTGGGGGCCCCTGAGCCACACCCCAGGACTCCACCTGCCACCCAGGAGGAAACCCTGCCATTCGGAGTTGGGCAAAACTCTCTGAGTCAGAGAAACCTGCATGTCCCCCTTGAGGCCACCCCCACCTTCAGTGCCCCAACTGGCCGCAAACAAAGAAGCTGATGCTCAGCTGGACCCCCTCCCTCATCTCTGCCCCCCGGGAAGCTCCCCTGCATGGGGACATTCTCGGGATCCATGTGGGCCCTGTCCATGTTCCCGGATGGCCTTGTCACACACCTAGCAAGAAAGCGATCTAGACCATGGACAACAGCATGGCCTGAATTGGTGTCCAACGCCAGCCAATTCTCACCAGCTTTCTACCCAAATTGATATTGATTTTTACAGAAAGCTGGTGAGAATTGGCCAGAAAACCCCCAGTGAGCTTGATTCTGGTGGCGCCAGCCCGCAGGGCCGCCACCTCAGCCTGGCCCTCGGTCCCAGGTGTTCACAGCCCAAACCCTCTGAGAAAGCCTTTCTGAGCCAGGCACATGTGAGGAGAATAACTCCCACTACTCAGCTCCCTGGGTTGGCTGCCCCGGCACTGACAGATCCGGTTTACCATGTCAGTAGGCCCTAGCCCTCACCCTCAGTTGGGTTTTAAGTCTTCCATGCCTAGGGGCCTGTCCTGGAGCCCTCCAGATTGGCGACCCCTGACACACACTCCAAGACTCCTCCTGCCACGTGGTAGGAAACCATGTCAATTGGAGCTTCGCTGAACCGTCAGAGAGGGAAAAACCTGCATGCCCTCCTAAAGGCACTCACACCATCGGCGGCCCCGTGGCCATAAAGCCGGAGTCTGCCATGTCACTGAACACAAGCCTACAACTCGGCCCTAAGGGAAGCCCACCTCAGCGCCAGCAGATCGGGCGTGCTATGCCCCTAGGACCTAACCCTAAGCCTAGTTTGGGTTTTCAGGCTTCCATTCCAAGAGGCCTGACCCCCAAGCTCCCAGATCAAGGACTCCTGAGCTATACCCCAGGACACTGTCTGCCACATGGGAGGAAACTGTGCTGTTTAGAGCTGTGCTGAACCCTCAGCAGGGGAGAAATATGCATACCCCCTAAAGCCACCCCCAACATCGGCATCCCCTTGACCATAAAAGCCAGATTCCACTGTGCCGCTGGATGTATGCCCTCAACTCAGCCCTGAGGGGAGCCCGCCTCAGCATGGACAGATCAGGCCTGACATACCCCTAGGCCCTAACCTTACCCCTAGTTTGGGTTTTCAGGCTTCCATCCCAAGAGGCCTGGCACCCAAGACCCTTGGATTAAGGACCTCTGAGTGACACCCCAAGACTCCACCCACCCCACGGAAGGAAACCATGGCATTTGGAGCTGCACCAAACCCGCAGAGGGGGAGAAACCTGCATGCCCCCTTAAAGCCACCTCCACCAACGGCGGCCCGCGGGCCGTAAAGTCTATGCTGTGGAGCCACCAGATGAGTGCCCTCAAGTCAGCCCTGAGGACAGCCCACCTCAGCAGCAGCAGATCAGGCCTGTAATGCCCCTAGGCCCTAAGCCTAACCCTACTTTGGGTTTTTAGGCTTCCATTCCAAGGGTCCTGGCTCCCAAATCCTCCAGATTAAGGACCTGTGAGTGACACTCCAGGACTCCACCAGCCACGCTGTAGGAAACCGTGCCATTTGGAGCTGCACAAAAACCTCAGAGTGGGTGAAACCTGCATGCCCCCCAAGGCCACCCTCTGCAACTGCGCCATCCCAGACACAAATCCAGACTCCAAAATGCCACCTGATGCCTTCCCTCAACTCAATCCACCAGGGATCCCTCTTCAGCACCAGCAAATTGGGCCTGCCATACCTCTAGTCCCTAACCCTAAACTTAACCCTTGACTGGGTTTTTAGGCTTCCATCCCAAGAGACCTGGCCCCTAAGCCCCTGGATTAAGGACCTCTGAGTGACACCTCAGGACTCTGCCCACCACGTGGGAGAAAACTGTGGCATTTTGTGCTGTGCCGAACCCTCAGAGATAGAGAAGCCAGTATATGTGCGCATGACTCCTCGAGGGCTTTCTCACAGGGATCGGGCCGTGACCACTCAGGACCCTGGGCCTGTAGTGCCACCAGCAGAAATGAGTTCACTGGGTGTTTTCCTGTCAATTCTCATGAGCCCAAATCGAAATCGATTTGGGCAGAAGGCTTGTAAGAATTGCCCAGTGTTGGGTGGCCATTTGGGCTCGCTGGCACCCGTGGTCTAGAGTGCTTTCTTGCTAGGTGTGCGTTACGGCCATCTGGGAACATAGGCCGGGGCCCACGCGGCTCCCTCGAGGGCCTCCTCACAGGAGAGCTTTCCAGAGACAGAGTTGAGGGTGGAGGTCTGGCTGAGCATCAGCCTCCATGTTTACAGGCTGGTGGGGCGCCGAAGGTGGAGGTGGCCTTGTGGGGGGCATGCAGGTTTCTTCTACTCTGAGGGTTTTGCACAGCTCCGAATGGCATGGTTTCCTCCTGGGTGGCAGAACTAGTCCAGGAGTAAGGCTCAGGTGTCCCCAGTCTGGAGGGCTTGGGGGCCAGGTCTCTGGGGACAGAAGCCTGAAGAGCCAACCTAGGGTTAGGGTTAGGGCCATTGCAGTCCCAATCTGCTAGCACTGAGGCAGGATCCCCAGGTGTCTTAAGTTGATGACAGGGTTATGGGGCTCTTCAGGCTCTGGGTTGTTGGCCAGAAGGCTGCCATATTTGGGGGTGGCCTCAGGGAGGCATGCAGTTTTCTCCTGTTCTGAGGGTTCTGTGCAGCTCCAAAGGGCACGGTGTCCTACTGGGTGGCAGTTGGAGTTCTGCCGTGAGGCTCAGGAGTCCCCAGTTGGGAAGGCTTGGTGGCCAGGCCTCTGGGGATGGAAGCCTGAAAATCCAACCTAAGGTTATGATTATGGCCTATGGGTATGGGTGCAACCATCTGCTGGCACTGAGGCCGGCTACCTGGGGCCTGAGTTGAGAGCAGTGGTCAGGCTGTCCATAAGTCCCTGGGTTTGTGGTAGGGGGGCCACCAAATGAGTGTGTCCTCAGGGGTGCATGCAGGTTTCTCCCACTCTGAGGGATCTGCACAGCTCCAAACAATGTGGTATCCTCTGGGCTGGAAGTTGGAGTTCTGGTTTTGGCTCTGCCATCACCAATCAGGAGGGCTTGGGGCCAGGCCTCTCTGGACCGAAGCCTGAAAACCCAAACTAGGGTTAGGGTTAGGGTCTAGGGTCAAGGGAGGCCCCCCATCAGCCAGCGCTGATGTAGGATCCCAGCCACCCAGGAGGACACTGTGCTGTAAGGAGTTGTGCAGAACCCTCTGAGAGGGAGAATCCTGCATGCACCCCTGAGGTCACCCGCACACTTGGCAGCCACCCTGACCACATATTCATGGTCTTATGCACAGCCTCACCACTGCCCTCAACTCAGCCCATAGGGCTGGCAAAATCCTGTGTGTGACTCAGTGGTCCCCTTGGGTTCTGGCCTTGGGGCGGAGGCCTGAAAACCCCACCTATGTTTAGGTAGGTACATGGCAGGCCTGATCTGCCAGCGATGAGGCATGCTCCCCTGGGCCTGAGTTGGGGGTGGCATTCAGGCAGTGCATAAGCCCCTGGTTTTGTGGCTGGGGTCGCCGAATGTTATTATGGCTTCAAGGGGTAATGCAGGTTTCTCCCACTCTGAGGGTTCTGAGCAGCTCCAAATGGCACTGTGTTACCCTGGATGGCTGGTAGCGTCCTGGAGTTTGCCTCAGTCATCCCCAGTTGAGAGGTCTTAGGGCCCAGGCCTCTGGGGACAGAAGCATGAAAACCCAACCTAGGATTGGGGTTAGTCCTAGGGGCATGGCAGGCCTGATCCTCCTGCCCTGAGGCGGACTCCCTGGAGGGCTGAGTTGAGTGCAGGGGTCAGGTGGTGCATAAGCCCCTGGGTTTGTGGCTGGGGGGCCATGAAAAGTTGGTATGGCCTCAGGGGCACATGCTGGTTTGTCCCGCTCTGAGGGTTCTGTGCAGCTCCAAAGGGCACTGTGTCCTCCTGAGTGGCAGGCAGAGTCCTGGCCTGTAGCTCAGTGGCCTTTGATCAGGAGGGCTTCAGGGCCAGGCCTCTCTGGACCAAAGCCTGAAAACCCATGCTAGGGTTAGGGTTAGGGCCTAGGGGCACGACTGACCCAATCTACCTGGGGGCTGAGGTGGGTTCCGTGGTGGGTTGAGTTGAGGGTGCTTGTCAGGCGGTGTGTCAGCCTCTGTTTTAGTGGCCAGGAGTCCACCAAATGCGGCTTCAGGGATGCATGCAGGTTTCCCCTGCTCTGAGGTTTCTGCAGAGCTCCAAGCAGCTCGGTTTCCTTCTGGGTGGCAAGCGAACTCTTGGGGTGTGGCTCCAGGGTCCCTAGACTGGATGGCTTGGGGGCCAAGAGTCCACTGGGGACAGAAGCCTGAAAACCCAACCTAGGGTTAGGTTAAGAGCCAAGGGGCATTGCAGGTTCAATTTTCTGGGGCTGATGCTGGCTCCCCAGGGAACTGAGTTGAGGACAAGGGTCAGGAAGCAGGTGAGCCCCTGGGTTTGTGGCCAAGTTTTCTATGGCCTCAGGGAGGTATGCAGATTTCTCCCACTCCAAGGTTTCTGTGCAGCTCCAAACAGCATGGTGTTCTCTTGGGTGGCTGGCAGACTCCCGCTGTGTGGCTCATGGGTCCCCAACTGGGGGTGCTTGGGAGCCAGTCCTCTGAGGATTAAAGCCTGAAAACGCAACCTAGGGTTAGTTTAGGGCCTTGGAGCATGGGAGGCCCCATTAGCCAGCGCTGAGGCATGCTCCCCGGGGGCCTGAATTGAAGGCAGCTTTCACGCTGTGCATAAGCCCTTGGGTTTGTGGCCAAGGAGGCCACCAAAAGTGGGGTTGGACTCAGGAGGGCATTCAGGTTTCTCCCACTTTGAGGGTTCTGTGCAGCTCAAAACACCATGGTGTCCTCCTGGGTGGCAGTCGGAGTCTAGAAATGTGGCTCAAGTATCCAATCGGGAGGGTGTGGTGTCCAGGCCTCTGGGGATGGAAGCCTGAAAACCCACCCTAGGATCAGTGTTAGAGTCTACAGGAATGGGAGGCATCATCAGCCAGCACTGAGGCAGGATTCCTGGGGGGCTGAGTTGAAGGCAGCAGTCAGGCTGTGTGTAAGCCCCTGCATTTGTGGCTAGGAGGGGGAGGCTGAAGGTGGGTGTGTCCATAAGGGAGCATGCAGGTTTCTCCAGCTCTGAGAATTCTGCTCAGCTCCAAAGGGCATGGCGTCCTACTGCATAGTAGTCATAGTCCTGGCATGTGGCTCAGGACCCCCCGGTTGGGAGGGCTGGGGCCCAGACCTCTGGGATGGAAGCCTAAAAACTCAACCTAGATTAAGGTTAGGGCCTAGGGGCATGGCAGGCCTGACCTGCCAGCACTGACTCATGCTCCCCGGGGGACTGAGTGGAGGGCAGTGGTCAGGCAATGCATAAGTTCCTGGGTTTGTGGCTGGGGGGTGCCGCAGAAGGTGGGGATGGCCTCAGGGGTGCATGCAGGCTTTTCCCCACTCTGAGGGTTCTGCGCAACTACAAATAGCATGGTGTCCTGGGTGGTCGGCAGAGTCCTGGTGTGTGCCTCAGTGGTCCCCAATACAGAGGGCTTGGGGGCTAGGCCTCTTAACAGAAGTATGAAAACCCAACTTTGGGTTATGGTTAGCAGGCAGAGTCCTGGTGTGTATCAGAGAGGACCCCAATCTGGAATCTTCAGGACCAGGACTCTGGGGATGAAAGCCTGAAAATCCAACCTAGGGTTTGAGTTAGGACCTATGGGCATGGTAGGCTTGATGCCAGTGCAAATGCATGCTCCACTGGAAACTGAGTTGAGGGCATGGGACAGGGGTCTGTCACACTCCGAGTTTGCAGCCACGTGGCCCTCTAAAGGTGGTTGTGGCCTCAGGAGGCATGTTGGTTTCTCCCACTCTGAGGTTCTGCACAACTCCAAACAGCATGGTTTCCTCCTGGGTGGCAGGCGGAGTCCTGATGTTTGTGTCTCAGAAGTCCCCAACTGGGAGGGTTTTGGGACCAGGCCTCTGGGGATAGAAGCCCAATAACCCAACCTAGGGTTAGGGTTAGGGCTTAGGGGCATTGCAGGCCAGATCTGCTGGTGTTGAGGTGGGCTCCCGGAGGCCTGAGTTGAGGGTGGGGGTCAGGTGGGTCATCAGTCTCTGGGTTTGTGGCCAGGAGTGGGGGGTGCTGAAACTGGGGGTGGCCTCAGGAAGGCATGCAGCTTTCTCCTGCTTTGAGGGTTCTGGGCAGCTCCAAATGGCATGGTTTCCTCCTGGGTGTCAGATAGAATCCTCTGGTGCTTCTCAGGGTTCCCTAATCTAGAGAACTTCGGGGCCAGGCTTATGGGGATGGAAGCCTAAACCCAACCTAGGGTTAGGCTTAGCGCCTTGGGGCATGACAGGCCCAATCTGCTGGCCCTGAGGCAGTCTCCCTGGTTGACTGAGTTGAGGGCATGGGTCAGGCAGCATGTTAGACTCAAAAGTTTTTGGCCAGGAGGGCCTCGGAATTTGAGGCTGGTATTAGGGAGTCACGAAGGATTTTCCTGCTTTCAGGGTTCAGCACAGCTCCAGATGGTCTGGTTTTACCTTCAGTGGTAGGCAGAGTCCTGGTGTGTGTCTCAGGAGTCCCCAGTCTGGAGGGTTTGGGGGCCACTCTCTAGGGTGGAAGCCTGGTATCTTAAGCTAGGGTTAGGGTTAGGGCCTCAGGGCATGGTAGGCCCAATCTGCATGCGCTGAGGTGGGCTCCCCAGGGAGCTGAGTTGAAGGCCATGGTCTGTTGGCTTGTCAGACTCCGGGTCTTTTGCTGGGGGGCTGCTGAATTTTGGTGAGGTCTCATGGGGGCATGCAGGTTTCTCCCACCCTATGGGTTCTGCACAGCTCCAAATGGCAGGGATTCCTCCTGGCTGGCAGGCGGACGCATGAGGTGTGGCTGAGAGGTCCTCCATCCAGAGGGCTTAGTGGCCAGGATTCTGGGGACAGAAGCCTGAAAACCCAACCTAGGATTATGTTTAGGGCCTAGAGGCATGGCAGGTCCAATCTGCCAGCACTGAGGTCGGCTTCCCAGGGGCCTGAGAAGTGGGAGGTGTTGGCCATGCTTGCGTCTGGCGTCTAGAGTGCTTTCTCAAAGTGTTTGGACAGAAACCATTTGGGAGCACAAGCCAGGCCAAGGCAGCTCCCCTCAAGGCCCAAGGCATCGGAAGACAGTTCGCTGGGGTCTTCCAGCCAATGCTCATGAGCTCTCTGCCCAAACTGATATTGATCTGGGCAGAAAGCTCATGAGAATTAACTAGTGTTGTACGGTGATTCAGCCCACGCTTGAGCCCAGTGTTTGGAGCTCTTTATCTGTAGGCAGGAGTTGCGACTATCTGGGAACACAGGCTGGGCCCATGCAGCTACCCTGAAAGCTCCCTCTGAGGTGAGCATTCTGGGGCAGAGTTGAGGGAGGGGGTCAGACTGAGCATCGGGCTCTGGGTTTGTGAGCTGGGGGTCTGGGGAGGGATGCCAAAAGTGTTTGGCATTGGTTGGCCTTGCAGATTGCTCCTGTTCTGAGGGTTTTGCATGGTTTCCTCCTGGGTGGCTGACAGATTCCTGTAGTGTGGCTCAGGGGTCCCCAATATGGAGGGCTTAGGGGTCAGGTCTCAGGGTTCGGAAGCCTGAAAAACCGAACACAGAGTTAGGGTTAATGCCTAGTGGTGTGGCAGGTCTGCTCTGCTGCCAATGAGGCAGGATCCCTAGAGGACTGAACAGAGGGCTGAAGTCACACAGGGCATCAGGCTCCAGATCTGTGGCTGGGGAGGCCGCCGATGGATGGGGTGGCCTCAGGGGTACATGCAGGTTTTTCCCACTCAGGTTTCTGCACAGCTTCAAACAGCATGGATTCCTCTGAGTGGCAGGCAGCCTCGTGGGGTGTGGCTCAGGGGTCCCCAATCTGGAGGGCTTGAGGGCCAGGCCTCTGGTTACAGAAGCCTGAAAACCCAACCTAGGGTTAGGATTAGTGTCTAGGGTCATGGCAGGCTGGATCTGCCAGGACTGAGGTAGTCTCCCCAGGGTGCTGAGTAGAGGGAGGGGTTGCTGCATGAGCGCCTGGTGTTTAGAGCACTTTCTCACAGGGTTGGGGCCGGGACCACTCGGTACCACAGGCCATGCCCAGGCGGCTCCAGTGAAGGCTGTTCCGCTGTAATCAAGTTTGCCAGGGGCTTCCAGGCCATTTTCACGTTTTCGTGAGCCAAGTCATGAGAATTGGCTGGCGTGGTCTGGTTTGGTCCCGTGTGCGCCCATTGTTTGGAGCGCTTTCTCTCTAGGTGCATGTTGCAAATGTCAGGAACCATGGGCCAGGACTACACAGCTCCCCTGTGGGACCCCGCTGAGGCGAGCTCCCCAGGGGCAGAGTTGAAGGAGGGGGTGAGGCCGAGTGTCTGGCTCTGTGTTTGTGGCTGGGGGGTGGGCACTGAAGGTATGTGTGGCCTCAGGGGTCACGCAGGTTTCTCCTGCTCTGAGGATTCTGCGCAGCTCCAAACAGCATGGATTCCTCCTGGGTGGCAGGTGGACTCCTGGGGTGTGACTCCAGGGTCCCCAATCTGGAGAGCTAGGGAGCCAGGCCTCTGGGGACAGAAGCCTGAGAACCCAACCTAGGGTTAGAGATAGGGTGAGGGGCATGGCTGACCCAATCTGAGACGGGCTCCCAGGGTTTGAGTAGAACACAGTGGTGGCCACTGTTGTGAGGTGATTCGGGCCATGGGTATGCCTGGTGTTTAGAGCGCTTTCTCCCAGAGTTTGGGCCGTGACCACTCAGGACCATGGGCCACACCTAGATGGCTCCCCTGAAGTGCCCTGCCACTGGAAGTTAGTTCAGTGGGGGGTTTCTGTCCAATTTTCACAAGGTTTCTGCCCCAATCCATATTGATTTGGGCAGAAAGCTTGTGAGAATTGTTCAGCAGTGTACAGTGATTTAGGACACGTGCACACCCAATGTTTGGAGCACTTTCTTACTAGGTGCATGTTGCGACCGTCCCAGACCACAGGCCAGGCTCACACAATTAACCTGAGGATGCCCACTAAAGGCAGTTGATGGAAGGGTCAGGCAGAGAGTCAGGCTCTGGGTTTGTGGTCTTGGGGGGGGTTGCAGAATGTGGGGGTGGCCAGGGCAGTTAGGGTTAAGGTTAGGGTTAGGGCCTAGGACATGGCAGGCCCAATATGCCGACCTGAGATGGGCACCCTGGAGTGTTTGAGTAGAGGGCAGGGGTTGCCAGCGTTCTGCGGTGGTTCAGGCTTGAGAGATCTGAGTTGAAATTTCCTGAGAACTCAGACAATTCCCAAGTGAATTCTACCCAAATTGATAGATTTGGATATAATTCTCTTGAAAACTGGGTAAAAACCTTGTGATAAGTCATTTCAAATATTGTGAGAGCTCAGAGACATCACATGACCTCAGTACAAATCCTGAGAGATTTAGACCAAATCTCATGAGAACTTATTCTAAAGCTCTAGAGTTCTTAGTCCAAATCTCCTGAGTTCTAGAGTAATTCTCACAAGAATTCTACCCAAATCTCTAGATTTGGGTAGAATGTAATGATAATTGTGTAGAAACCTCATGAGAATTTATTTCAAATATCGTGAGAACTCAGAGATATCACATGACCTCATCTAAAACCTGATGTATCTAGCCCATGTATCATGAGAACCTATCCCACAGCTCAAGAGATCTCAGTCCAAATCGATTTGAGCAAAAAGCTTGGGAGAATTGGCCAGAAACATCCAGCAATCTCGCTTCTGATGGTGTAGGCAGTCAGGGGTGGCCCGTGGTCCCACATGGTTGCAGACCAAACCTCACAAAAAAGCTCTCAAACCTCACATGCACATGTGGCCAGAATAGCCACAGAATGCCAGCTAATTCTCACAAACTTTCTGACCAAATCAATATTGATTCGGGCAGAAAGCTCATGAGAATTGGCTAGAAATATCTGGCAAAATTGCTTCTGGCAGCAAGGGCCCTCAGTTGAGACGCCTTGGTCCAGCCCATGCTCCCACAGGGTCGTGGCCTGTACCTTGTAAGAATGCACTCTAAACATCACATACCCATGTGCCCCAAATCGCTGCAGAATGCCAGCAACCCTAGCCATCTACTCTGTCCCCTGGGGAGCCCACAACAGCACTGGCAGCTTGGGCCTGCCATGCCCATAGTACCTAACCCTAACCCTCGGCTGGGTGTTCAGGCTTCTGTCCCCAGAGGCGTGATCCCCAAACCCTCCAGACTGAGGACCACTGAGCCACACCCCAGGAGTCTGTCTGCCACCCAGGAGGAATCCCTGCCATTTGGACCTGTGCAGAACCCTCAGAGCAGGAGAAACCTGCATGCCCCCCTTGAGACCACCCCCTACAATCAGCAGCCCCCCGGCCACAAACCTGGAGACTGACATGCCATCTGATGCCCAACCTCAATTCAACCCTTAGCTAGCCAACCTCAGCGCCAGCAGATTGGGCCTGCCATATCCCAGTCCCTAAACATAACCCTAGGGTGGGTTTCTAGGCTTCCATTCCCAGAGGCCTGGCCCCCAACACCTCCATATTGGAGACCCCTGAGCCACACCCCAGGACTTCACCTGCCACCCAGGAGGAAACTGTGCCATTCGGAGCTGTGCAAAACCCTCAGAGCGGGAGAAACCTGCTTGCTCCCTGAGGCCACCCCATATTCGGTGCCCCCCCAAAAAAACAGTGCCTGACACACCGCATGACCCCTGTCTTCAACTCAACCCCCCAGAGAGTCCCCTCAGCACTGGCAGAAAAGGCCAGACATGCCCCCAGGCTTTGACCCTAATCCTCGGTTGGTTTTTCAGGCTTCTAACTTGGCCTGCAAGCTCTCAGGTTGGGGACCCCTGCGCCACACCCCAGGACTCCACCTGCCACCCAGGAGGAAACCTTCCATTTGCAGATGTGCAAAACCCTGAGTGAGAGAAACCTGCATGCTCCCTGAGACCACCCCCACATTCAGCGCCCCTCTGGGCTACAAACCCAGAGCCTGACACACCACCTGAACCTCTACTCAGCCCTCTAGGTAGCCTGCCTGAGCAATGACAGATTGGGCCTGCCCTGCCCCAGGCCCTAACCCTAGGTTGGGTTTTCAGGCTTTTATTCCTAGAGGTCTGGACCCCAAGCCCTCCAGATTAGGGACCTCGGAGCCACATCCCAGGATTCCACATGCTCCTCAGGAAGAAACCATGCCATTTGGAGCTGTGCAGAACCCTCAAAATGGGAGAAGCCTTCATGCCCCTCTGAGGCCACCCCCATCTTCAGCCCCGCCCTCCCCCCAGTCCACAAATCTGGAGCCTGATGCTCAGCCTGACCCCTGCCCTCAACTTGGGCAGATTGGGCCTGCCTTGCCCCTCTGCCATAAAGCTAATCCTAGGTTGGGTTTTCAGGCTTCTGTCCCCAGAAGCCTGGCACCCAAGGCCTTCAGATTGAGGACCCCTGAGCCACACCACAGGACTCTGCCTGCCAGGAAACCATGCCATTTGGAACTCCACAAGGGATTCAGACCTGGAGACATCTGCAGGACCACCTGGGGCCTCACCCATTTCCTGAAACCCCCTGGACATAATCTCTGAGCCTGAAACTCAGCCTGACCCACGTCCTCAACTCAGCCCCTGTGGTACTCCTTTCAGCACTTGCAAAATGGGCCTGCCATGCTAGCAGGCCTTAACGCTAACCATATGTTTGGTTTTCTGGCTTCAGATCCCTGAATCGTGACCCTCAAGCCCTTCAGACTGGGGACACCTGAACCATTCCCCAAGACTACACCTTCTGCCCAGAAATAAACATCCCATTTGGAATTCTTCAAAGGATTCAGAGCAGGAGACATCTGCATGTCCACCTGTGGCCACCCCCAACTTCAGTGGCCCCATGGACACAAACCTGGATCCTGATGCTCAGTCTGACCCACACCATTGACTCTGCACTCTCAGGAGCTCACCTCAGTGGCAGTGGATCAGGTACCAATGTTCCTAGGGCCTCCCCTGTAACCCTAGTTTGGGCTTCCTGGCTTCTGTGCCTGACGCCTGGTACCCAAGCCCTCTTCTTCTGAAACATCCCCAAAAAATAGAACTGGAAGGGAAACTTTCAAACCCTTTGAATGCGACCAGTGTAACCTTGATCTCCAAAACAGATGAAGACCCCATCCAGAAGAATTACAGACCCTTATCCTTAATGAATATGGATGCAAAAATTCTCACCAACATTCTAGCCAATAAGACCCAACAGTCCATTAAAACGATGATACACCACAATCAAATCAACTTTATTCCTGGACTGCAAGAGTGGTTCGATAACCACAAATCAATCCATTGAATACGCTACCTTAATAGAAGAAAGAACAAAAACCATAGGATTGTCTCAATAGACGCAGAAAAAGCATCTGATAAATGAAAGCATCCTTTCTAGATCAAAATTCTTCACCATGGAGGGATAGAGGGTATATACCTCCACATTATAAAGGCCATCCAGGAGAAACCGACAGAGTCTATCATTCCCAATGGGGAAATCTAAGAGTTTTTCCCTTCAGGTCAGGAACATGACAGGGATGGCCATTCTCATCACTATTGTTCAACCTAGTACTAGAATTCCTAGTCTCAGCCATTAGACAACAACAACTACAAAAAGGCATCTGAATCAGCAAAGAAGTCAAACTCTCACTCTTTGCAGACACTAGAATACTTTCTGTGGAAAATCCAGAAGACCACCCCAAAATTGCTAGAACTCATCCAGGAATTCCGTAAAGTGGCAGGATAAAAAAATCAATGCCCAGAAACCAGTTGCATTGGTCTACAGCAAAATGTGACAGATGAAAGAGAAATTATGGAGTCCATCCCATGTATAATGGCACCCAAAACCATAAGATACTTAGAATTCCATCTAACCAAAGAGGCAAGGGCTCTGTCCTCAGAAAACTATATAGCAGTCATGAAAGAAATGGAGGAAGACACGAGGAAATGGAAAAACGTTCCATGCTCATGGGTTAAAAGAACAATATTGTGAAAAGGTCTATGACACCTAGAACAATCCACAGAATCAATGCATTACCTATCAAAATGCTATCCACATTTTTCATAGAACTGGAATAAATAATCCCCAAATTTGTATGGAAGCAGAAAAGAGCCCAAATAGCCAAACGGAAGTTGAAAAAGAAAACCAAAGTTTGTAGCAACCCAATTGCAGACTTCAAGCCCTATGACAAAGCTGTAGTCATCAAGACAGTATGGTACTTCCATAAAGACAGATCCATAGATCAATCAAACAGAATATAAAAACCAGAAAGTGTTGGGACGCCTGGGTGGCTCAGTTGGTTGGACGACTGCCTTCGGCTCAGGGCGTGATCCTGGAGTCCCGGGATCGAGTCCCGCATCGGGCTCCCGGCTCCATGGGGAGTCTGCTTCGCTCTCTGACCTTCTCCTCGCTCATGCTCTCTCTCACTGTCTCTCTCTCTCAAATAAATAAATAAAATCTTAAAAAAAAAAAAAAAAAAAAACAAACAGAAAGTGATCCTGAATTCTAGGGTCAACTAATTTTCCTCGAAACAGGAAAGAATATCAGATGGGGAACAAAAGTCTCTCTAACCAATGGTACTGCGAACATGGGACAGCCAAATGCAGAAGAATAAAACTGGACCGTTTCCTTACACCATACACAAAAAATGGACTCCAAATGGTTGAAAGACCTCAGTGGGAAATAGGAATTCATCCAAATCCTTGAGGAGAACAGAGGAGGCAACCTCTCTGACCTCAGCCAGAGCAACTTTTTGCTAGGGATGTCTCCAAAGGTGAGGGAAACAAAGGCAAAAATGAGCTATTGTGATTTCATCAAGATGGAAAGCTTTTGCACAGCAAAGGAAACAGTCAACAAAACCAAAAGATGATGAACAGAATGAGAGAAGATATTTTCAAATGACATATCAGATAAAGGGCTAGTATCCAAAATCTAGAAAGAACTTACCAAACTCAACACTCAAGGAACAAATAATCCAATCAAGAGATAGACGAAAGACATGAACAGACATTTCTCCAAAGAAGACATCTAAATGTCCAACAGACACATAAAAAAGTGCTCAACATCCCTCGACATTAGGAAACTACAAATCAAAACCATAATGAGATACACCTTACACCAGTCAGAACGGCTAAAACGAACAAGTCAGGAAATGACAGGTGTTGGCGAGGATGTGGAGAAAAAGGAAACCTTTTATACTGTTGGTGGGAAAGCAAGCTGGTGAAGCCACCCTGGAAAACAGTGTGGAGGTTCCTCAAGAAGCTGAAAATAGAGCTATCCTACAACCCTGCCATTGCACTACTAGGTAATTAACCCAAAGATACAAATGGAGTTATCTGAAGGGGTAGCTGCACCCCAATGTCTATAGCAGCAATGTCCATAAGAGCTAAAGTATTCAAAGAGTCCAGATGTCCATCGACAGATGAATGGATAGGACGATGAATTGAATATGACACAGCCATCAAAAAATGAAATCTTGCCATTTACAATGACATGGATAGAATGGGAGGGTATTATGTTAAGCGAAATAAGTCATTCAGAGAAGGTATTATCACTGTCCTTCTCTGACTGACTTATTTCATGGATGATATATGGAATTTAAGAAACAAGACAGAGGATCATAGGGGAAGAGAGGAAAAAAAGAAGCAAGATGAACCCAGAGAGGGAGACAAAGCATAAGAGACACTTAAACCCAGGAAACAAACAGCGTTTCTAAAGGGAATGGGGATTGGGGAATGGTGTGGCTGGGTGATGGGCATGGGGAAGGTATGTGTTGTGGTGAGCACTATGTGTTGTGTAAAGCGGAAGGATCACAGACCTGTACCCCTGAAACAAATAACATATTATATGATCATAATAAAAAAAGAAGTGAAAGAAAAACATTTAGAATGCAAATATAAACTAAATAAACATAAATAAATAAATAATCTCACTGATAAGAAAGCAAGCAAGCAAACAAACAAGCAACTAAGCAACCTGGAATCACCACACTCCAATTTCAAGCTAGATTACAAAGCTGCTGTCATCAAAACACCATGGTACTGCCATAAAAACAGACACATAGGTCAATGGAACACAATGGAAAGCTCAGAAACTGATAATCATAGTACTCTTGGCAAAGTTTATTCATTCCTCTATTAAAGGTATATTTAAACTTAGCTCTGATAGAATTATTAACTCTGAGTAGGAATTAATAATATTGATGTCCTGTTCCAACTGTTCCTTCCAATAAATGCATTTCTTTAAACATGCTGTTTTGGATAAGTAAATATTATAAAATAAAGATGATATAGAATCCAAACCTTTAAGAAAAATTAAATTCACTTTAATAAATCTACCATGGAAAAGGAAATATAGATACCCATCATCACAACTGAGAACATCACAAAAGAAGACAATCAGACACAATCTGGTGTCTGATGGAAGAATAGAATACTACTTATGTAGTTCTGCCCAAATTTTCAACCTGTTGAAAGCTATAGATCCAGCTACTCATTTACAAAAACACAGTTGTCAGAGAAAAGTCCTAGCAAAGAGTATGAAGACATCATCAATGAAGTCAACACTGCATGTATTCTGACAGGAAAGATATTTTCCCAACAAATAAATGGTAAGAGAAAGAAAGAAAGAAAGAAAGAAAGAAAAGGAGGGAGGGAGGGAGAAAGAAGAAAGGAAGGGAGAAAGACGGAAGGAAGGAAGGAAGGAAGGAAGGAATGAGAGAGAGAGAGAGAGAAAGAAAGAAATGGGGAAAAAAGAAAAAAAAGGGGGGGGAATAAAAGAAAAGAAAGGAGAAACCTCAGAAACTAATCCACACATGTATGGTCTTAACTTATGACACAGCAGCAGAAAATATACAATGGGGAAAGGACTGTCTCTTCAGTGAACAATACTGGAAAAACTGAACACTAAATGCTGAAGAATGTGATTGGATCACTTTCTCACATGGCACATACACATTATGAATGGATGAATGACTTGAATATAAGAACTGGATCCAAGAAGAAAACACAGGTAGTAAGTTTCTTGATAGTGGTTTTGGTGAAGAGTCTTTTACATCAGACACCAAAAGCAAAGGCAACAAAAGCAAAAATAAACAAGTGGAAGAACATTAAACTGAAATTTCTGCATGAGAAAAGAAATGATCCAACCCTTAAAAGCCAACCTCCCCAATGAGAAAAAATATCTTCATATCATATGTGTGAGAATAGGCTAATATCCAAAATACACAAAACACTCCTTCAAATCCAAACCAAAACTGAATAAAAACTGGGGGAAATATGTGAATAGATACTTTCCAAAGATGACATACAGGTGGCCAACAGACACAGAAAAAGTTGTTCAGCATTATTAACTGTCATCAAGGAAACAAGTCAAAACTGCCATTGGTTATCACCTAACAATGGTTGGAATGGCAATCATCCCAGAGACAGGCACCAGGTGTGGTCAAGGGTGTGTAGACAGGGGACCCTGTACACTGTTGGTGGGAATGAAAATTGGTACAGCCACTGTGACAAACGTTATGGAGGTTCCAGAAAAAAATGAATACAGCTACCACATGACCCAGTAAGTACTCTACTGAGTATTTCTTTGGAGAACACAAAAACATTCCCTCCAAAAGAGATGTAGTCCCATGTTCACAGCAGCATTATTCACAATAATCAGATATGGAAACATAGACCGTGGGAGCCTTACACTAAGTAACTCAGATACAGAAACACAAATACCAGGGGCTCTCATGGACATTCCACATGGGAAAAAAAATGCTGAATTCATAGATAATGAGAACAGATTGGGGGTTGCCAGATTCAGGGATGGTAGGGGGAAACAGATGAAGATAGTCAAAGGTGCCATGTTTGAGTGATAAAGTCTGTGCAAGTAATGGAATTTTCTGTGCAGCATGGAGATGAAAGGTAACCCTTCAGGATAGGGTACAGGCTCCCCCACTACTTGAAAGTACAGTATTCCTAGAAACCTTTCACAGCAGAAATGAAAAGGAATGACCATTTCTTTCTACAGAAAAATGAGTGAGCATGCTCAGGCACCAAAAGTTCCTTCTCTATGGCTCTTCTTGGGTCTCAGGACACAACATCCTAATGGATCCAAAGTAAATAGAGACAAAGCACAGAAGATGCTCACAGACACAATTCAAAGTGCTGGTGGCTGAACGCAGAGAGCAGTGCCCAGGAAGAAGCTGGCTGAGGTGCACACCACCTCTGTAGTGGTTCCCCACAGAACAGATGCTGAATGCGATGCCTGCTTTTTAACTTTTTTCATAAGAGGGAAATTCTCTCCAGGTTTTTTCCTGTACTAGATCCAGGTAATAACACAAATCTTTCCAAAAAGCCAAGTGTCTTGAAATGTACTTTGAGAAAAGTGGGGAAGACTTGTACTTGAAAGTTGCTAAGGGGGTAGAAGTTCAGAGTTCTCCCAGACACAAACAAGAGCAGGTCCACTGTGAAAGGCACCTTCCTCAGCAGGTGGAACATGGACTACCTCCTACCCCCAGAAACCTTCTTCACCTCACTCAGGACAACCTACAAGATCTAGGAGTTACCTCAATTCCTCCTACCTCCCATTCCCAAATCAAACCCATCAGCAAATACTGTGAGCTCTGACTTCACTAGGTACCCAGAATAGCACTAACCCCTCCTTCCAAGGCCACCATTCTGGTCCACACTGGAGCCCATCTCTTGCCTGAGTTCCTGGAAAAGTTTCATCACTGACCTCCCTTGCCTACCCTCAACCCTGTGTCATCTGTTCTCAACACTGTAGCCAGGATGGCCCAGTGAAACAGGGCTCCATGGGGTCATGGCCCTGCAATTGTTTTTTGTCACCCTGCTGTCACCTCCCTGAGGTCATATGCTAAGCTATCTTCTGTGGCCACAGGGCCTTCGCGCTGCTCCTGGACATACCTGCCTGCCCCAGGGCCTTTGCATATGCTTTCCCTTCCACTTAGAAGCTCTTGGTGTAATATCACTCACTTTCTTTCGAACTTGACTCAAGTATCACCTTCCTAGTGAAGTCCCACCTTGCCCCTATGTGAATAGCAGGCACCACCACCACCTCCCCTTCAGCACCCCAGCCCTGTCTCCTGCTTTCTATTTCCAGAGCAGTTATCACAGTCACAAAGGCATCTTGGCAAGGGGGAAATGGAGGCTTATTCAGGTGCTTTCACCACTGACTCCCTCCGATTTCCTAGTCCAGAGCCCAGGGGAAAAGGTGACCAGAGCTCTTGCACAGTCAGGATGCCTGAGACAATGGTCCCACCTATGGCACCCTGAAGACCATCAGGATACTGAGCCATAAGAGGAATTCACTTGCACATGAGACCTGAAACCAGACACCTTCCTTGATTCCAGGTGAGCACACACATTTCCTCACCTTACCTAATGTGCTCATTTGAGAAAGCTGAACAGAGAAGCATCCCAGGATCCAAATGTCCCTCTGGCCAAGGTCCTGGGAAACAGACGTCTCTCCTACATGCATCAGCCACCTGTGATTGACACCCAGTATTCTCCTATGGTGGGGCAGAATGGTGCACCTGTCCCTCTTTCTTGGGATGTCATCACAAACCAGGCTTTGCTGCACACTCTTCAGGAAGGAACCTGCAGCAGCAGCAGCTGCAGGCTGCCCAAGTTAGGTCTCAGTATCACATCAGGCCCCATGTGGAACTGGAGCTTCAAGGAGACTGGTGTGCCATATAGCCTTGGAACCAAATGGCAGGAGCTGAGATTTCAGTTGCAAATGAAAACTGGCCTCTTCCTCACAGCACAGAAAAGTGGAGGATTTCTCAGGGGTGTGGTTTTGGAAGAAGTGTGTCTGCTGGCTGAATTCACAGACACCAGGCAAAGGACACCTGCAGTGCTTCATCTGAGGAAGCAAGGGGCACACTGGTTAAGAATCCAGAATGCTGCCCGTGGGCTGCTTCCCACCAAGCCCCCTGCTGAGACGAGGACTTGAGAACCAAACAGGAAACAAGTTTCATATCACATCTGCAGCAGGAGGGCTGGCTAGGGAGCAGAGCCCTGTCCCTGGACGAGCTGGCCTGTGCATCAAGAATGAAGGCCCACCACCATGGCCTCACAATCTCCTTGCTCTCTGATCTGACTACCCTGCCAGGCTCTTACCTACTGACATGGTTGACTCCTAAGACTCCAGACACTGCTTTCCACCCCAGCTCACTGCTACTCACAGAGAAGCCAACTCCAGCCTCAGAAATGTATTCATTATTAGTTCTGGAATTCCCTGGATTTGTCTACCCTGGCCAACAAAGGTGTCCCATCGAGATCATTCCACAAGTGCAGTAGGGTTCCAAGCCACTTTCAAGCTGCCCTTCAAAAGGCAGGAACTGGTTCGATTAGGCAGACCAGTCGAGTGACTCTGTGTGCAGGAAGCTTGGACAACATCCTCCCTGAACACCAATGCTTCGAAGTCCAAGCTTCAAACCTTCACTGGGCATGGAGCACCACATCAGCATGAATACTGCTCTTTCAAATCTCTTGCCTCCCATTCCTTAAAATCAGAAACTCCAGTCACCGCTCTATTTTCCCCTCAGAGATCCTCTGCCATGTTCTCCCTGCAGGGAAACCAAAGAACTCTTGCACCCAATCTCTAGATTGCTGACAGCTGCTTCAGTTTGACTTTGTGGCTCCATTGGAGATAAGAGAAAAGGACATTTGGGGTTAAAGAGAAGTTTTACCTCCTGTCCTGACACGGATGTGACATTGTGCCCAAGGTACACACTGCTTTCTCTGAATACTGTTTTACCACTGCCTCCAGTGGTGGCAGGCAGCATTGCCATGCCTTCCAGTGACTCTTACACCGCAGCTCACCACTATCTCCAGTGACGTGAACCTGCACTGCCAGGCCTTCCAGCATCTCTCAATGCACTTCACAACTGCCTCCACTGGTCTCAAGCCAAACTGGCATGTCTTCCAACGTCCCTCAGACTGCAACTCAGCACTGTCTCCAGTGGAGGGAATCCACACTGCCTCGCCTTCCCACACCTTGCACTGTGTCTGTTCACTGTATCCATTGTCGGGAAGCTCCCGCAGCACGTGTTCCAGCATCCTGCCTACAGCAATTCAGCATTGCTTCCCTTGGAGGCAAGCTGAACTGCCTCAACTTTCAGCATCTGTTGCACTGGAGCTCAGCACTGCCTCCAGTGGTGGAAAGATGAATGAGGAGAGAACTGCTTGATGGCATGGCAGTGCAGATGTCTGTCACTAGAGGCAGTGTTGAGCTTCATTAGGAAAGCTGCTGGGATATAGGCCGGTGCAGATTGCAGGCACTGGAGGCAGTGATGAGCCACACTGGGAGACCTTGGAAGAAATGGGAATGTCGGTTTCTGCCTGAGTCAGCTGTAGTGAGAGGGATGCCAAAAGGATTTGCAGTGCTGATGACTGCCACTGAAGGCAGTGGTGAGCTACACCATGAGAGGAGCAAGAAGACTTGACATTGCAGCTTATGTCCACTGGAGGCAGTGGTGAGTTCCATTGTGAGAGGCCGGAACATGCTGCAATGCCCTTCCACACTACTGGACGCAGTGATGAGTTGCAGTGTGAAATGCTGGAGGGAGGGGCAGCATCGGTTCCTGCCACTGGAGGCAGAGATCAGCTGCAGTGTCACAGACACTGGAGGCTTGCAGTGATTCTTACAGCCACTAGAGGTAGTGTTGAGATGCAGTGTGGGTCCGGTGATAATGAGGCTATGCAGCTTAACGCCTCTGTAGGCAGTGGTGAATTGCAGTTTGTGACTCTGGATGGAGTGGCAGTGTCAGCTCCCACCATGGGAGGTATGAGATCTCAGTCCAAATCTCATGACAACTCAAGCCCTACTCCATAGATTTTTACCCAAATATCGTGAGAACTTATTCCAAATATGAGATGAGAACTTATTCCAAAGCTCAGGAGATCTTGTTTGAAATCTTGTTCCAAATCAATAGATTTGGGTAGAATTCTCTTTAGAATTGGGTAGAAATCTCGTGAGAACCCTTTTCAAATATCCTGAGAACTCAGGAACATCAGTGATCTCGGTCCAAATCCTGGAAGACCTAATCCAAAACTGGCGAGAACTTATTCTAAAGCTTGAAAGATCTCAGTCCAAATCTCCTGGGAACTCAGGGAATTCTCACGAGAATTCCAATCTATGGATTTCGGTAGAATTCTTACGAAAACTGAGGAGACACCTTGTGACAAGTCTTTTCATATATCATGAGAACTCAGAGACATCACATGACTTCAGTCCAACTCCTGGGAGATCTATTCTACAGGTTGTGAGAACCTATTCCAAAGTTCGAGAGATCTCTGTCCAAATCAATTTGGGCAGAAAGCTCCTGAGAATTGGCCAGAAACTCCTAGTGAACTTGCTTCCAGTGGCAGGGCCCTTCAGGGGAGCTGTGTGCGCCCGGCCCATGGTTTTGAGCTCTAGCGGCAGGAGCCTCACCAGAACATGCTCCCAAACCCACGTACATGTGGCCCAAATTTCCACACAACACACAATGCCAACCAATATCTGGAGCTTTCTGCCCATCAATCCATAGGATTGTTGCAAGGACTAAATGAATTAATAATGTTATTTTGGAAATTAGTGAATATATAAAATTTAGTTATTATTAACCTTTAAGTTAAAATGGTACCATCTTTTATATATATATTTATATAATTTATATGTATATATATTCATATTATTTATATTTATATTATATTTTATAATATATAATATTATTATATTGTATTATATCATAATATTACATTATATATAATATTAATAATGATTAATAATATATATTATATATAATAATTATGATACTTATAATATATAATATTAAATATATATTTATTTTATATTATATTTATATATTTATATTTATTAAATATATTATATATTTATATTTATATTATGTGGGAGTTGCTTATATATATATGCACACACACATACAGCGTTTTATATATATATACACACATATATATGGCATTTATATAAGCACATACCTATAAGTAATATATATATATGCACACACACACACACACATATATATATATGGCATTTATATAAGCACATACCTATAAGCAACTCCCACATAATCAGATTTTTCAGGTATCTGGTGATTAAGTCCCAATGAGTGGTGTCCCAAGTGCATTCTTTTTCCCTTTTAATCTGTAGCAAATTGTCATTTTTCCCCCATTCATTCTACACATATCTATTGAGTCCTAACTATGTGCCACACACTATGTTGGAAGCTGAGAGTATAACAGTGAATAAAAACAGATATTTCCCCTTGTGTTGCTTTTGTACAGTGGGGGCTAATACCACCATTCCTATACCATAAAGCAAATAGAAAACATAAACTATGAAAAATGGAACAAAGAGAGGTACATGGTGCTATAAAAAAGTCAATTTGTCAAAAATCAATTTGCAGAAAGTCAATTTTCCAAATGACTGATTCATTGAATTCCCTAACAGACAATTCACCAAAAGCAAGTTTGCCAAAAGCCAATTTCTAGAAAATCAATTTGATGAAAAGTAGTCTGCCAAATCATTATTTCACCAAATAACCAATTCACTGAATTATTGATTTTTTCATTGAAACTTCATTTTACTGAAGTTTCAATGCAGTCCTTTTATGACAGCTCTTCAGTCCCAAATTTGACAGTCTCTCTGGGCTGATTATCAATTTCATGTTTTCACATTTCAGATGCCAAGCCCTTCTCTTGTAATATAAGCAAATGGTGGACTTCTCTTTAAATGCAGCTTACTGTCTTCAGACTTGAGCTTCTGCCTGTCTCTACCTCTTCCAGAAAGACAGCTGCAGATAACTATCTGATGATATCTGACGATGAACTGGTCATCTGCAAATTGGCTTTTGCCAAATTTGTTCTTAGAACATTGGTCCTTCATGGAACTGGCTCTCAGTTAACTGTTTCTCAGTGAAATTACCTAGAGTTCATGTCTTGAGAGACTATCACTAGGGAATCTGACCCGTGAAGGAAAGCTTCATTGAGCAAAAATAACTGATGTCAGAAGGATAACTCAAAAAACAACCAAACAGTGTGCCTGGATGGCTCAGTCCATTAAGCGTCTGCCTTCAGCTCAAGTCATGATCCCAGGGTCCCGGGATGAAGTCCAGCATCAGGCTCCCTGCTCTGCAGGGAGTCTGCTTCTCCCCCTGACCCTCCTCCCAATCATTCTCTCAATATCTCTCTTCCTCTCTCTCAAATAAATAAATATTTAAAAATTAACATGTAATGTATTATTAGCTTCAGGGGTACAGGTCTGTGAATCATCAGTCTTACACAATTCAGGGCACTCACCATAGCACATACCCTCCCCTATGTCCATAACCCAGCCACCCTATCCCTCCCCCCAACCACCCCTCAGCAATCCTCAGTGTGTTTCCTGAGATTAAGAGTCTCTTATGGTTTGTCTCTGTCCCCAGCTCCATCTTGTTTCATTTTTTCCCTCCCTAGTCCCAAAAGGCCCCCGCTCTGCCTCTCAAATTCCTCATATTATGGAGATCGTATGATAATTGTCTTTCTCTGATTGACTTATTTCACTTAGCATAATACCAACTAGTTCCATCCATATCACTGCAAATGGCAAGATTTCAGGTTATTGATGGCATAGTATTCCACCAAATAAATAAATAAATAAAATCTCAAAAAACAAACAAACAAAAGGGACAGGAAACAAAGGGAACAGCATGTCCAAAAACTAAGTGGAGGTTAAAACACCAGAATTACAAAAATTTGCAAAATGGCCAGAGTGGCTCGAATACGGAAAACAAGGGGAAGCAGAGTGTGATAAGAGACTAGCAATATAGTTGGGAGCTAGATCATGTTGTGCCTCAGAGACTATAGGAAAGACTTCTGTTATTATGTTAACAATGATGATCTTTGATGTATTTTAAGTGGAGAATGACATAAGGTTTTCATTCTGAAAGATCATTTTGCAAGTGCTGTAGAGACCATATTTTAAGAGTGTGATAGCATAGGCTGTTTTCTCACCTGGAGAGTTCTCTCACTCTTGCTCAGTCGTACTTAGATTAGGGGGAATAGAAAAAGTGGAGTAAAGTAAATCACTTACAGTGTTGTTTTTGTTTGTTTGTTTGTTTTGTTTTGTTTTTTACAATGGAGAAACAACAGAATTCATTATGGAATATTGGATATGGGGATGAAGAAGAGAAAATTCTATGGACAACTCCAAGATTTCTGGTTTGCAGAAGTAGATGATGTTGCCATTCCTGAGAAAGAAAAAAAAATGAGACTCTGTTTGTATAATATTCTCATTCAATGTATTGCTACACGTGTATATTTTATGACTCTATAAGAATATCTTCTTTCGAATCTTAAGTTATTAAGAAATGAAATGTAAAAAAAGAAAAAAATTAAATGTGAATTTGATTGAGGATTTTTATGTAATTTAGTGCTTCATGTATGTAGATACTCAATAAACCACAATCTTTATGTTCCAGGCTCCCTCATTTACTAGCTGGTTGACTTTATGCTACTAAATTAAATTCATTGTCCCTCATTTCTTCAACCTTAAAATGGGAATAATACTAGTGCTTGCCTGGGAAGAAACTAGCTAACAATATTCCTGCAATCTATTCTCTCCCTTTACTACAGGGATGCCGCCCCCCTCCCCCCAAAAAAAGAAGTTGACCTAGTTAAATCTCCTCATGAACATGCTAATGACAAAACTGGTAAACACATTAATTATGCCAAGTCATCATTTTACCAAATGATGCTAATGAGAGATCCTTGTTATGGGCTGAATAGTGTCAAGGTTAAAGCCTAATCTCTAATATTTGAAGACAAGGCCTATAAAAAGACAATAAAGTTTAAATCAGTTCGTAAGGGGGGCCTAATCCAATAGGCCTGTCCTTATAAGAACAGGAGGAGGGGCGCCTGGGTGGCTCAGTGGGTTAAGCCGCTGCCTTCGGCTCAGGTCATGATCTCAGGGTCCTGGGATCGAGTCCCGCATCGGGCTCTCTGCTCGGCAGGGAGCCTGCTTCCTCCTCTCTCTCTCTGCCTGCCTCTCTGCCTACTTGTGATCTCTCTCTGTCAAATAAATAAATAAATAATCTTTTAAAAAAAAAAAAAAGAACAGGAGGAGACACTACAGGCTTCTGTATCTCTTCATATCACAGAAGGAAAGACCTGGTGATGAAGTAAGACCTTGTGATGAACAGTAAGAAGGCTACTGCCCAGGAGCCAGTAAGAGAGACCTCATTAGAAACAAACCCTGATGGCACTTTGATCTTGGACCTTTAGCCTCTAACTCTGAGAAAATAAAATTCTGTTGTTTAAGCTGCGCAGGTCGTGGTATTTTGTTATGGCAGCTCTAGATATTAAGACAGTCCTTATCTATGGAAAGCCTTTGGCAGAATGTACCTGATCTGTTTTGATTCCTTATAGTAGCTGAATCTAGAATCTAGGGATTTAGGGGTCAGGTACCAATAACTATCTAAGTGTAAAGTGGAAATGTGTTATTATTGAAAAACTTACCTTTTGTGTAAAAAATGCAGCAACTTGCATTACTTATTTAGAGACTTCATATACTCATCTGTGCCAGAGTGAATCCTGGTACAGCGAGAAAGGACATGGAGATCTGTGTTGGTGGTCCCAGGCCTCTCCCTACTAAGCCTGTGCTTCAAGATTACTTGTAATAAAGATTAGTAAACTTGATGCAGAGTAAGATCTTTAATTCTTTTTTTTCTTTTTTTAAAAAATATATTTATTTATTTGACAGAGAGAGGGATCACAAGTAGGCAGAGAGGCAGGCAGAGAGAGGGGGAAAGCAGGCTTCCCGCTGGGTAGGGAGCCCGATGTGGGGTTCGATCCCAGGACCCTGAGATCACGACCGGAGCTGAAGGCAGAGGCTTAACCCACTGAGCCACCCAGGTGCCCTAAGATCTCTAATTCTTGACTGTCTGATTTGATAATGCAATCCTTTGTGTTAAGATCACTATCTAAGAGAACTGTGGTGAGGATTAAATGAGTCAATGCTTGTGAAAATGCAGTACCAAGTTCATAGAAAATACTCTTCAAGTATTGTTATTATTAGTCTACTATTCTAATCCTAAGGAATATTAAAAAGCTATCTTTAATAGAGTGAATAACATGTGACAACCACTTGAACTAAGTAAGTACTTCTATGGATTATCTCATTTATTATATAAAAAGCCCTAAATTCTCTATTACCATCATATGAGAGGTCTGAAGCCTCAAGACTAATTCATTTTCCTAAGGTCAGATAGCTAGTAAATTATAACACTAGGTTTTAAACTCAGACACTCGAACTCTTCAGTTGAGCTGTTTTTCCTTATTTCAAATCACACTGTCTTGCTATACTATCAAGTCTCTGAAACCACTTTTGGAATGTCTATCTAGGGGCTATTTTTAGTATGATGAAAGTATATATATTAACTAGCACCAAAATGGCCTTAAAACGTTAATGCAGTTTCTAAATAAATGTGACTTCCATCTAGGGAGTTACTAACATCGGGAGAAATTTTTAAAAATAATAGAGAAAACTATTATTTTTCTCAATTTCTCAAACTGTAATGAGCCTTTGCTATGGCACTGAGCATAACCTTCCCCCTATCCCCATGTTACCCCCAAAAGATACATGGCCCGGTCAATTCTGAAACAATAAAACTGGAGTTTTAAGAAAATTAACAAGAGGCTGAGTTAGAAGATATGCATGGAAACTTCCAAAGGAAGATTAGGAAGACTGGGAAGAAAATAAATCTAGATTGGACCACCACAGAGAAGAATGCTTATTAAGAAGAAATGATATAGATGTAGTGAAAAGAAGGGTCATATGTACCCCAATGTTCATAGCAACAATCGCCACAATCGCCAAACTGTGGAAAGAGCCAAGATGCCCTTCAACAGATGAATGGATAAAGAAGATATGGTCCATATGTATAATAGAATATTATGTCTCCACCAGAAAGGATGAATACACAACTTTTGTATCAACATGGATGGGACTGGAGGAGATTATGCTGAGTGAAATAAGTCAAGCAGAACAGTCAATTATCATATGGTCTCACTTACTTGTGGAGCATAAGGAACAACACGGAGGACATTGGGAGGAAAGGAGAAGTGAGTTGGGGGAAATCAGAGGGGGAGACGAACCATGAGAGACTGTGGACTCTGAGAAACAAACTGAGGGTTTTGGAGGGGAGGGGTGTGGGGGGTTGGGTGACCCTGGCGGTGAGTACTAAGGAGGGTACGTATTGCATGGAGCACCGGGTGTGGTGCATAAACAATGAATCTTGGAACACTGAAAAAATAAAATAAAGTTTAAATTTAAAACAGCAGCAGCAATGGAAATTGACATCAGGATCCCATTTGTGAAGAATGTGAACTTAATTTTATATATGTATGCATAAGTCAACTGCACATGAAAATATATATTTATTGTTTTTAAAAACCCTAATGTAAAGCATTTCTTTCCCTAAGCATTGTTAGAAAAAAATACCATAACTAAAAGGATCTGGAAAGATGCTCCACCATGGGTAACTGGCATCCTGCACATTCTTACATAATGTGCCAAGATTGCAAAGCCCTAACCACTCCTTTCTTTGGCCATTCCTCAAGGTTGTATTTACAGTGAGCAATCTTGAGAGATAGGTTAATGCCCTCATCCCAAAGAGCAGGCTTCTTTACTGCTTGCTATAAAAGCAGGGGATTCCCATATTTGGTGTTTTTTTCTTGTAACACAACCAACTAATGTATAGGCCCCCAACTAAGCCCTCTGTGTCATTCGCATGTGAATGAGGGACAAGGGGAACTGATGCAAATATACAGATGCTCAAGCATTGATGAAAAAATACCAGCCTAACTTACTAGCTTGCAGGCCTGGTAGAATCAAATCACAGAACCAACAAACCCTGCTCCACTCTGTAATAAAGATTCCAGAGCCCAGAATAGACAAATGAGATAAACAGCATCTTTCATAACGAGATTTTTAATGGATTTTATTTTTTAGAGCAGTTTTACGTTTACAGAAAAGTTCCCCCAGAAAGTTTTAAATTTTTATAGGCCTCCAACCCCAGTTTTATTATTAACAACTTGTGTTCATGTGGTACATTTCTTACAACTGACAAATATTAATACTTTATCTAACTAAAGCCCATAGTTTACATTAGGGTTTATTCTCTATTATACATTCTACCGGTTTACAAATGCATAATGTTATGTACCCTTCATTATAATATTACATAGAGTAGTTTCATTGCCATAAAAATCCCTGTGCTCAGGACACCTGGATGGCTCAGTTGAATAATCATCTTCTTTGGCTCAGGTCATGATCCCACATTGCTGGGATGGAGTTCCACATAGGGTTCCTTGCTCAGTGGGGAGCAGCTTCTGCCTCTATCTGCCCCTCCCCCTGCTTGTGCTCTCTTTCTCTCTCTCTGAGAAGTAAATAAATAAAATCTTTTTTTTTTAATCCCTCTGCTCTACTTTTTCATCTCTTCCTTCTCCCTAACTTCCAGCAGATATTGATCATTTTACTCTCTGCTTAGTTTTGTCCTTTCCGGAATGTCATATAGTTGCGATCATAAAATATGTAGCTTTTCCACACTGGCTTCTATTACTTAGCAACATGCATTTAAGGTTCCTCTATGTCTTTTCATGGCTTGATAGTTCATTTCTTTTTTTTTTTTTTTTAAAGATTTTATTTATTTATTTGACAGAGACAGAGATCACAAGTAGGCAGAGAGGCAGTCAGAGAGAGAGGAGAAAGCAGGCTCCCTGCTGAGCAGAGAGCCCAATGCGGGGCTCGATCCCAGGACGCTGAGATCATGACCTGAGCCGAAGGCAGAGGCCTTAACCCACTGAGCCACCCAGGCGCCCCTTGATAGTTCATTTCTTTTTAACTTCATCCACTTATGGTAAGAGAAAATATTTATATAACATCTATCTTTTCTAAATTACTGAGACTCAATAGGTCACCTAACATATGGCCTATCCTGGAAAATGTCCCATGTCCACTTGAGAAGAATATGTATACTGTTGTTAAGTAGAGTGTTCTGTATATGTATGTATATGTATGTTAGTGCATTGCATTCTTTAAGTCTTCTTTTTCCTTACTTACCTTCTGTTTGTTCTATCAATTATTGAGAGTATATTAAAATCTTTCAAATGTTATTGTAGAATTATCTATTTCTCCCTTATTTTTTCCAGTTTTATTGAGATATAATTGACATATTGGGTTAGTGTAAGATGTATAAAATAATGATTTAATACATGTGTTTATTGGAAAATGATTACCACAATGTTTAGGTTGTTTGTTTTATTTTTAGAGAGATAGCATGAGCACATAGGGGAGGGACAGAAGGGGAAGGATAATCTTAAGCAGGCTCCACACAAAGCATGAAGCCCAGATGGGGGCTCGATCTCATGACCCTGACATCATGACCTCAGCTGAAATCAAGAGTTGGACACACAACTGACTAAGCCACACAGGTGACCCTTATTTGTCTTTTCTTATGTTTAACTGAACTGCTCTATCCATTCTCTCAATCTCTATTTTCTGATTATCATTTATATATAAAATAATTACTAATAAAATATTTACTAATAATAATTACTTAATTCTGTCATTTTCTCCAGCTTTATTAAGATATAATTGACATATAACATTGTATAAGTTTAATGTATACAATGTGATAGTTTGATACATGTATATGCTGTGAATTATTTAACACAATAATATTAGTCAACACACCCTTCACCTCACATAATTAACATTTTGTTGTTGTTATAGTGACAACATTAAAGCTCTACTCTCTTTTTTTACCTGCATAATATAATGTTTCCTTTTTAAAGTTTTTATTTAAATTTTGTTAACAAACACTGTAATATTAATCTCAGGCATAGAATTTAGTGATTCATCATATACATACAACACGCAGCGCTCATCACAAGTGCCCTCCTTAACACCCATTTTATTGACTTTCTCCACATCTTCCTTTAGTTTGTTGAGTGAGCATCTTTAAGACAGTCTTTTAAAAAGATCATTGTGTAGTATGGGGCACCTGGGTTGCTTAGTCAGTTGAGGGTCCAAATCTTGATCTCATCTCAGGTCTTGATCTCAGGGTTGTGAGTTCAAGCCCTGTGTTGGGCTCCACAGTGTGGAGCATACTTTAAAAAAAAAAAAAATTGTGTAGTAGATCTGCCATTAGATATTTTCAAGGCCAGTTTCTGTTGATATTTTTTTTTTCCTTGAGTGAGCCATACTTTATTTTTTCTTTGTATGCCTGGTGGATTTTTTTTGTTGAAAAGTAGTTATTTTTATCTAATAATGTAACAACTGGAAATCAGATTATCCTCTTCCCTGAGGACTTAAATATTTTTTATTATTGTTTTTATTTTGTTTGTAGTTGTTGTGGTGGTTCTTGTTGCTGTTCTAGTCTATCTCTGTGCCAAGAATCAGTTGCAGGTGTACAATTAAGATCATCCAGGTCCTTTCTGAGACCTTCTCTGAGCCTATACAGCCACATTCTAATTTTTCCCTATGTGAAGTTGTTTTCTAATGTCCTAATCTTTAGTGTCTGGCTCCCAAAAGTGAGGGAAAGAAAAAAATTAAGTGGAAAGGAAAAAGGTGTTGGCCCTTTAAATTCTCTGGAAGTCACTTCAGCCTGGGGGATGGGGGATTGTTAGTGTGGGAGGAGGAAAAACAACAGCTGCATCTCTGTGATCAGACCTTGAGACTTGGAGGATAGGGTCTCTTTTACCCAGTTTGGTTCCTGCAAGCTATGTGGAAACTGCTCCAGGAACATGTCCACAACTGCCTGCCACGGTGGCTAGTAATAGGGAGTTGGTAGTTACTACTGAAATTGACCCAAATTAACTGCAGCTTGCCATCTAAGATATCCCCTGCAATCTGCAAGACTTCAATAGATCCGAGTTGCGAAAAAGTTGCAGCAGACAGATTCTGCCAGTGGAACTGTTATCTCAATGAGAAGACAGCTCCTGGTGCTTCCTACTCTACCAGCTTCTGAGACTCCTTCATAATGTGTTTTTAACATTAATAATTTTATCAATTTTTCCCACAAAAAAGTACTTCCAACAATAATATAAATTACATTAAAAATCTAATATTCATGGATTTCTTTTGAACTTTATTATATGTATCTTTTGTGAATTTATTTCTCTAATTCTTGAATGTACAAAATTAGGTATGAATGTAATTTTGTTATCTAGTTCTATATAAGATGCTATTCTAATATATAAACAGGTGGCCCTTGGTAATGTTTTGATTGTGTTAGTGATGTATTTCAATCATACCAGTTCTATTAAATAATTTTATGAGACATATATTTTGCCATATGATGAAAAGGTAGTTCTTTGGCTATTTCACTGTGGTACGATGGTATTTAAATGATACAAGCAATATGAGGTGTTTTTAAAGTAGTTTTCAAAAGGTTATATCACTCTTCTTTCTAGGGTAAGGTTGGCCTGGGACAGCAAAGTATCTTAGTAGTTGTATAACTACAAAGTAGTCACTGAAATAATGATTGTTTTTCAGGGTAGAAAGTCATAGACTCAGAGAGATACAAAAGTACCCAAGAGGGGGGTTTTCCTGCAAAAATAATATCTCTTTTTTCCTGGTAAATGATATCGATCTTTGTCTAATAGATCACTCTTGAGTAAAATAAGAACAGAGGAAAATAATTTGTTATTAAATTACTAAAGTGAGGATATATTTATAATCACATAAATAATTAATAGAAATCTTTTTCAATAATTTAGAAGTGCATATGCCAAAGTGAATTACATGGTTAAGGCGAGTTTCACTGGTAATTCTCACTGAGGCTCACTAAAGCATAACTCCTGAGCTATAAGTATATGTTCTTTTCCACACAGTTTAGACAGTGTAAAGCATATGTTACTTTATAAAGTTTTGTTAAAATACCATGAGCTCCTAAAGGGTAAATATATAAGATGGTAACAAGATTTAAGAAAGGAACATGTACTTAGAAAGTGAGGAGAATGGAAAGAGACTGATAATACAAGGATAAAATTGATGAAGCAAAGTATCACTAAAAGGTGAAAAGAGATGGAAGTCACAAGCATCAGAATTAACAAAAAAAGGACGTTTTCTTTTCTGAGATTAGAAGGAAGATGGGAAGTGTATAAAAATTCAAAAACTTTTTTCCAATGAAGAGAGAAAATTAATAGAATTGATGTGATAGTCCTCAATCTTTCTAATAAAGAAAGAAGGATATTATCAAAGAAAAGCAGGGGGAGGGTCCTTGGGTACTGGGGGAATATGAAATATTTAGGGATGAATGTAAAACTTGTTTAACAGCAATGAGTATTCCTATTTCATGAGTGGATAACATGAACTAGAAATATAATTAATTAGTGCATTTTCCTGGGCGCCTGGGTGTCTCAGTGGGTTAAGCCACTGCCTTCGGCTCAGGTCATGATCTCAGGGTCCTGGGATCGAGTCCCGCATCGGGCTCTCTGCTCAGCAGGGAGCCTGCTTCCTCCTCTCTCTCTCTGCCTGCCTCTCTGCCTACTTGTGATCTCTCTCTCTGTCAAATAAATAAATAAAAATCTTAAAAAAAAAAAAATTAGTGCATTTTCCTGACTTAATATTTCAGCAAACAAGGAGTAAGAGAATTGAATTATAGGACTGACCCAGCATTTGAATCCAATTAATAAAAATTTCAATAAACTAGATAATGCCTACAGCCTGTGACTACTGATTAGTTGAAATTTCTTTCCTTTCTATAAGTAAGATCTGTTATTAACCATAATAATCTACAGGGAGTTAAAGCTACTGACTGTGGTATACATCACTGGTAAGAATAAAAAACTCTGGAGTAGAACAAATTAATCATTTGTATAATTGTATCTGTTGTAAGCTAAATTGAGTAAGTTGTTTAATTTATTGTTGTGATTCATCACTTCCAGATGATCTGACCAGAACCAAAATATGGAACTATGAGACAGAAAGTGTCCTGTTAGATAAATACAGTTGCACTGACTTTACTCCAGAAGTGACATTAAAAGGGGACAGGCTTTCTTTGGCTTTGGAAGACTATGCTTATAGATTACAAAGTTCTTACTACAAGCTTAGAAAAAAGTGCCTCCCCATCCTTTTATCTCAAACAAACAACCAAAACAAATAAACAAGAAAACTCTAGCCTGCCCACCAATCCAACTTCTTTCTTTTCATGGGTTCCTTTGTAATACAGAAACTCTGTAATTAGCACTTGCACCTACATTATGGACTCATGAATAATAAATTCATTTAACAATTCATTAGCTGTTTTCTTCAATGCTTTTCTAAACAATTTCTTCTCCAAAACTTACCACAACCCCCCACCACCCCCAGTTTTCTGAGCTTTCTAAACCAATCCAAGATATAGACATGGATATTTGAGAAAATATGTATGTTTCATTAACCTCACATCCTAGTGAGCTTCCTCATAAAAACAAAGGACAACCCAAACCACAACCTTTACGTTTCAGATAGAAGGGAAAATAGAAGCAAGGAATGATGGGAGGAAGGAAAGAATGGGAAAGAAAGGAGGGAAGGAGGGAGGAGAGGAGAGGAAATTGGAAGGGTGGGGAGAGGAGAGGAGGAAGACCTGGTCTGAGTGTCGAAGAATATGGTTCAGTAAAATTCTACATTGCTGTTTTTTCCTCAGCCAAATCACCAACTAATAAAAGAGGAAAAATAAATATTAGTTGTGTGCTATCATTTGTCAAACTCTTTATGTACACTGGATTATTTAATCCATAGAACATTCCTGGGAATAAGGACTAGAGTGCATTTTGCAGATGAGGAAACTGACTAAGGTCCAAGCATGTAACCTAAGGCTGCACCATAAGAGTAGGGTCAATCCATTTCGGTCTGTTTTGAAAAACATTTGAAAAAATATTTTTTCTTCACTAATCTATAATTGAAAGTGAAAAAAATATGTAACATATTAAAAACAGAAAGATAAGTTGCCCTGCTTTGTTCCCAAATTCTCTGGTTCTTTGTTTGCCACCACTTAGAGTTAGAAGGGATACTTCAAATAAACCCTCTGGATTGTTCTTCACATGAAAGTGCTTTATAGCTAAATCTGCCTCAAGTACCACCTTCCTAAAATACAAATATTTTTTTCTACATTGGAACCTGTAACCATTATCACATCTTGTTTTATCTAAGAAATCTAAACTAGCTGGTGATACATCTTTGAGAAAAAGTATGTACAAGGCCTCAGAAATAAGGCATTAAAACATTATCAAAAATATTTAGGCATTAAAACATTATTAAAAATATTTAACAACCTACAGACTGGCAATGTCCACATTATCTTAAGAAAACATACACACACACACATACACATATATGTGTATATGTACATATATATGTATATATACATATATACACACACATGTGTTATAGCAGTTACAGCAAAGGAAGCTAAGATACAGAATTCCTAAAGAGACATAATATCACTGAAGAACTTATTTCCTGTCAAATCTCTCTTTAAAAATATTTATTTTTGCCAAATGAGCATATCACCAGAAACATCTTAACTAAAACCAAGATTAATTATTTAATATTATTGAATGCTGAGTCCTGGGAGATATTGTGCTGGGTGCTGGGTTAGAAACAGGAATGAAGATAAATATGATCCCTGTTCTTATGGAACTTAGCTCCCAGTGTAGAAAAAAAGATATTCAAGAATTATAGAAAAAATAATTATAATCGTGATGAGTGCTAGAGAAAGATACAGAATGCTCTGAGAATATTTTATAGTACAGCATTAAAGATCTTATCGAAATATTAGAGTTTGTTGCAACCAGAAGTCATTATTTCTGTTAACACATTAAAAAAATGAATAAGGGAATTTCTCAGAAAATTCTTCAGAAAGAAAATTCAACCTAAGCCAAGCACCTGGCTATATACTTGCATATTTTATTTAATTTACTTTTATAACAAAACCACAAGGTATCTCTTGACAGACCCTGGTTTTATTCTCCAATTTGGTGTGCCAAGTGCATCTTACACAATAACTGTCATGACAGAAACTTTAAAAATTACCTAAACAGTACATGAAAATTTTCTCAGTACTATTTTCTGTCTAAATCTTCAAAACTTGTACACAAGCATTGCACAATTATCCATTCCAGCCCTCTCCTTGTCTTAGCAAACATGAATTTTCAGATTATGCAAAGACCCCAATCACAAAATAAATAAAACTACTACCATTGCACAGCCCCCTGCTTTCTTGCTCTCCACTTCATTCCTATTTACACCATCCTGTAGTTACATGTCCTTCTCTGAGCAAGGCAATACCTCAGTTGTCCCCAACCAGCCAATTGCTCCTCTCTCAACATTTAACAGTAGCAATGGTAGTTCTGAGTTCCTGATAAAAATAAGTGAAGAGGAGACACACAGGTCTAGTCTAAGGGAAAATAACTGCGTTAACCAAAACAAGAATATTCTCACCCACTGTTTTTACTTGTATTATTTGTGGATGATTCTAGGCAGTAGAGGGAGAGCTGTAATAGTTTTTTATGTACCTATAAACATTTCTGCCCATTTTTTAGGGCCATATTTGGAGTTCCCCTACTGTTTATTCTGAATTCATGTTCAGCTAATTCTGACTGCTTTAATCTTTGGTGACTTTTAAAAATTAAATTTCAAGTTTAAAATTTTGTTTGAATGTAACAATAGGTAAAATGTCTGCAAATCAACAAGATGCTACTATTACACAAACTCTTCTCAGGTAAGAGGGAAAAAATTATTGCTTAGCTTTTGAGAAAAATCCCCTTATGATAATGAAAGTCTTTGATATAGCAGCAATAATTGCCTATGACATAAATTGAAGGCAATGTATAATAAGACTTGATTATCTTCAGGGCCTTCAGATTCCTTCATAACCTCACATACCACCCTATACCCTTCAGAGGAAGACATTTTGCCAACAGGTATTTCACTCATGAGTAATCTGAGCCCAAGTTTGTCCTTGAATAGGCACTAAAGGGGGACATTTGTTCATTACAGCTTCAATTCTGAACTTAAAGCTTTTATCAAAGACTTTCATCAAGATTAATTTCACAATGCCTTTTTTATGCATGTTGATTTCAGTTGTCACAAAAATAGTCTGAGTAAACTTATCTTCAAGACTCTAATTCTCATAAGGCTCTGAATTTCCCGTTTTTTGGCCCCATTCCTTATCCCTGTCCAAAACCAGAAATAATACCTGGGCCTTTTGAGACTCAGTCATCAGCAGAATGGCCTTCTTGGAACATTCTCTTCACTTCTTGCTTTAAAACCTGATCAAGCCCTCAGCCCTTTTCTCTGCAGCTCTAAGTCCTAACTCTACTACTAGAAGGCCTGGAAGTAGAGATGACATTCTCATTTTTTGTTGCTCCTGCCATACCATTGTTCTTCCCTCCTCCATAAACATGTTCCATTTAAATTTCATGACATCAAACTACAGCATTAATTCTCATTTCCTTGCTGCAGTACTGGAACAATCTTATCTTCCTCCACCCTGTTCCTTGAAGATTTTAGTTCCTAACTCCCCAATATAGTCTCAGACCCTATTCCTGTCATAAATTTCAGTTGACTTCTATGCCCACATAGATGATCCACCCAATGCATTGTCATTCAGTGCCTTGACCTTCTCTCTTCCAATTTAATCCTCCATCTTACTCCAGTTATTTACTCACATGACCATACCTCCATCTTTGTCATCCCCAATAACTACAGCTTCTCAATCATCTCAATTTGAGGCATCCCACTTTCTGACCACCATCTCCTATCTTTCTAGCTTAACTACCTATATTTGAAGAATTCCAACAAGTCTCTGACCCTACAAAAATCTACAGTTCATTGATTCTATCCACCTTAAATTGTATGGTCAGTGATAATCACTTCCTTGCATATACCACATATATCCTTAACTCTCCTTCCCTTCTCTTATCTCTTTGTATTTGGCTAAACCACAACCGTGTTTATGTCCAGTTCTCTGCCTACTCCATATTTGCACCTGTATATGTAAACATGGCTGGAGGAAACAAATAAATAAATTGACTTGTGCAACCAAAAAAGAGGCAGAACCCTTGGTGGGCCTCTGGATTTGGAAGGCAGCATATTCTTCATTTGGGAGGTTTTTTTAAAAAATTAATTCATTCATTCATTTTAATTTAATTTTGTGTGTGTGTGTGTTCCAAAATTGTTTATGCACCACACCCAGTGCTCCATGCAATATGTGCCCTCCTTAATACGCACCATCAGGCTCACCCAACCCCCCACCACCCTCCCCTTTAAAACCCTCAGTTTGTTTCTCAGAGTCCACAGTCTCTCGTGGTTTGTCTCATTTGGGCATTTTAATCTACCCCATTTACTGAGTGACCTTAAAAGCTTCTAGTTTTGACTGGGGTCTAGAACAGAAGGCTCTGCAAAAGGTTCAGGTGGCTGTACAAGCAGCTCTGCTACCTGCGTCATATAATCCACCACATCCAGTGAGCCTGAAAGGTCAGTGGTAGATAGAGATGCTATTTGGAGCCTTTTGCAAGTCCCTAGAAGTGAACAACACAAGCCCCTAGGATTTTAAAGCAAAATTCTGCCATCTTCTGCAGATAGTTACTCTGAAAAACAGCTCCTGGCCTGCAACTGGGACTTCATAGAAACTAAATGTACAACCATGAGCCACCAGGATACCGTGTGACCTGAGTTTCTAATCGTGAACTGGGTGTTAACTGACCCACCAAGGCACAAATGTGGCACGCATAGCAGTACTCCATTATCGGGTGAAAATGGTATGTATGTGATTAGGCTCAAGCAGGCCCTGAAGGCAAAAGTTACATGTAAAAGTAGCCCAAATGCTCATGGTCCTCACTCCTGCCACACTACCTTCTTTCTCCCAGCCTGCACCTATGGCCTCATGGAGAGTTCCCTCCAATCAGTTGACAGAGGAAGATTCTGGCCTGGTGTAGAGGTGGTTTTGGACAATAGGCAGACACCACCCAAAAGTGGACAACTGGAGCACTACATTCTCTTTTTCTGGGACATCCCTGAAGGGCAGTGGTAAAGGGAAACCCTCCCAGTGCACAGAACTTTGCACAGTGAACCTGATTATTCACTTTGTCTTGGAAGGAGAAATGGCCAGACATGATTACATACTGATTCACCGACTGTGGCCAATCACTTTTGCCCCAACCACCCATGGCATTGTCCAGTGGGTTCATGAACAAATGACTATGGTGACAAGGATGGAGGCTATCATGGGCTTAGCACATAGATTCCCACTTACCAAGACTGACCTATCTATGGCCACTGTTGAGTGTCCAATCTGTCGATTGAAAAGACAACATTAATCCTGATATGGCACTATTCCCTGAGGTGGTAGCCGGTTACCAGGTGGCAGACTGATTACTCTGGACTGCTTCCATCATGGAAGGGGCAGTATTTTGTTCTTACTGGAACAGACATTGTCTCTGGATATGGGTTTTCCTTCTCTGCATACAATGCTTCTGCCCAAACTATCATCCATGAACTTACAGAGTACCTTACCCACATCCATTGTATTCTACATAGCATTACGTCTGATCAAGGAATTCACTTCACAGCAAACAAAGTGTAGCAATGGACCCATACTCACAGAATCCACTGGTCTTCTCGTGTTCCCCACCCCCTTCCTGAAGCAGATGGCTTGACAGAACAGTGTAAAAGCCTTCTGAAGATTTTAGAGACTCAATTACAGTGCCAACTAGGTGACAACTTGCAGGGCTAAAGCAAAGTTCTCCAGAAGTCTGTGTATTCTCTGAATCAACATCTGATATATGATGCTGTTTCTCTTACAGCCAGGATTCACAGGTCCAGAAACCAAGCGGTAGAAGTAGGAGTGACACCACTCACTATTACTCCTGGTGACCTACTAGCAAAATTTTTGTTCCCTCTTACTGAGACATTATGCTCTGCTAGTTTAGAAGTCTTGGATCCAAATGGAGGAATGCTTCCACCAGGAAATACAACAATGATTCCAATGAACTAAGAGTTGAGAATGTCGGGACGCCTGGGTGGCGCAGTTGGTTGGACGACTGCCTTCGGCTCAGGGCGTGATCCTGGAGTCCCGGGATCGAGTCCCACATCAGGCTCCCAGCTCCATGGGGAGTCTGCTTCGCTCTCTGACCTTCTCCTCGCTCATGCTCTCTCTCACTGTCTCTCTCAAATAAATAAATAAAATCTTAAAAAAAAAAAAAAAGAGTTGAGAATGTCACTAGACTACATTGGACAACTCAAACCAATGATTCAATAGGCAAGGAGAAGAGTTGTTGTGCTTGATTGAACCTGACCATCAAGGGGAAATCAGGCTGCTAGTCCACACTAGACATGAGGAATGTACTCTGTCCAGAATATGAGAGATACTTTAAGGCATCTCTTACTATACTCCCTAAGTGATTAAAGTTAGTCTGTAAGAATCCAATCAAAATAGGACTACTAATGGACCAGACTCTTCAGGAATAAAGGTTTGAATCACTCTACTAGGCAAAGAACCATAATCAGCTAAAGTGCTTGCTGAAGGCAATAGTGAGAAATAGGTGAGAAAAAGATTCTTACAAATACTAGCTATAACTACATGACCAGTTACAGAAATGAGGACCATAATTATCCTAAGTATTTTTTCCTGACTTTTGTTATATGTTTGTGTGTGTGATATGCATGTTATGCATGATATGCATAACAGAAGTATTTGCTTAGTGTATATATGTGTGTATATATATATATACATATATATATATGCAGCAAACATTTTGTCTTTCCTCTTATTTCCTTAAGTAACATAGAACATATTGTGTGCAAGTATTATTAATTTTATATCATTTGGTATTTAAATTATAGGATATAAAGAAGAGAAAGTATCATTCAAAAATTTTACCTCCTCTTGTAGGGAAGCAAGTATTTTAGGATATTTGATAAAATTACAATCTTGTTATTGTTTCATTTGGAGATTAAATATGGTTAAGGAGAAGTGTGTAAGTGCCAAACTGACAACTGTGTAATTTTGTGTCACCTTGACTGAGCCACAGAATGCCCAGATATTTGGTCAAATAGTATTCTCTGGTGTGTGTGTAAAGACATTTCTGAATGAGATTAACATATGATTCACTAGACTGTGTAACGCAAGTTGCTCTATCCAATGTGGATGAGCCTCATCCAATCAATAAAGGCATGAATAGAAGAAAAAGGCAGAATAAGAGAAATTCATTTTCTCTGCCTGTCTTCAGACAGACAAACTACAGCATTGACTCTTCTGGAACTCTATCTTATCAACTTTAGATCCCAATACTTCTGTTTCCATAACTGTGTGAGCTAATTCCTTATAATAAATCTCATACACTTCAAACCCCTCAGACTGTTTTTCAGAGTCCATAGTCTCTCATGGCTCACCTCCCCTTCCAATTTACCCAAATTCCCTACTCCTCTCTAACGCCCCTTGTCCTCCATGCTATTTGTTATGCTCCACAAATAAGTGAAACCATATGATAATTGACTCTCTCTGCTTGACTTATTTCACTCAGCATGAAGTGGCGGGGGGGGGGGTGGGAGGTTGGGGTACCAGGTGGTGGGTATTATAGAGGGCACGGCTTGCATGGAGCACTGGGTGTGGTGAAAAAATAATGAATACTGTTTTTCTGAAAATAAATAAATTGGAAAAAAAAATAAATCTCATACAGTTCTGTTTCTATTCAATCTGTTTCTCTGGAGAGCCATGCTAATACACTAAACTATTTCATCACCACAAAAATCATCTTCATGTTATCTCTTTACAGTCATACCGACCCTTCCTCTTCTCCAACCCCACCATCCCTAACTTCCGGCAAACACTAATCCAATCTTCATCCCTATTTTTTTCATTTTGAGAATGTTACATAAATGGAATCTCATTACATAACCTATGAGATTGTTTTTTTTCACTTAACGTAATGTCCTTGAGACACATCCAAGTGGTGTGTCTATCAAGACACACCTATTTTGTTCCTATTTTGATTAGTGTTCCATGGTATGGATGTAGCACAAGTTGATTAGTCATTCACCTACTGACAAACGTTATGATTGTTTCTAGTTACTGCTTATTACAAATAAAGCTGCTATGAATATTTGTATGTTTTTGTACAAACATAATTCTCATTTCTCTGGAATAAAAACCCAGAGTGATGACTCAGTCTATGGTAGTTGGGTATTCAATTTCTAAGAAACTGCCAAATAATTTCCCAGAGTAGCTGAATGATTTTGCATTCTATCAAGATGTACGAGAGATCCAGTTTCTCTGCATTCTTGCCAGCATTAGCATAGACACTACTTTTTACTTGAGCTGTTCTAAGAGGTGTGTAATGATACCTCATGATTTTAATTTGTATGTCCCTAGTGACTACTGACTGAACATCTTTTCCTGTGCTTATTTGCCATCTATGTATACTCTTCAGTGCAATGTCTTCATGTTTTTTTGCTTTTTATGGATTGCTTAATTTTTTTACTGCCCATTTTCTAAAAACTCTTTAACCATTTTTATGTGTACAGTTCAATATTAAGTACATGTTGTGAAATCATCACCACTATCCTATTCTAAACAGTTTTATCCTCCAAAACAGGAACTCTGTCCCCAGTAAGCAGTAACTCCCAAGTTCCTCTTTCCGCTAACCTCTGGTAACTTCTATTCAATGGTCTCTGAATTGGACTTTTCTAGGTACCTCCCCTAAATTAAATCATGTAATTTTTGTTCTTTTATGTCTGACTTATTTAACTTAGCATAATGTTTTCAAACTTGATCCCTGTTGTAGTATTTCACTCCTTTTTATGGCTGGCTATTGTGTAGATATAACTTATTTTGTTTATCCACTCATCTATTAATGAATATTTACATCCTTTTTTAAAAGCTTTTAAATTTTGTTGAAGTCCAATTTATTGCAAATATTTTCTCCCATTTCATGTTTAATCTTTTCACTTGCTTGATAGCCTTTTATTGTTGTCTTTTCACTCGCTTGAAGCCTTTTATTGTTGAACTCCCTGAGTTCTTTATTCTAGATAAAAGTCTTTGTCAGATATCTGGTTTACAAATACTTTCTCCCAGTCTATAACTTGTTTGTTCATTCTCTTAACAGGGGAAGTTTCCCTGGAGAAGGTTTTTAATTTTGACGACGTCCAATTTATTGATTGCTTTTAGTATTACGTCGAAGTACTCTCACCAAGCCCTAGGTCCCAAATATTTTTTCCTATGTCTTCTAAAAGTGTTATGATTTGATGTTTTACATTTAAATCTACGATCCATTTTGAATTAATTTTTGTACAAGGTGTGAAGTTTAGGTCAAAGTTTTTTCTTTGCCTATAAATATCCAATTTCTCCAGCACCATTTGTTGAAAAAGCTACCCTTTCTCCACTGAATGGCTTTTGCATCTTTGCCAAAACTCAGTTGTCTGTCTATTTCTGGGTAGTCTAACCTGTTATATTGATCTGTGTGTTTATCCCTCTACCAGTACCACATTTTGTTCATTACTGTAATTTATAGTAAGTATTAGATTTGGGTTAAGTGATTCTTCCCACTTAACGCTTCTTTCAAAATTATTGTTACAATTTCAGTTTGCCTTTCCATATCAATTTTTGAATACTCTTGTATCTCAAAAAAAAAAATCTTGCTGGGATTATAATAGGAATTATGTTAAACCTGTACTGTCGGCTGGGGAACAATTAGCATCTTTACTATGAGTTTCCCAATCCATGAACACAATATGCATCTCTATATATTTATATTTCACTTTATTTCTTTCATAAGTGTTTTGTCGATTTCAGTGTAAGTCCTGCTCATGTTTTACAAAACTTATACCTAAATTGTTTTGTTGTGACTGTAAATAGTATTACATTTTTTATTTTGGTTTCCATGTGTTCATTGCTAGTATATAAAAGTATAATTGATTTTTGTCTATTATCTTGTATTCTGAGAACTTGCTGAACTCACTTTAAGTTGTTTTGCTGATTTCTTGGAATTTTTAAAATAATTCCTTCATTTTGTTAAAAATAATAAGTTCATTTGTTCAATACATTATTAGATTGTTTACTTTGTGCCAGATACCGTTCTAACTACTAGATATGGAGGTTACTGAGAAAATTAGAGTTTCTTGACCTCATGGAGCTTAGATTTTAGAGGAAAGAAAAGGACTGCAATCAATTAAATAACAATTAAGTTAATTTCACTTAAGTGGTTGATGGTTAAGTACTATAAAGAAATAAACAGAGTAACATAATAGAGTGGTAGATAATCTAGAACTGACCCTATGAGGAGATGACTTCTGAGCAGATTTAAATTATAGTAACCAGAGAAAAAAATTTCAGTAAGTACAAATGCCCAAAGACCTGAAAGAGGATGACCTGAGGAAGAAATCATAAGAAGGCCAGTGTGGCTCACATTGTAAGGAGGAGAGTAGTAGGAAAAGACTCAAGAGTTACTTCATGTAAAGTCTTGCAGTTAATAGTAGGCACTTGAATCGCTTGAATTTTATTCTAAATAAGATAGGAAGCACTGACAGTTTTAAAAGTTGTTAGGGAGTTGCTTTTCGGCCTTTTGGCTAAGATCAAGTATAAAAGTTGTTAGGTTAAGTTTGGTGTGTGTTATTGAAATCATAAAAAATATCACCCCACCATACCAGTGATCGGTATATTTCTTTCTATCTTTTTAATTTAAAAAATGTACATTAACATAAAATGCATAAAGTGATTATTAGTAATTATTCACAAGATGATTTATTAATCACAGTTCTTTCTAATCTACACAATGAGTTTGCTTTTAATTCTATAGAGAAATATAAATAATCTCATAACTTCATAGTAGTGGTGTTGCAGTTGGCCAACTCTAACCACTGCCTTTGAAAATGTCTTTCCTCTTTGCCTATCACAAATATATAAACGCACACACACTTCTCAACTAATAGCTATTTATTTAACCTCTGGTGCTTTCATGACCTTGTCTGTAAAATGTGTCCACTGATGTCTACTTCCAAAGTCTATTTTGAAAACTAAGAATAAAGTATACTATATTGAGTCCCAGGAAAACAGAGGGTGTTTAATAAATGCTATTTTCCTATCCTGAGCTTTTTCTCATTCACCCCCATCACAGCTCCTACTTTCAGATTTAAGATATTTCTAAAACCATTTCATTCATAACTGGAGTCTAAAAACATTTCATTCATTCATTCATTCATAAAATTTATACAAAATTTTAAAGCCTGTGGCAATAGCACCTATTAATTCAATGATTAGGGGCAGAACACACTTCAGCAAAACCTTTCCACAGACTTTTGAAAATATTTTAAGATGTTGAACAAGAACATGGTATTGTATATAACTTTTAGTTGTGGGATAAAATCAATTATGTAAAATCACATTCAAATGAAATCTTAAAACAATAGAACAGGATATTGTGTACATTTTTTTTAACCAATGGCAACATAGGAAAACATGCTTTGACTATTTGAGGATAAAAACCTACTAAATATTTTATTTCATGCATCTATCACTCAAGAAATACTTTAAAAACACTGAGTCATGGGTGCTTTTGGAAGCCTGATAGTATGAAACTATGTTATCTGTGTTATGCAGACTGAGAACAACTTGCACTATGCTCTCTCAGACATCTTATTTTACAACATTCAATTTCTCAAGAGAGAATATTAACAAAAAGAAAGAAATGTTATTAATGATCTGTTAAGTTTTTAACTAACCAGTATTTTTTTTTTCTCCTATTTTGGAGTGATTACTTCACTCCTGTTACTCAGCAATCTTCAATCATCTTCAGTTGGCTCCCTAGCAAATCCTTAACTAAGGCTAATTCCAAATCTCTGCTACTCCTCAAATTCATAGGCCTACTGTTCATTCCTCTTAATGTTTCACTTTTTATATTATTTTTGTCTTCCAATACGGAACCATTCCCAGTAAAGTACAACTTTCCTCTATAATTTTACCCTCTATCTATTTGAAAAAGAAAAGTTCCAAAGTTATTCCTGTGCTCTAGCATGGTTGTCTTTTAGACTCATCAACTGCTTTATTTCTCTTTTATCTTCAATTAGCAATAATCGCGCCTCGGATAAACCTCATTGGCTACGATACTGCCACTGCGCTCTTTTATCTTCAATTTCTTCCTATAAACTCAGTCCAAAAGTTTACTCTACTTGGTTCCTTTCTCATCTAAACTGCTATTCTTATGATTACCACAACTGGCATGTTAAATATGTTGGTGTAATCATTTTGTAAATTGGTAAAAGAAAAACATAGGGCGCCTGGGTGGCTCAGTGGGTTAAGCCGCTGCCTTCGGCTCAGGTCATGATCTCAGGGTCCTGGGATCGAGTCCCACATCGGGCTCTCTGCTCTGCAGGGAGCCTGCTTCCTCCTCTCCCTCTCTCTGCCTGCCTCTCTGTCTGCTTGTGATCTCTGTCTGTCAAATAAATAAATAAAATCTTTAAAAAAAAAAAAAGAAAAACATACAACTTTATTCATTTTTCTTTTCTCTTTTTAAATTTTATTTATTTATTTGACAGACAGAGATCACAAGTAGGCAGAGAGGCAGGCAGAGAGAGAGAGAGAGAGGGAAGCAGGCTCCCCACTGAGTGGACAGCCCGATGCGGGGCTCGATCCCAGGACCCTGAGATCATGAGCTGAGCCGAAGGCAGAGGCTTAACCCACTGAACCGCCCAGGCGCCCCTTTATTCATTTTTCTATTGAAAAATATTTCTATTTTATTTCTATTCTATCTTAAATCATTTAAGTTTTGTCATTATTGGAGGCCATTTATGCCTAATTTCACAATTATATTAGCTAAAGGTGAACGGGGATATAATTACACTATTTTTCTTTCCAATTTAAAGGCCTCTGATTAAAGGCTATATTCTTATTGCAAATCTTTGGACTTTAACTTGAAAAATTACAAGCATAACTGTAGCTGTTTATTGTAAACCATCTTCAATGTCAGCATGCTCGCATAAAGGCATACCTCAGGGATAATGTAGGTTCAGTTCCAGACCACTGTAGTATGAAGTAAGTATCACAAGAGTCAAATGAGTTCTGGGGTTTCCCAGGGCATCTAAAAGCTACGTTTACACCATACTGTTGTCTATTAAATGTGCAATGGCTTTATGTCTAAAAAACTACATACCTTAATTTAAAAATACTGTATTGCTAAAAGATGCTAACCATCATCCGAGCTTCCAGTGAATCATAATCACTGCTCACAGATTACCTTCACAAGTAATTATTAAAAAGTCTGAAATATTGCAAAAACCAAAATGTGACAAAGCCACAAAATTAGCAAATACAGTTCAAAAAACCGCGCCAACAGACTGGCTTGACACAAGGTTACCACAAGCCTTCAATTCATAAACCAATATCCGCAAACCACTATTTACTCTAGCACGTGAAGTCCAAGAAAATGAGGTATTAAACACTGTGAAATTTTCACCTGGCTTTCTATTTTCGAAGTACTCTCCGAGATGAACATGGGCAAATATATACCTTTCATTCTTTCTCACCTGCCACCTTTTCCTTACTCTTCCATTGTTTGGACACCTTTTAGTTTTTCAATATGACCCAAAAGCTCACTAAAAAGATACTTAGAGGCTTGACAAAAATCCCTACCCATACTGGCCCTCACTACACGCACCCAACTGCCAGTACAGTTCTTACTTTACTAACCACAACACTGAAGGCACTCACATTTAGGAGCCTTAGCTCATTTCTCGATGAAGGAGCCAAGACCTAAACCATTTCTCCTCAGTCACAGTTTTGAGTTTCTCTTCCTTACTTACTCCCCAAATGTTTTTCTCTCGTTTCCAAAACGTTTTCACAAAATTTTACACAAATAGCACTTCCTCAGGCTTTCACGAGTAACCTGACCGGCACAGAACCTACAGAGTTCGGAAGGTGGGATTACTAAATTCGTGGTCACTTCCTCAGCGTCCGCTCCTGGCCGCACCTGCCAGAACACCGCCTGTGACTCGACACACGCTACCCAATGACGCGAGCGTCGCCCTGCGACTCCACAGGAGGCGGCCGCACCTGCGCAGCTGCGAAGGAGCGGGGCGGGGCTAGGCGAGGAGGGGCGGGGAGGCGACGGGAGCGTAGTCTGGAGGGTGGCCGCGAGTTGGGGAGGATTTGGAGGGGGAGAGGAGGACGGGGGGGGGGGACGGGGGGGGGCGGAGGGCCTGAGGGCTGTAGGGCCGGAGGGCGGGCCTTTCCGGAGGGAAAGGTGTTTCACTTCCTGTTTGCGGGAACTTCTGAATCCGGGTCAAGGAGGGTTCGCCTCCTCATCTTCTCCGGGGCTGACCCGGCACTTTCAGTGACAGCGGCTTCTGACTCAACCTAAGGCTGGTTTCATCTTACGACCTGCTGAGCCCGGACGTCCACACCTGCCTCCGGACGCTAGGTCGCGCTTCCTCCACCTATTGGGAGACAGCCACGGGCCTTAAGTGACCGCCGCCGCCGGGGGTCCTCGCCAACCGCTCCGCGCTGATGCTGAGGGGGAGCGTGGGCCCGGGGCGGCGGCGGAGTGCGAGCCTCTGGCTCCCTAGGCCTGCCGCGGGCGCTGCCGGTTGTTACGCTCCCCAGACTTGCCACCTCCCGCCCGGGCTTGGATGGGCCCTTCTGCCCGATAAATGTGGCTGCTGAGACTGCGGTGGCGGTGGTCGGTCCCGCTGCTGCTGCGGCGCTCCAAGTTCACCTGTGCCGCGGGACTCTCCTGCCCCACGTCGCCCCCCGCTCCTAATCCCGCGGCCCCGGCCTTGCAGTTTGGCGACAATGGACAAGATCCTGGAGGGCCTGGTGAGTTCTTCGCACCCACTGCCCCTAAAGCGGGTGATTGTGCGGAAGGTGGTGGAATCGGCGGAGCATTGGCTAGACGAGGCGCAGTGTGAAGCCATGTTTGACCTGACCACCCGGCTCATTCTGGAGGGCCAAGACCCCTTCCAGCGGCAGGTGGGGCACCAAGTGCTGGAGGCCTATGCGCGATACCACCGGCCAGAATTCGAGTCCTTCTTCAACAAGACGTTCGTGCTGGGCCTCCTTCAGCAGGGCTACCACTCGCTGGACAGGAAGGACGTAGCCATTCTGGACTACATTCACAACGGCCTGAAGCTGATCATGAGCTGCCCATCGGTGCTGGACCTCTTCAGCCTGCTGCAAGTAGAGGTGTTACGTATGGTGTGTGAGAGGCCGGAGCCGCAGCTGTGTGCCCGATTGAGCGACCTCCTGACCGACTTCGTGCAGTGCATCCCAAAGGGAAAACTGTCCGTCACCTTCTGTCAACAGCTTGTTCGAACGATAGGCCATTTCCAGTGCGTGTCCACCCAGGAGAAGGAGCTGCGGGAATATGTCTCTCAGGTGACAAAAGTGAGTAACTTACTGCAGAACATCTGGAAGGCCGAGCCCTCCACACTCCTGCCTTCCCTGCAGGAAGTTTTTGCAAGCATTTCTTCCACAGGTAAGTGTCATTATATTCCAGAAAAATCTCTCTTGGAAATTCAGTATGTCTCTTAGACACACACCATGTTTGCTTCTCTGCCCTGAAAACATTCTTAATGGAGAACAGATCTTAATACCCTCATCCAAAGTTTTATTCTCATCCACTTCCGTATTTAGGGTGTCCCTTTGTACCTTTGGGGGCGGGGGGGGGGGGGAAGCAGTGTTCCTATTTTAAATGTTGAAAACATTGAGGTCTAAGACCTTTGGCACTGAGTAAGTTGCTTAATTACCTAGCCTCTGCTGAAGTTATGGAATGCTTTGAGGATGACAGCGACTAAATAAAGCTTCTATTCATTAGTGACTAATGATAGCATAATAATGTTGACCATATTATTATTGTACTGTGACTCTGTCATCTTGTCGTTACTAGTTTTTCTCCTGTTTTTTAATTTTCCCACTTTTTTATTCATGGGCTGTGTGGTTTGTTTTATTACTGGATTATCACAGTTTAACTATGTAGTTTTTGCATATTGACTTTTTTTTCTCTACAGTAGTTTATGAGAGAGGGTATAGGTAGAAGGAGGGAAAGACTATGAGAACTTAAATAGATGTTTTTGTGCTCAGTGTATATAGCCCATGAACTACATCCTTAGTGGGAAGGAGTGGGAAGGAGTCAAGTGATAATTGGCAAGAAAATGCTTTCTCACCAGGAATTTTACCTTGTACTTACATTCCTTTTTTGGACTTGGAGCTTTCAGCTCTGTAAGTTGTGAGACAATAGACCCAAAACTGTGTTCCTTTCCGCTCTACTTGCTACAACCATTCTCCTTGGCTATTTGAAGTTGAACTTGTGAAGGAGGTGTCTTTTATGTTGGGAACCAGAAATAAGAGTAGAGTTTTAACAAGCTCCGTATATTCTGATGAATTAAATATGTTTAGGAAAGAATAATCAACTAAATATTTGCAGTATCTGAGTTGTCTTATTTTTTCATTGTAATTTTTCTTTTATTACCTGTGTTGCTAGAACTGTTAGATTTCCCCAGAACTTGTTCAACAGTAGCAGTAAAGGAACTTGTCTTGAATTTGCTTAATCATTATATAATTTAAACAAAGTCCCCTCAAAATTCACCTTAATTTTTACTTCTTTAAGAGATTTCTTTTAAGTCTTCCTTAGAACAATGGCTACTGTAATTAATAGTTACAAGTTACTTTGGAAGATCTAAAGTGGGAATTTAAATGATACCTTGAATTTCTTTTCTGACTGACTTACAAATGAATATTTTAACGCAACTTAATATTAATATGACTTAATATTAACTAATGCAGGAGAATAAAGTAACTTATGAGCTGAATATGGTGATAGTGAACAGTAGCTTTTATATTGCAGTAGTTCTGTCTATAATGAACAATCATTGCTCCTCACGTTTCATCCCTCATTTCTGTAGTTTAACATTCCTTGGATGTTAGCCTGCCCATGAGGTAGAGCATAACAGCTTGTCCTGAGTAACACCTTTGCTGCGAATACTTTTTTTTTTTTTTTGTAAATTGTTGTTTCTCTCTAAATACTTTACTTGAACCTTCTTGCCATATCCCTTTTTCTTTTTTTTAATTAAAAAAATAGATTCATCATTTGAACCTTCTGTAGCATTGGCAAGCCTTGTGCAGCATATTCCCCTTCAGATGATTACAGTTCTCATCAGGAGCCTAACTACGGATCCAAATGTAAAAGATGCAAGTATGACCCAAGCTCTTTGCAGGTACTTCTTCATGACACTGTAGATGGTGTTGTAAATTTGGGAGGAGGAAATACTTTATTGTATTTTGTGGGTAATGAAAAACTTAGATGTTTAAACTGAAATTGTAGAATGAAATACATATTCTCCAAATTAATTGGAATGAATTATTTACCTTACTATCTAGGTTTGACAGGTCTCCCAAATTCAAAGTAATTCAAAGTCCATTTTCAGTTCAGCTTTTTAAATTCCAAAAATATACACATGAGTAGACTTACTGTACAGTAAGGAATTGGTTGGATTATCAGTATATTTTACTAATTTACTTACTCATTGTGGTTTCCTGCAACCTGTTTTCCCTGGGTTTTTGTTTTTTGTTTTTTTAAGCTAAGTACATACTTTTACTTTCTCTTTCAGTCAGAATCTCTGGATAATACACTCTACCTTAGTCTGTTTAAAATGTGTTTTTTCTTCCTTATTCTTAAATAGATGATTGGGTAAAATGCAGAATTCTAATTTGATAGTCATTTTCTCAGTATTTTGAAAATAATACTGCATTGTCTTCTGGCATTTATTGTTGCTGATATGGTGATATGGAGTCTGCTGTCAATCCAGTTGTCATTCCTTTGTGAGTAGTTAGGCTTTTCTGGTAATGTTTATGTCTCTTGATGTTTTTCAGTTTATTCTTATATTTCTAGGTGTAAACGTAATATATTTATCTTCAGCATTTTCATGCTTTTATTAATTCATTTGTTCATTTATTCAAACCATACTTATAGACACTTAACTTACCATGAGTGCTAGGCAGTGTTTCAAAACCTCTTTGAACAAATGGATAAAAAAAATCTGTCTTCATAGATTTAGTTTCTAGATGAAGAAGAAGACAGTAAATTAGTAACATATCTCTTTGATTGCAAGATGCATTCTAATTTCAGAGATGTTAAAATGTGGAAATATAGTCACGTGGTATTCTAGTCTAATTGGCATGACTTTTCCTGCCTTAATGGTACATAAACTAATAATACATCCTAAAATTAATTTTGTTTTAGATTTTTTAAAATATGATAATTAAAATTATAATTTAGTATTTGAATAGTGATAACTGTTTTTGGAAAAAAAGTAGATAGGAAGGACATAAAGTATGAGAGATTGGTTTGCAATTTTAAATTAGGTGGGTTAGGAAGGCCTCAATGAGAACATGAAGATGAAGTAAAGACACAAAAGAGGGAGCAAAGCCTGTGGAGATCGAAGGGGAAGAACGTCAATATTGTCTTAAAACTCACTGATTTTTTTCTTCAGAGTACCCATTTATAGGGCTTATTCTAGCTATTGAGTTTCTTTATTTCAGTGACTCTATTTTTCTTTAAAACCTCAACCTCTGCTCTTTTTAAAAAAATTTTTATTTATTTATTTGACACAGAGACGCAGCGAGAGAGGGAACACATGGGGAGTGGGAGCGGGAGAAGCAGGCTTCTGGCTGAGCAGGGAGCCCAAAGTGGGTCTCCATCCAAGGACTCCTAGATCATGACGTAAGCCGAAGGGAGATGCTTAACAACTGAGCCTCCCAGGTGCCCCTTAGTGATTATTTTTCTAATCGAGCTTTTCTCCTCTACCTATTTTTGTTTCACATCTGCCTGAGTTTTTTTGTAGTTTTTTTCTACAGTGTACACATTAGTGCCTGTGTATGTGGCACATCTAAATAAAATATAAGGATTTGGAACAAAATGGTTTCTGTGTACCTGTTACAAAATTGTAGTCATGACATAGAAACTTAAGTATTTATGTTGGATATTCAGAAAGCTACATGTATACAAATCTCACTATCTGTAACACAAACTTTGGGGACATGAATTTTTTTTCCACTTTTCCCCCCTTTTTGTCTAGTGTTTGAAAAGACCCTTCTATTCCAACTTTCCTTCTTTTTTCCTTGTGCTCTTAAATTTAACTAAATCAATTTAGCTGTACCTATTACTCTCAGTTTCTTGTTGCTCATTCTCTCAACTTCCATAGACCTATATAAATATCATTCCTGCTGTATGGCCTTTATCTCTACTACATTCAATTTATGGTGATCTCCTTGCCATATTTAGTGGTCTGTATTTTTGTTTTCATAGTCCTTAAAATTATAGAAATCCTGTGATACCATGCTGTTAGGATATTTTTCATATTGTTCTTCTTATTTTTCCTTTTCCCTTTATTTTTATCACTTTATCAATTCTCTTCTATATGTCTTCTATATGTCCAAGTCTTTATGTAAAGTTCTCATTGTTTACTTTTAATTTTAAGAAACACTCTTACCAAGGCAGCTGGTGGCTTAGTCATTTGAGCCTCTGACTCTTGATTTTGCTAAGGTTTTGATCTCAGGTTTGTGTGTTCAAGCCCCACATTAGGCTCCACGCTAGTCGTGGAGCCTACTTAAAAAAAAAAAAAGAAAAGAAAAAGAAAATGAAAAGAAAGACTTCTATCTCATCCATCTCTCCATAATGAAATTCTGTATATGTCCTATTTAGCAGTAACACTCCATTATAAGTGTGACCTCAACAGCACTAAAATTTCTTTCTCTTTGAGATGAAGATACCATAAATTATGTGGTCCTTAAATAAAATAGGAAGATTCAGAGAATTATATATTTCATAGGTGAAAGTGAAATTAAAAATCCGTTTGTCTGTCACCTTCATTGCCTAGGTAATAATATCTAACATTTTTCATTACATGCCATAAGTCATTGCAACAGAGTCTTCTAATTGGTCTTTTTGCCAACAGTGACTTATACTTCTCTCTCTTCTCTAAGTCATCCTGATCTATTCAATTCTCCCACTGCAGTAACAAACTGCAGTGACTTCCACCCATTACTAAATCAAGTGCAAATTCCATTTCTTGGCAGTTGGCACTTTTCATCTTAATTTTTCAACCTTTTCAAAATAGCCATGGTATCTAACTTCTGAATTTTTCTTGTTTTTAAAAATATATTTGGTAGTTAATTTTTGCCTGTTTGTTTCTGTGGGAAGCTATGATTCAATTTTTAAAAGTTTGCATATTTAATTTATCCTGTATGATCCTGTTTAACCCATAGTCTATCTGAAGTAGTTATTCTTATATTAAGATGTAACTCAACGGGATAGCAGTGTTCATTTTTATCATTCTCCTACCTTCTCCTTCCTCATAGTCTGTATTTCCCCACACGTAGCACTTACTGTGCTTGAACTGTTATTTTCTGTAATCCAGAGAAATGCAAATACCATACCAGAAACAGATAAGTAACATTAAAGTATGAGATTAGCCAGATGTAAGTGAAATAATAAGGAATGGGGTACATAAGTACCTTCTAAAAGAGAATGCTGATCTTCAACTCTGGTTTTCTTGTTGCCATAAGGAAATTTGAATTCAGTATGGCTGATCTGATTTTTCAAAAGTCTGTAATCCAGTTTTTTATGTGAAATTTCCCAATTTTTAAAACAGTGGAACAAGGTAAACTGAGGCTGGCTCTAGCCATGAAGGTGCCATCTAAAAGTGAAAATTGGTTTTATTCTCTACAAATTAAGAATAAATCTATTTTTTGTCTTTTGTAATATTGCCAGTTTTAATGTTAAGATTTTCAAGTTGTAGGGGTGCCTGGGTGGCTCAGTGGGTTAAGCCGCTGCCTTCGGCTTAGGTCATCATCTCAGGGTCCTGGGATCGAGTCCCGCATCAGGCTCTCTGCTCAGCAGGGAGCCTGCTTCCCTCTCTCTCTCTCTCTCTGCCTGCCTCTCCATCTACTTGTGATCTCTCTCTGTCAAATAAATAAATAAAATCTTTAAAAAAAAAAGATTAAAAAAAAAAAGATTTTCAAGTTGCATTTTTTTGCAACTTGGATGGTTTCATTTATTCATCAAATTTGAATTCCTTCTCAGCTCCAAACAGTATGCTAAGTACTGGAGATCCATAAATTAAAGATCACTGTTCTTAAGCTCATGGTCTAATGGAGGAAAGAAGATTTCAAAGTACATAAATTATAACTATAATCAATGTTCTTTAAATAGTAAGAAATTAACTCAATATACCAGGGTTAAGTATCCTTAAAATTCATGTAGAAACCAATATATATTGGACAAAATTAGTGTAGTTAATCATAAAAATAATTCATCCTATAATACCAGTGCCTGAAAGGATTTGGGCATATGCAAGTCCAATCAAATTGAAGCAGAACTGGAATATAATTAATGTGTAGCTCAAAGCATTGCGTTTATACACCAGCAGAGCTTAGTTCAAACACCAGTACTGCTGTTTATTAATTATATAACTGTTGACAAAATTCCTAATTTTTCTTACCAATTTGAAAGCAGAAATTGTAATTATTTTGTTTTCAGCACTTAACAGAGTAACTGTTATGGAATAAGCACAATATTTGTTGAGTGAATGGCTTCTTATTCATTTACTTTTGATTGGAAGTTTCTTTAGTATGCTGGAGGACATTGTGGACATATGGGATAAGGTAAAGAGTAAAGGCTTTTGAGATGGGAAGCTAGAAATGGGAAGGAGAGGAAAAAGCTGATTGGGTGATTAGGTATAATGCGGAACCATGGCCAAATGGAATTTTTTTTTTAAATTTATTTATTTGACAGACAGAGATCAAAAGTAGGCAGAGAGGCAGGCAGAGAGGGAGTGGGAGGCAGGCTCCCCGCTGAGCAGAGAGCCCAATGCGGGGCTCGATCCCAGGACTCCGGGATCACGACCCAAGCCGAAGGCAGAGGCTCAACCCACTGAGCCACCCAGGCACCCCCCAAATGGAATTTTCTACTCTACTCTTAGACCTGAGCTAAAGGGAGTTCTGGCCCAGGGCCCCCTGTTCTGGAGAGCCCAGTTTCTTTCTACTCTGGTGGTACCATTCCCCACACAGGACAGAGTCCACAAAGCCAAGGAGATGTGCTCACATATACTTCTCTGAATCACATTTTTGTATGTGTGTATATTTGTACTAAAAAAAATATGAACTGTGTCCAGCATGATTTTTTTATCCATCTCATTCTTTAAAATTAGGGGCGCCTGAGTGGCTCAGTGGGTTAAATCTCTGCCTTCAGCTCAGGTCAGGGTCTCAGGGTCCTGGGATCAAGCCCCGCATCAGGCTCTCTGCTCAGCAGGGAGCCTGCTTCCTTCCCTCTCCGCCTACCTCTCTGCCTACTTGTGATCTCTCTCTGTGTGTCAAATAAATAAATGAAATCTTTAAAAAAAAAAATACTAAGTTTAAAAAAAAAGGAATAAAATTCTACATAATGTTCCATAGTATATTTAGCCATTCCCTCATTGATGGACATTTAGATTATTTGCATTTTTCCATATCCTAAATACAGTGCAACAGTGAACTTACTCTTTATACACCAATACAAGTGTCTGTCTACTCCCTATATATAGAGTGGCTACAAACTTTTATGAAAATCAACTTAACAACAGTTAGAATATGTGGAACATCTAGCTGTCAAAGGCTATTTTAACGATTTGTAATTATCATTGTTTAAAGAAGATGGCCAGAAAAACAAGAAAGGAAATAAAATACGGATTTAAAATAGGAAACATAAGGAACATATAGATAACTAACATGCATTTGGACTTTGGGCTACTCTTAACATCTGATGGAACATTTTAATCTTAAGAGCAAAAACTTTAAAAAAGAAGATAACACTCCAGTGTTAATATAGATGGTTATAACATTAGCTGTTGTGAAAATAACCATATCAGTTTTGGAGTCAGTTTTTTTAAGATATTAGTTGCTCTTTTTGGTCATGTGCTTTTGTACGTAGTATTTATGTTTGACATTTTATTTAGTTTATTTATTGCCATATGTGTTGATATTTGGTAGAAGAGAGGCATTCACAATGAGTATTTCCAGTGTCATATATTAACTCATGTAGTCTTCAAATCAGCCCTGTAAAATAAACATGTTTATCTATAATCCATAGATAAGGAAATTGAGACATAGATATTAGGGCCCCCCCAACTAATAAATGGTAAGTTAAGATTTTGAAACCAGATCACTCTGATTTTAAAAACCTTTTTTTTTTCTACTACTATTTTCTTATTATGTAATCCCCAAAACTGGATTATTGGATCAAAACAGTTGTACTGCTCTTTAATGTGATTGATATTTAACATTAAGGACAGTCTCCATCACACCCCATATTATTTTGTCTTTATTTCCATTTAACTGGGTTGATATTCAAGAAGAACACTGATTAATTCAGTATGAGGCCATTTAGTGTATTTACAGATTCAGTGCCCTTTTATCTATGTAAAGCTTCCTTCTTTGTTTTGGTATAGTAGGATAATGAAAGGGATAAAAAGACCTATTTCTCAATTCAAAATAGTCATTTTTAACAGTACATTTCATTTTTAGACTGCAATCACCAGAAAGGTAAATTTTGTTTCCATATATCTTAGTCAATAGCTACATTTGAGCTCTTCTTAGGGTAAATTTGCCTAATAAATTCTAGCTAGCACTGTGTAGAGTCAAGTTAAAACTGCATTTATGTGAAATGACACTTTATCAGAATTTCTTTTTATTGAAATATGTAAGAAACTGTCAGTTTCTTACAAGTTCGGAAACTCCTTGAGTACAAGCACCTTTATACTTATTTCTGCATCTTGAACAGTGCTTTTCACAAGCCAGCTCAGTAAATATTGAGTCACAAAGGGAGAGATTATCTACTGTAACTTTATTATTCCCAACTAAAAGATGTTGAAAACATTTTCAAGACTGATAGTTTTCTTTTTCAATTTTCAGAATGATTGACTGGCTGTCCTGGCCATTGGCTCAGCATGTGGATACATGGGTGATTGCACTCCTAAAAGGACTGGCAGCTGTCCAGAAGTTTACTATTTTGATAGATGTTACTTTACTGAAAATAGAACTGGTAAGTGGGAGTATATAAATCTCTTTGGATGAATGGTCTCAATCTTTTAATCTTTGGGTAGTCCCCTGTAAAACATCTAATGTTGAATATGTTCTTGTTTTTGGTTGGTTTTGAATCATAATTTTGAAATAGAAATTAAGAATGGTATTTTAGTATAGATAATTAAAAGAATTTTGCTGTTTTCAAGTATCTAATATGAAAACATTCCTCCCATTATCTCTTAAATCTGGCTAAAAATCAAGCTTTTACCACCCTTATTCTACCAAAACCATCTTTGACACCAGTGCTTGCCAGTATTGCTAAACTCAGGAGTTGTTTTTTAGGCCTCCTCTCATTTGACCTATCAGCAGCATTTGACACAGTTGATCGCTCCCTCTTGAAACACTTGCCTCACTTTGTCCTAGTTCTCTTGGCTTTTGTCCTAGTTTATTACTGGCACCTCAGTCTCCCATAATGGATCTTTCTAACTTTAGAGTACTTTAGAGTTTAATTTTTCAGCCATTTTCTACTCAGTCCATTCTCACAGCATATGAGTCCCATCACTTCAAAATAATGTTTCTAAGTTAATGACTGCCAGGTATATATTTCTTGTTCATTATAGTCCCATGAACTCCAGAGTCATGTATCCAAGTGTCTATACTTGAATATCAAATCCAGCTTATCCACGATCTAATTTCTGATTTTTCCCTCCCAGACCTGGTCTTCCCCATCTTAAATAGTGACTCCATCCTTCTACTTGCTCAGGACAAAACCTGAAAGCTATCCTTCTTGCTTTTCATTCTCTCTCAGCCCTTATCCTACAAATCCTATTGACTCCACCTTTAAAATGTCCAGAACCCTACCTCTTTTAACCAGCTACATCACTACCACCTTGGTCCAAAGCTCTCATCATCCCTTGCTGTACAGATTGCAGTAGTCTCCCTGCTCCTCCCCTTTGGCCCCGAAAGATGTCACACAAGACCTACATGATCTAGTCCATTGCTCCTTCTCTCCTCAAGTCTTCCACTATTATTGTCTCAGTCTCTGTACTTTGCTTACACTGCCCTTTTTGCTCTATCTCTAGTACCAGGCTGAAGACATCAGGGCCTTTGCAGTACTTGGCCTTTGCTTTGCTTATTATGCTCTTCTCTCAGGTGTCTGCAAGCTTACTTTCATTTCCTTCAGCTTTTTTATATATACAGATATCACCTTTTAAATGACACATTTTTTGAATAATAAAATAATGGGTCCCTTTGCTACTCAGCAGTCCCTATTCTTCATACCCTATTTTCAGTATTTATCTCCATATTACTTTTTATTGTCTACCTGCCCTAGAGACAGTAAGCCCTATCAAATTGGGATTTTTTTTAATCCACTGTTGTATCCTCAGTGCCTAGAACAATGCCAAGCAATAGTAGATACTCAGTCAATGTTTGTTGAATGAAATTGAATGAAGTGTGGGCCAAGGAACGATCACTTTGTAGGTAAAGCTTGACAGATTTGTATTTGATCAAGGGGTTTTAAGAGTTTTTTAGACCACTATATTCTCTTGATCTCTGTTATGTTGTTATTTCCCAACTTTCTCTCCCAAAGTGACATGTTATGATAGAACTTTCCAGGAAGGGAGATAGTCACATAAATATTTTTGGTCCAAGGAAAAGAGCCACTGATTGGGTTAATGATTTCCCTACAAACTCCTAAGGTGGATGTCTTCTCTTTTTTGAAGGTTTTTAATCGACTTTGGTTTCCTCTTGTGAGACCTGGTGCTCTTGCAGTTCTTTCTCACATGCTGCTCAGTTTTCAGCATTCTCCAGAGGCGTTCCATCTGGTAAGTTAGGACACAAGCTTTCTGCACTGAAGAACTTTGTGTTAAAATTTTAGTTTAATATGGAGTCACATTTGTATATAGTGAAAAAGATTGTAAGTTAGTCCTGAATCTATTTTCTTGTAGCTTTATGATTTCTTAGAAAACTGAGGTTGTGGGTTTTCCCTCCAAAAAGTATGTTTTCAAAATGTTTTGAGTCTCACGAAAACTGCTGCACTTAGAACCACTACCAGCAGTTAAATATTATTGCTCTACATGAGAGATGTTACATGTCAACATCACTGATGGTTGTCTCTGGCACACAGGAACAATGTAGAAGAAAAATGCTTTAGAATTTCAGAAATGTGAAAAGATTAGATGTTGTTTTATAGCCCCAGAATTGAGATGTCATTCTCTCCCAACCCATAACCTATAAATCCAGTTAACTCCACCTTTAAAATATATCCAGAACCCTACCACTTTTAATGTGCTATATCACTGGTTTTGATTTGATTTGATTTCAATTCTTTGATTATCAGTCATTACAGGTGGAAATGACAAAATGTTATTTTGAGACTCTGTCCATTTATCTGTCTAGTGCATCGCAGGAAAGCAGTGCTTTATATGGTTATTTGCTTCTTTTAGGGTCTGGTCCCCAGTTTTACAGGATTAGAATCTTATTACTGGTACACCCACAATATAAATATCTTAGGAATGCTGACCCAATACAAGCAAATTCAAGGGAGACTGATGATGAAGTGCTGAATTCCAGTTGTTGATTATTAGCTAGAAATAAAACTAGCCTCAAAGAACCATGTACATACTTAGGCAGCTTAGTGCCTCACTGCCACTGAAGTTAAATCTGCAGGCTTTATAGAAAGTAATCCTGATCAACAAGTAATTCTATCATCCATTGTCACTTTGAAAGGGTTTTTCTGAGAATTTCTACAATTAATTTCATAATTGATGCATCAACCAATAACCCGATATTGGTTTGTTACATAAACAAAACTCAGAACTCAAGCTAAGATAGCATGTGTACTAGCTAAGTCTAACAAGGTAAAGAACATCAATTATTTGTGTCTGTCTTCAGGCATAATCATGTGTAGGCCAGTTGAGAAAAGGTTTATTTTCAGATTCTCTGAGAAGGAGATTCTTTAATAAAACTTACTCATCCATTCTAATGTTTACTGCTCCTCTCACTGATGACATTTCTTAATCTGATTTGTCACTTATGCCATACTCTAAACCTATTTTTTGGCTCCCAGTTTTTTTAAAAGATGGAAGATATCTCCATATGTTGTATTACTTCTTTTTCTGAAAAACATAGTTGAAATAAAAATGGTTGACTTTGAAATATTTGGCTTATTGAACTATTGATATGAAATCATTTACTTAAGGTTTAGTTAGATCTGAAATTGAATATTGTCATCTGGCTTAGTAAATTCTAAAAACTAAGATCTAATTATTGCCTATATACTGTATGTAGCCTGACTGGCTACTCAACTAAAATAAACTTGGCATCTAATGGTCATGTAGTAGTTAAATCAGTATTACTCTAACTCAGTAAAGGATGCAGGCTTAGAAGTTCTTAAATGTGAGCAATAACTGGGAATCACCAACATCATTATTCATAGCATTTTAGAGCAAACTAAGATTGATGTTATAATATATATTATTATAGACCAAATTGCTTTTCATATGCTTTTTATAAGTGGAAATTTATTTTAAACTAAAGAAAAATATCAAAGTTTCTAATAAGTCATACACATTTTCTCAAATGGTAACTTAAGTTTAGTGAGTATTACAGTAATGTCCACAAATATTTAGATTTACTCACTCAAAAAAAAGCAACTTTCAAGCAGTTAGAATGTAATAGCCTGCTTGGACATGTATTATGTACCTGTGAAGAACTTAGTCTCATTTCTATGTCAGTGATAATTTTGACCATACAGGATACAATAGTAGACAACTATATTACCTGATTGCAAAGACCAAATCTACACTAGGAAGGCTTTTGGAAGATTTAGAGTTATAAATTAAATAATCATTTTTTAAAAATTATTTTCTCTTCTCTTCCACTTCTCTCTCTCTTTTCACCTGTGAGGAAGCAAAATAATTTTGGATTTCTGCTATTTTAGCAAGAGACTATCTGATAGATATAGCTATATGAAGCAAAATTATAATTCAGCTTTGTTTAGAAATGAGATGAGAGCAATACAGTGAACTCATTAGGAACTGATGGTTTCATGGTGATGGAGGTAAGATCAAAGAAGGTTGTGCAAAAGTTAAAAAGCGATTTTGAGACCTCAGGCATAGAATCAGAGCAAAATGAGAGTAGCACTGTTAATTTAATAATATGATTGTTCCTGGGGTGCCTGGGTGGCTCAGTGGGTTAAAGCCTTTGCCTTCGGCTCAGGTGGTCCTGAGATCGCGCCCTGGATCGGGCTCTCTGCTTAGCAGGGACCCTGCTTCCTCCTCTCTCTCTGCCTGCTTCTATACCTCCTTGTGATCTCTGTCTGTCAAATAAATAAATAAAATCTCTAAAAAAAAAAAAAAAGAAAGAAAAACTGAATATGATTGTTCCTTTTAGGAGGAAGGAAAGGGAGTTGATTATGATGCTACTATAATTGTTATTGCCGTTTAGTGATAAGACGATAGAGCCATAACTTCACTTTTATCACAAGTTAACAACCAAAAAAATGTTCTACAACTAGAACGTAATATTATTAGACCTTTTACATGTGAAGTATAAACGTGTATTATTAGATTATGATTAATAATTAATTGGAACAAAGATATCACTGCACTCATGGAAAGAGCCATTTCTGCAAAACCGAGTTCATGTTGTTAATAACCTCTTGAATATGTGATGACCCTGTATTGACTTTAATTTTGTAATGAAAGCACACTGTAGTGCTTATTATCAATACTAAGTTTTCTGCATGTTTTTGAACAATGAGCATTTTAGATTTCCATTTTAACTCCAGTTTCTTAAAAGTAATAGAAATTTTTGATTCCATTTATTCTTTAGAACCATCTCCTCTTTTTGGAGGTGGGGAAATGGAGTTGTTAAAAAGAATAACAATGCTAACATAAGACATCTTCTCGGTATCTTCTCCATACTTACCTAAAAGAAGAGCTGAGCTCTAATTTCAGTTAAGTTCATTACTTTCTTGAAGTAGACTTTAATGTACAATGTACTGTGTTTAATTCTTTCAAGTGAAAAATCTCAACTTCACACTAGATGGAGTTCTTAAGCTAATTCTAGGTTTATATTTTTAAAAAGTTTGTTCCTATTGAACAATCTGGTAAATAAAATAGCCCTTTTTTTCAGCCTAGCATTTTTCAGAATGGCAGAAGTGACTACGACTTCTATTTTGTACCTTAGTTTGTGTTTTAGGTGGAGTATAAGGATAAGGAGACAGGTCTTAGATGGAATTAAAATTATATGTGACTTTGAAATTTTGATTTACCTTGATATTCTAGAAATTTTAAATTCATAACTTTTTTAGAAAAAGACTGTGACTGAACATACAGAAAAGTACTTGCTGATCATGTAACATTTGCATTCCATTTGTAGGCTAGAGAAGTTGTTGTCCATTTGTATATTAGAATGTTTGTCTTTTTATATTGGAATATGTGTCTTTTTTCTCTTCAGATTGTTCCTCACGTAGTTAGTTTGGTTCACTCCTTCAAAAGTGATGGTCTGCCTTCCAGTACAGCCTTCTTAGTGCAGTTAACAGAACTGATACACTGTATGATGTATCATTATTCTGGATTTCCAGATCTCTACGAACCTATTTTGGAAGCAATAAAGGTATGATGGTAGTTGCACCAGTATTTGTTCAGCTGCAAACCATGATGTGATAGATGAATGTAGTGAAACATTTATGTAACTAGATACTCAATTTACTATTCTATGGTAATGTGCTTTTTATTTGAAAAATGTAATTAGAATGAGGGTTCATTAATATTTAGGGAGTAATCTCTTTCTTATTTGCTATAACTAATCTAAATTAATAACCATATTTCTTCAGTTCTACAATGCTATCAGTTATAAGGCGTATCTTTAAATTTATAACAGCTGTTGGGGAAATTTGTTTAAAATTAAATGCTACATTAAGTGAATCCATACAATATCTAATATCAGAATTGTTAAAATATTTTTTTAAAGATTTTATTTATTTGTGAGAGAGAGAAAGCATGAGCAGGGGGACAGGCAGAAAAAGAGGGAGAAGCAAACTCCTGCTGAGCAGGAAGCCCAACATGGGGCTTGATTCCAGGAGTCCTGGATCATGACCTGAGACAAAGGCAGACACTTAACTAATGGACTGAGCCACCCAGGCTCCTGTAGTAGTGTTAAAATATTTAAGAAAATCTTAGAATCAAGAAAAGACAGTTTAACAAAATATTTGACTTTGTTTCTTTACTTACTTTTATTCCATTTTTGTTGTGAACTATTCATGTATATCCATATTTTATAGAATCTTTACTTGAGTTCTTTGTGAATTCACCCTGTTTTTCAACTTTGTGTAACTAGTAGACCTAAAAAGCACTGATTCTATTTGTCTTAAAGAATCGGTCACACATAGACATACTTCACTCTTAAATTTACTACATAATCAGGGTTTTGCAAAAGAATTGGAAAATGTGCCTCAGGCAGACCTAATGAGAAGTTACTAGAAATCAGTTCTATTAATAATGTTCCTTTTTACGCTGAAATACAAGATAAGCCTCATTATCTTTATTACCTCTTCTGTATCTGAAATGAATACATTTTTTTACTATACAGCTCTAGCTAAATCAAACTGATTTTGGTTGAATGTAAAACAAGACTGTTGAGCAAGGTATTCCACTAGGTATCCCACTAGTGTTACATTTGACATTTCAAAAGTAAATATTTTGGGGCTCCCAAGTGGCTCAGCGGGTTAAGCCTGGGCCTTCGGCTCCGGTCATGATCTCAGGGTCCTGGGATTGAGGCCCGCGCCAGGCTCTCTGCTCAGCAGGGAGCCTGTTTCCTCTTCCCCCTCTACCTGTCTCTCTGCCTACTTGTGATCTCTGTCAAATAAATAAATAAAATCTTTTTTTTTTTTAAAGATTTTATTTATTTATTTGACAGAGAGAGATCATCACAAGTAGGCAGAGAGAGAGAGAGAGAGAGGAGGAAGCAGGCCCCCTGCTGAGCAGAGAGCCCGATGTGGGACTCGATCCCAGGACCCTGAGATCATGACCCGAGCCGAAGGCAGCGGCTTAACCCACTGAGCCACCCAGGCGCCCAAATAAATAAATAAAATCTTAAAAGAAAAAAAAGAAGTAAATGTTTTTATGTACAGGAGCATTTTATCATGGATTTATTAGTAATGTTAATCTCTTTCTACAGTGTCGCTCTGTGTCCATAGATGAAACCTCTTGCTGTTAATTGCCATTTTTCAGTGCTTTATGTGTTGAGAATTCTGAAAACTGAAATAGACTCAGAAGAAGCAAGGTTCTCACTCTCAATCCAAGGGCAACACTGTTCTATTAGCTATTAATTCTACAACAAGAGAATTAAAGCGATTAAAATTCCTTCAGAAAATGTTTTCTGATGTCTAAGTACCAGATGATAATATCAGTCCAAAAATAGGCTTACTGATGTTACCAACTTCCATTATTCTGCATTGCTCCATTCATACTTGAAATCACTTAGATTTAAAATTGTATCGTGGGGCATCTGGGTGGCTCAGTCTGTTAAGCATCTGTTTTCTGCTCAGGTCATGATCCCAAAGTCCTGAGATGGAGCCCCGCATTGGAGTCCCTGCTCATTGCTTCTCCCTCTGCCGTTCCCCCTATCTTGCCTTCTCTTTCTCTCAAATTAAAAAAAAAAAAAAAAAAAAAATCTTTTGAATAAATAAATAAGTAATTGTATCTCAAATATCATAGAGCAAATAAAAGAATCTATATCTTATAATAATTATATTGTTAAACACGAGATTGAGTTTAATTTTTTGAAGTCAGAAGTCATTGTGCTTAGGTGCTTTCATTTTTCATATCCTGATTACTTTGAGCTTTTATTTCTAAGGGTTAATATTGAGTAAATAGTAGTAGTGAATGAAAAGGAGATATTTTTTACTTTCACTAGAAAATTTGAAAGCAAATTGTCTAGGCTATTCAGTTGTGTGCTAATTTAAGTCCTCATTCTGATGTCTTTGAGTAGCACAGCAATATACTCTCTGGTCTCAGAGTTTTATTCTGAAACATTTTGCTGGCACATTGGAACATAAATAGTTCCAATGTGACTTAATTCCTGGTTCTTGAATATTTCTTCACTTGATAAACTCTACTGTTAGGATGTAGTTATTTATTTTAGGAGACAATTATTTTTGCCAAGTATTTTGTCAAGTATTAGGGATGATTTCAAAACTAAGGAGGAAAAGAAAAGTTAAATGTCAGTGGAAGAATCTTCTTTATGATGTTAATTTAATAACAAAAATAGTTTCTATTTTTAAGCTTTTCTCTTCTTGATGTTCTACAGGATTTTCCTAAGCCCAGTGAAGAGAAGATCAAATTGATTCTCAGTCAAAGTGCCTGGACTTCTCAATCCAATTCTTTGGCCTCTTGCTTGTCTAGACTTTCTGGAAAATCTGAAACTGGGAAAACTGGTCTTATTAATCTAGGAAATACATGTTATATGAACAGTGTTATACAAGCATTGTTTATGGCTACAGAGTAAGTTTAAATTTGAACCTTTTTTGTTAACTGTAGAAATTGATGCGTACTGATGAAATGTAAGATGATGGGATTGTCTTGACATTATTTCTTATAAATGGCAGAAATATTAATATTTGTATATAATTGCCTTATTTGGAAATGTAATTGCTGTCAGTGCTCAGGAGCTATTAAAATGTTAACTTATATAAATTCTGCTCTATATTTATATTGTGTATTGCATTGAGACTCTTTTGGTTATTCTGGCTGGATATTTCTTAGTATAACAGAAGCATTAAGTAGGCTTATTCCAAAGAGTTTAAGTGTCCTCAAGTACTAATTTATTACTATCCTATAAGACAGTGTATTTTTTTAGCCTATATATCTTTTAAGGCAGTTATGTTTAGTTTTTTCTGCTTTTAGCTATTTTGCTGTTTATCAGATTGGTAACTTCTCTGTTACTGTGAAAGAAGCATAAGCTCTGTTTCCCTCCACAAGTTGCACATACTGAACAAATATGTAAACATTTATGTTCCTTTGTTCTCTTACAGATTTGCTTTCAAAATTTTTTTTTTGTAGCCAAGCAAATACGAAATCAGAGGTTGTTAGCTACTTGAGTGCTGTGTGTAAAAGTACAAAATAATGATAAACTTTTCCTAAAGACAAAAATATGGTTGGATTTTTCTCTTCATTGCCAGTAGAGTATTTATGGAACTTGACCAATGGTCTTTACAAATTGAGTTCCATGCCTTTGTAAGTTTTTATGCTTCCCTAAAGGAATCATAAACTAAAAGATGAATTCTTAGTTTTAGTTTATTTTCTGGCCCCAGAATCTGCTATAACACTAGTGTTTTTTTTTTGTTTGGCTCAGTGTTTTATTTTTTTTTTAATTTGTTTGTATTTGAGATTTTTAATTTTTTTTTTAAATGTGTACACTCAGACACAAGCATAAAACTAAATTCAAATCTGTATCTCACCACCAGATGTCATCTCGTCCAGCCAGATGATGGTGAAAGCAGAAACCCAAAGCAAGTGTAACTGGCAACAGCAATTCATAAAGCCATCTTATTGAATAAGCCAATTATACTGTCTAAAAATAGGCATATAACATATTTTATTTCTTTGGTAATATGTGAATTCTTTGTGGTTTAAAAAGATAAATTTAGAAGTATATAAAATAAAAATCAGGTATAAAAAATTTTTTTATCAGACATCTCCATTCATAAAAGTAATTGGTTAACAGTTTTGTGTGCATTGTTTCAGATAATTTTTTTTACAGTTAACAAGATTTTATTTAGAACAAGAACAAATGCATTGTTTTTTAAAAATAATTTATAATCTTATTTATATGGTTTTTTCCTAGCACTTTTATCTTTTAATGATTCATGTTGGCAGTATTCCCATGATAGGGTAATGACAGAACTGTCATTCTGAATAAATAGATGTACTATATTTTATGTAACCATACTCCTGTTGATGAACATTAGGTTGTTTTGCTCATAATTAACATCTCTCTGCCCATATGCAGATGTAGAGGATTTGCTTTGAATAGGTATGCCAGTTGCTCTCCAGAAAGACTGTAGCATTTGAACTTACATATTAATATATAATTATACCTGTGACCCCATTCCTTTAGTGGTACTTGATATAGTTAGTCTTTGAGATTTTTTTCTAATTGGGGCAAAAGTGTCTTTTTGCTTTAATTTATAATATTACTGACCATTACAGAGTTTTCTGTCTATATTTTTCTTTGATCATTTGTGTTTGTTTTCTGAATAACTTGTTCTTTCTTTTGTGCACCTTTCTATTGGGTCTTTTTCTTTTTCATACTGATTTATATATACTCTGGATGATAATCCTTTATCACATGCTCCCTTCCAGTCGGTGTGATTCAGATTTATAGAGTGTTTCATTTGTAATTTTTTTTAAGATTTTATTTATTTACTTGACAGAGATCACAAGTAGGCAGAGAGGGAGGCTGAAAGAGAGGGGGAAGCGGGCTCCCTGCTGATCAGAGAGCCCAATGCGGGGCTCGATCTCAGGACGCTGAGAACATGACCTGAACCGAAGGCAAAGGCTTAACCCACTAAGCCACCCAGGCATCCCAGTGAAATCTGCTATTTCTCATTTATAGTGTCTGAATTGTAGGAAGGCTTCCCGCTCGACATTTCCCCCATCTTTTTTCTTTTAAATACTTCAATAGTTTTCTTATTTTACATTAGCTCATTACTCCTATGTGACATTTGTAATAATTTAAAATTTTATTTAATTCCATTTTTTTCCAAATGGATATTGAATTGTTCCTATTCTCTTATTTGAATAATTTATCCTTTTCCCATCCTGTACTTGTACCACAGACTATAAAGCACTCTAAAGTTATAGTATGTTTTGTTGACAATATATTTTATTTCATGCAGGTGTATGAAAGAATTTAAAAGTTGCTTATTTAAGTTATTAATTAATAGCTTAATCCATTTCTGTTTGCTAATCCAGAAAATAGTAATAATATGTGACAGCACATAGGCCATTGGCTGGTCCCATAGTAACTGTTTTATTGTCATTCTTCCCTTCCTTCTTCATGACATTGTAAGTAGTAACTCTGCTAGGTAAAGGGCCATCAGATGAGTGATGTTTTACTTTGAAGATAATAAGTTCTTGAACTAATTTCCTTTTAAAAAATGTGTGTGTATATGCATGTACATGTATACAAAAATCACTGTTTTATTCTCTGTCAGTTTCAGGAGACAAGTATTATCTTTAAATCTAAATGGGTGCAATTCATTAATGAAAAAACTACAGCATCTCTTTGCCTTTTTGGCTCATACACAGGTGAGTGTAAGTGTGTATAGTATGTATATGTTAACTTCATTGATAATATTCTTTAAACTTCACATTATACCAAACTTGATGAATCTTGTTTTAATAATATGTATTTGACGCAGCATAACAAATCCACTTAGATGTACTAGACATCCTGCCTAAAATCAGGATATGCTTTGAGTTTTTATTTCTTCCTCCTGTTTCCCATTCTTGTAGATGAATATTATGCTGACCCTTTCTTCTAATATAGATAAAATCCGATTTCTTCTCTAATAAATAAACATCTTCATGAAAACGTCTTTTTAAATGCATCTCTAATAGTTTATAATACTAAATTGATAGATTTTTCATAATAATTAATAAAATAATTTTGTGGCACATTGGCTTTTCTCTCCTATTTCTAATGTATGTACCTTCTCATTCTTATTATGACCAAAATTTTAAGCTCTAGAGCCTAATGGGTAAACAACTTTATCCATTAAGTTCTAAGGCTTAAGATTTAAGATGATCTTTTATGTCCACAAATTAATCCAAGGAAATGAATTTATGCTACTGGCAAGAAAGTCACATATAGTAAACATTCATTTGAAAGACATTTATTGATGGACATTGGGGGAGGATATGTGCTGTGATGAACACTGTGAATTGTGTAAGACTGATGAATCACAGACCTGTACCTCTGAAACAAATAATACTTTATATGTTAATTATTTACTTAAATAAATAAAGACATTTATTGAGAGACAATATGGAATCTGGTAAGCATTTAAAGGGGAAGGCAATCCTTACACTCATGGAACTCTTAAGTTTTGAGTACTACATATGAACAATATATATATCATTTATAAATAATGTATACTATTTTTTTCTGGTTTTACTCTGATTGTCTTACTTTTACTCTGTCTTACTCCTGTAAAAGGAGTAGGTGGGAGAATCAGAAGAGAAGATAGCTTTACTGGGATTGAGTTGATAAGAATGCCTGTTTCCTATATATAAGCTGTGAAATAGCTCAAGTATAACTTCTTTTTTTTTTTTTTAGATTTTATTTATTTATTTGACAGAGCGAGATCATAAGTAGGCAGAGAGGCAGGCAGAGAGAGAGAGAGAGAGAGAGAGGAGGAAGCAGGCTCCCTGCCAAGCAGAGAGCCCAATGCGGGACTCGATCCCAGGACCCTGAGATCATGACCTGAGCCAAAGGCAGAGGCTTAACCCACTGAGCCACCCAGGCGCCCTAGTATAACTTCTTAAATGGAAAAAATTAACATATGGGTGATGGCCTATAAGTAGTAGTATACTCAAAGAAATAATTTTATTTTTCTCTTTCTGAAGAAAATCTGTTCACAAATTAAATTTAACGTCTCAGGACCAAGGGAGATGAAATCTCTTCCCTCCAATTGCCAAACATTATTTTCCTAGTAAATTGATTTCTGTACTTGCTTTATCACTAGTCTGTATTTACCTTATATTATATAAAATGTATATATATCTATGTGTGTATAGGTAGCTATAAATACATTATATATACTATATTACCTTTCTGAATCAGAGCTGTTAGGAAAAAAACTATAGGAGGGTTCCATGCTCCCAAGGAAAAGAAGACAGGAATTCACCAGAGAACCTAATAAAAGTTCTGTCATAGTTGAGACCTTGTCTGATAGCAATCCAGCAAGGATTTTTTTGGATTGATAGATTTCCCTATATAATTGAAAAGCCTTTTTTTCTTACAACTGAGGAAGCTAACATTTATTAAGCATTTAAATTTGCCTAGCTTCTATCCTAAGTATGTATTTACTTATATTTTACATGTATTATTTCTCAATTCTCAGAAACAATCTATGAAGTAACAAGATAGTATCTCCATTTTACAGATGAAAAAACTAGGTTTATATTACCTGCTTTTCAGGGTCATGCAGACAAGTGGCAAATTGGGGTATGATATGAACCAAATGACTCTAGAACTCATGCTTAACTAGTATGTTGAAGTTCCTTCCTTCAGAATGCTATCAACACCCCATTTTGATAAAAAATTTTTCAACTGAGGACTCTGTTACATTCCACAAATATTCAAAATGTCAGAATTCTAAGTTTTCAGGTTTAAATCACATCTTTTCAGATGCCTTTTCAGTTACTTTTTGTTGTTGCAAAATCTAGGATTTGAGCCAAGATTGCTTCAAAGTCAATGAGCATCCACTTCACTAAACCTCCACCACACCAAAAAAGATCAGCAAGGACCCTAAACAGTATACTTACATTCTGTCCATTTATGAAATGTGTACCTAGTCAAGGAAATTTTCACCTAAAGTAGATATGTGTGGCCCTATATGGTATTCTCCTTATTATTTTATCCAAAATATGTATTCATTAGCATGTCTTTTTCAGATTTGGTTTTACAAAAAAATTGGATGCAAGCATGTGACTGTCAGAGAGAGATAATGCCAGTAGCATTATATTAAGTGTTTGAGAGACCTGGGTTCCCTCTGGTACTATTTTAACTGTAAAACCTTGGGCAAGTCACATGTTTCTTTAGCTATTAATTCTTATCTGCAGAATGAGAAGTTATGAATGAAGATTACCTAAATTTATTTCTAATTTTATCTGTCCCCATTTCTGGGTCTTTGTAGTAGTGTTAAGTGCAATATATTTTTAATTGATCTTTATTAAACATTGTATATTAAGATTTTAGTTATTTGATTCATGGTATGAGAATCACTTCCTTGTATTTTCTCTACTGATATCAAGAGAGAAGCATATGCACCTCGGGTATTCTTTGAGGCTTCTAGACCTCCATGGTTTACCCCCAGATCACAGCAAGACTGTTCTGAATACCTCAGGTTTCTGCTAGACAGGTAAAAAGTATTTGAAAGTTATGATTTGAATTGTTTTCTTTCATAACAGATTATTTCTGTGGCATATTGTTTTTGCCTTTAAAAACATATTTCAAATGTTAATCTTTAAAATACCTTGCATTTACTGTATATATTTAAGTGTTCTTTTGTTTTTAATTTGGCTTCTTTTTTTGATTTTCTTACTTTGGACCAGCTGTTCTTAGAGTGTGGTACAAAGACCCCCTACGGGTTCCAAAAACATTCTCAGGGGTCTTCCCTTTTCTAACTATATATCTGTGTATATGTAATTGAGCCAGATTTTCTTCATATGTTTCATCCAGAGCAACATATCACAATAGATTAAACGCAGAGCAGCTATGAGGATCCAGCTGTCTTCTATTAAGCCAGATACTTGAAATATTTGCAAAATGTAAAACAGTGCCATTCTTCTCACTAAATCTTGTGGTTTTAGAAAATACAACTTTTTCATAATGAATATTAACACATAATGGGTTTATTATTTTCAAATGTATTATTTTATTACTTTTATTCTCAGTTTTTGAATACAGTAAATATTGATGGGCATAACCACATGAATGGAAGCTGTTGGGTTCCTCAATTTTCCTCAATTACTTTTAAGAGTATAAAGGGATCTGGAGACCAAAAATTTAATAGTTGCTCCTTTAGATCAGTATATAATTAGATGAGTTTGGTGTATTTTGTTGTATCCTTACCACTTAGTTAATAAAACCTCTGTCTTCTTCTCCAGATCATTGCCTCTCTTCTATTACATGAATGACTAGTAAAGTTAGTTGAACTTAACATGTGCTGATTAGCTGATTGCTAAGGACATGTTGAGTGCTTTCTTTGTACCAGGCTTTCTATGAGATGTCAGGCAGACAAAGATATAGAAGATAATTAGTGGACATATATCATTTACTATCATGTAATAAGTGCTATAAAATAGCAGTATCAAGAAAGAATGAGACTATAAGGTAATGATAGCCCCTAACTTCTAATCTACATTCTCAAATTGTTCAATATTCCTGTGGATTAAAAGAGGAAAAACTCGATTTTTTAAGTTACTATATTTGATTAAAAAATAATTTGGCTGTTTATATAAGCCACCAATTTTCTTTTAAAGATTTTATTTATTTATTTATTTATTTATTTATTTGACAGACAGAGATCACAAGAAGGTAGAGAGGCAGGCGGGGGGGGGGGTGGGAGGAGGTGGGGAAGCAGGCTCCACACTAAGCCTGATGCGGGGCTCAATCCTAGGACCCTGAGACCATGACCTGAGCTGAGGCAGAGGCTTAACCCACTGAGCCACCCAGGTGCCCCTAAGCCACCAGTATTTTTAAATAGCAATGACATTGAAACATAAGTGAAGCAGCAATATAATGATATATACTCTCCTGCAGGCTACATGAAGAAGAAAAGATCTTGAAAGTTCAGTCCTCACACAAGCCATCTGAAAGTCTGGGGTGCAATGAATCTTCTTTACAGGAAGTAGCCAGTAAGGCAGCTGTACTAGCAGAGAGCCCTTGCACAAGTGATGGTGAGAAGACTTTAATAGAAAAAATGTTTGGAGGAAAACTACGAACTCATATATGTTGTTTGAACTGCAGGAGTACCTCACAAAAAGTGGAAGCCTTTACCGATCTTTCACTGGCCTTTTGTCCTTCCTCTTCTGTCGAAAACTTGTCTTTTCAAGATCCAGCATCATCAGCCAGTACACAAGATGGTGGCCTAACGCAAGCCAGTGTACCTGGTCCTTCAGAAGAACCAGGAGTTTATAATCCAGCAACAGCTGCCTTTGTTTGTGACTCAGCTATGAATGAAAGAATGTTAGGCAGTCCTTCTGATGAGTTTTGCTGTACTGAAAACACTTGTGTCCCCAGTGAATCTAGCACAATTCTTGTTAATAAAGATGTACCTCAGAAACCAGGAGGTGGAAGCACACCTTCAGTAACTGACTTACTAAATTATTTTTTGGCTCCAGAGATTCTTACTGGTGACAACCAGTATTATTGTGAAAACTGTGCCTCTTTGCAGAATGCTGAGAAAACTATGCAAATCACGGAGGAGCCTGAGTACCTTATTCTTACTCTCCTGAGATTTTCATATGATCAAAAGTATCATGTGAGAAGAAAGATTTTAGACAACGTGTCACTGCCACTGGTTTTGGAGTTGCCAGTTAAAAGAACTACTTCTTTCTCTTCATTGTCAGAAAGTTGGTCTATAGATGTTGACTTCACTGATATTAGTGAGAACCTAGCTAAAAAATTAAAGCCTTCTGGAACTGAAGAAACTTGCTGCTCCAGATTGGTGCCATATCTATTAAGTTCTGTTGTTGTTCACTCTGGTATATCCTCTGAAAGTGGGCATTACTATTCTTACGCCAGAAACATCACAGGTACAGAGTCCTCATACCAGATGTGCCATCAGTCTGAGACTCTGGCGTTAGCATCCTCCCAAAGTCATTTCCTAGAGAGAAATAGTCCCAGTGCAGTTATTGAACAGGATTTAGAGAATAAGGAAATGTCAAAAGAATGGTTTTTATTTAATGACAGCAGAGTGACATTTACTTCATTTCAGTCAGTCCAGAAAATTACGAGTAGGTTTCCAAAGGACACAGCTTATGTGCTTTTGTATAAAAAACAGAATAGCACTAATGGTTTAAATGGTAACAGTTCAACCAGTGGACTCTGGGTAAATGGAGACCCACCTCTACAGAAAGAACTTATGGATGCTATAACAAAAGACAATAAACTATATTTACAGGTAAGTTGGATATAGAAACTTAATCTGTGGAAAATATTTAAACAATTGGTTTAACAGTGGTTAAATGAGTATCCTAATTTTGAAACCCAACTTCTGCATTTTCAAGGAATTTACAGTGGCAATTCTGAAATTTGGGTCTGGGTTTATATAGAAATCAGCCTATATACTGTATATATATATACTATATATATTTCTATATATACTTCTATATATATAGAAAGCCATTACTTTCTAATATTTTGAATTAGCTATGAAAAGTTGGAGTTAGATGCAGTTTAAAAGACCTCACTTGTTTTTAATTACAAAAGATGTGATCATTATACAGTTATTCGGTACAGAAATATAGGAAGCTTAGTAAAATGGAAGTATCTTCCCTCTCCTCTTTAATCCCACCTACCAGAGGAAACAGCTGCTGAATCTGGTGTTTATTTCATTCTACACTATTTGACAGGTATTTTAAGGGCACTTATTAACATTCAGGTGGATAAGATAAAGAACACTGAAAAGATAGAATATGTAAAAAAAGCAAAAAACAAAAACAAAAGCACATAATTGTGTTCTTTAAGGACCTGAGCAATAAAACCAGAGAGCTAATAGAACAATTACTAAATAAAAGCCATGGAACAAAGGTTTCATATGACCTGAATTTACTTAAAACTACACTTTTTGCAAGGAGTTAGTGATTTTATTATTTAAAAGTTAATAAAGATCTTGGCTGCAAGTATTTTTCTCTGAAACCTGCTAACTTGCTAATAGCGTAAGGACTAACACTAAATTATCAATGAAACTGTAGGTGTATTAACTGTGTAGTCCAAGTGATTTTATGAGTTTATGTAAGTTCTAAAAATTTGGTGTTTGAAAATCACAAAGCTGAAAAATACAAATTAAGAGAAGAAATGGGTCATTAGAGTACTGATTCTTAGAACTTGATTTTTCTCAAAAAATTTCAAATTTGCCATGTTATAAAATACTCAAATAATGATACATGATACATTATTAGTTTGGCAATGTCCTGGAGCAACAGAAAAATTTTATATTTTACAGAAAAAAAATTAGAAATACTATTAAGCCTGATTCACCACCAAAAATTCTGACTTTCAGTCAGAAGACTTATGATCAAGTTAACAGGATGTATTCAATCATATCCTTCTTGCTAGATATTCCATAAGCACCAGATATTAATTGTCATGATTCTTGGAGATTAAAAGGAGGAGTAAGGGCAAGAGGGTTAGGTTGAAATAGAAATTTTCTGTGATATAAGATACAGAAAATAAGGCCCATATAATCTTGATTTGTGGAAGTATGCAGATTATATTTCAATGACTGGGTAAAATAGTATCTTTATCCAAGGATAGAGACATAGATTTTTAAAAGATGAGGAACCTATTACTCTCTTTCTGTGATTGGATTGCCAAAAGCTCTTGTAACCATAACTATTTCATTATAGCCTACCTCCAAATGATTTTCTCTGTCTTAACTATTTCCCCCATTACAGTATTTACAATATCTGGGTGTGATAAGCCATCCTTTTCATTATTGTTTTAAGGCCCATTGTCGCTATAAAGGAAAGCATTATGTACTTTGTTAATTCAGTTTTTCAGTGCCTGCAGTTTTTCTAAATTCCTTCTGAAGTCTCAGATTGGCAAGTTAATGTAATTTAAAAGATATTGTCAAATTTTATTTTTTTATTTTTCTGTTTCCTTTTTGCTTTTTTTTTTTTCAACTGATTTATTTTATTTTTAAGTGTTCAAGATTCATTGTTTATGCACCACACCCAGTGCTCCATGCAATAAGTGCCCTCCTTAATACCTACCACCAGGCTTACCCAACCCCCCATGCCCCTCCCCTCCAAAACCCTCAGTTTGTTTCTCAGAGTCCACAGTCTCTCATGGTTTGTTTCCCCCTCCGATTTCCCCCAACTCACTTCTCTCCTCCCAGTGTCTTCCATGTTATTCCTTATGCTCCATGAGTAAGTGAAACCATATAATTGACTCTCTCTGCTTGACTTACTTCATTCAGCATAATCTCCTCCAGTCCCGTCCATGGGATACAAAAGTTGGGTATTCATCCTTTCTGATAGAGGCATAATACTCCATTGTATATATGGACCATATCTTCTTTATCCATTCATCCATTGAAGTGCATCTTAGTTCTTTCCAGTTTGGCAACTCTGGCCATTGCTGCTGTGAACATTGGGGTACAAATGGCCCTTCTTTTCACTACATCAGTATCTTTGGGGTAAATATCCAGGAGTGCAATTGCAAGGTCATAGGGTAGCTCTATTTTTAATTTCTTAAGGAATCTCCACACTGGTTTCCAAAGTGGCTGCACCAATTTGCATTCCCACCAACAGTGTAAGAGGGTTCCCCTTTCTCTACATCCTCTCCAGCACTTGTTGTTTACTGTCTTCTTGATTTTGGCCATTCTAGCTGGTGTAAGGTGGTATCTCAATGTGGTTTTGATTTGAATCTCCCTGATGGCTAATGATGATGAACATTTTTTCATGTGTCTGTTAGCCATTTGTATGTCTTCTTTGGAGAAGTGTCCGTTCATGTCTTCTGCCCATTTTTTGACATTATTATCTGTTTTGTATGTATTGAGTTTGAGGAGTTCTTTATAGATCTTGGATATCAGCCCTTTGTATGTAGTGTCATTTGTGAATATCTTCTCCTATTCCATGGGTTGCCTCTTTGTTTTGTTGACTCTTTCTTTGCTGTGCAGAAGCTTTTGATGTTGAAGTCCCAAAAGTTCATTTTTGCTTTTGTTTCCTTTGCCTTTGGAGACATCTCTTAAAAGAAGTTGCTGTGGTCAATGTCGAAGAGGCTACTGCCTGTGTTCTCCTCTAGGATTTTGATAGATTCCTGCCTCATTTTGAGGTCTTTTATCCATTTCGAGTTTATCTTTGTATATGGTGTAAGAGAATGGTCGAATTTCATTCTTCTATACATAGCTGTCCAATTTTCCCAGCACCATTTATTGAAGAGACCGTCTTTTTTCCACTGGATATTTTTTCCTGCTTTGTCAAAGGTTAGTTGACCATAGAGTTGCGGGTCCATGTCTGGGCTCTCTACTCTGTTCTTCTGGTCTATGTGTCTGTTTACATTAAGATGTTTATGATCCTGTATTAAGACAGGCTCCTAAAGCTTATTATCAAACTACCTTTTTAAAGCGAATTATGATAATAAATACTCAACTCTTAAAAATTTAAATACATTTATACTTTGTATTATTTACTTTTAAATTCAATAATGTAATTGATTTATGATGAAATTTGAATTGTGATGGTTCTCATACTATTTAACTGAATCATTGTGGTATTTTAAGTTAGTATTAAGAGACTTGTATTTTTTTGAATACAGGGCATATATTTTTTATTTTCATTTTTTTATATTTTTGAGGCATAGTTCAAAATTTTTGCTCATTTATAGTAATAATGCTTTGAAATAGATTGCTATGTCAAGAATACAACTTTGGTTTTACGATATAGCTTTATACCTATTTATGAAACAATTGCAAAAACTTAACTAAGTCTTAGTAGAATGCAGAGTGAATATTTTGAGTTCCTTTGCTCTTGAGTAGTACTCCAAATGAATTTACCATCATAGTACATATCAGGGTAGCTACGTTCTTTTTTAATTCTTCATAATTACGTTGGAAATTCATCCTGTATAATTTGGGGGGATTCCATTTTTAAATTTTACAAAAATCACATCTAGATTGACGTGTTGGAGAAAAACTCTTGCTCTTTCTGGTGCTGATGAGACTAGTGATTTTGAAAAGTGGGCAAAAAATCCTATGTGACCAAACCATTTTCTGCTTTGTATCATACCTGACACATAGGATAGCAGTATCATAACTGTGTATCATAGCCTGACACATAGCAGTGCAGATGGTGGATCTCGAAGTAAATTTGGGAAGGGCTTTTCCTTCTTTTATTTCTTTTTATTTCTTCCTTCTTTTATTTCTTTCCCTTAGATCCAACTTGCATAAAGAGTGTCTCTATTATTTTAGTGTCTACACTCCAAATGTAGTTAGGATCCAGCGAGAAAAATGTTGTGTGAGTAGCACCAGCACCACACTGTGAAGTGATATCACCACCTATCTCCACGTGTCCCGCATCAACTACAGACAGACCTTCTGTCCTTTATTTTTGGTTTCTTTCCTTTGTTTCTTTGGAGGAGGTGGTAGTTTAGTGTCTTAATATTTTTCTTTATCATACATACAGAAGAGTATACATAATATATCTGTGTAGTTTGAAGAAAAATAAAAGATGGATTAATTTAATGTTAACATATCTACTTAAATGAGAGATCTAAATATTCTGAAAGTTATTTGTCCCAAAGCAACAGTAACTCCAGGCCTATAGTCCATTACTGAACTAAGAATTAATTTTAATACTTGATATAAAATTGGAATATAAAATATACACTCTGAGAATCATAATTTTTAGCATTCTACACAGTGCTCTCACTGTACTAAAAGAAGTAAAATGAGAAGCAGTTTTCCCTGCTTCAGTCCATTAAGCTTCTGAAAACAGGATATCATACATTTTTCTCTGTCAGCCATATATTTATATAAGTATATAAAAAGCAAAAAAGGAATATTCCTTTCTTAGGAAGCTGTTTTGAAATACAATGTAGCTCTCATGCATTTCAGAAGCAGTGGGGTTAAATTTGTATTGTGTGTGTCCTTTAACACTGCTTCTGGGGGGGAATTACTTTGTAACAAAATCTGGCCTATCTTTTGGGAGCAGAACTTCTTGAACTCTACCTTGCATATTCAGTTTTATTTATTTCATTAGGGAACATGATCTATATCTGAAACCAGATCTTAGAGTCATTTTCATTGCTTGTTGGGATAGTTTAACAGGTTATAGAGCTAGAGCAATGAGGATTTTCTTTCTTATTTTTGTGTCTGTTTTATATACATACCTATAGCTTTTATTTTCTATCAGTAATATTGAAAATTTTAATTTCTATTTTGATTTTTTCTTTAATTCTGTAGACTAAATAATAGATTATGTCTTAAAAAACATTATACAAAGGAACCAGTACAGTGAATTAAAAAGTTTTTGAGAAGTATCTTACAAATTAAGTTTTAAAAGCCTTTCTAAATCCTTCCTGTGACTGGTTAATGAGGCCATTCTGTTACAAGAATTTCTTATCTAAGGTCACATAAATATAAATTATACATATAAGTACAAATAATATATATAATATATAACATATAAATTATAAATAATTATATATAATTATAACATATATAATTTATAAGTATAAATTATAAATATATAAATTCTATATTTATATTTGTAAATCCTAAAAATATTTATAAATAAATAAAGTGTTCTAATCTGAGATCATTAATATTTATTGAACACCTAATATGTGTCTGGCACATAGACCAGTACAACTGGTTCTCATAAAAGTTCTGATAATCTGGTAAGGAAAATGTTATAAGTAATACTGTAAGGTTCCATTTTCCTTAGCAATGTTATTGAAATTCTACCTTTATTTACTGAGAAATATTCTAAGGAAAGGGTAGCTAACATTCAGCCTTCTTTCATTATTTATACCTTTTACTGTATCACCCACATACAAAATAGCCCCACTTGATAAAGAGTAGATAATCCATTGTTGTAACCTTTAAATATCTACATTCTGTATATTAGCAAGGAAATCTATTGGTGAGTATTTACAAGAACTATAGAATTCCTGTAGAGGAATTTTAGGATGTGGGGCTTCAGTTTTCTCTTCTGCAGACTGAAGTATTGAAACAGAACAGGCCATAGGGTTTGTCATTTGTAGAGTTACACCAGGATTTTGTTCTCTGTCTTACTTGTACCATCTGTGATTATGTACTTTATTTAGTAATATTTGGTAAGGATTGGTATAGTCAATATTTTTTAAATTACTGAAATTGATGGATGCTTATTAAGAATTAAGTCAGTTTTAAAATATTTATACATCCATTGTATTTAGGATCTTAACTTTATAAAAATTCTTTTTAATTTTAGGAACAAGAGTTGAATGCTCGAGCCCGGGCCCTACAAGCTGCATCTGCCTCCTGTTCATTTCGGCCCAATGGATTTGATGATAATGACCCACCAGGAAGCTGTGGACCAACTGGTGGAGGGGGTGGAGGAGGATTTAATACAGTTGGCAGACTCGTATTTTGATCCTGAGAGATCCAAAATGCACTGGTCACAAAAATCTAATACTATGACTGTTAACAAATATCATACCTATCTTTTATTTTTCTTTTCATTAGACCCTTATACTTTAAGAAAACACACTCAGTGCTTGTTTTGATTTTCTTGACAATACCGTTATTAACAAGTGCATCATGGGAAAAAAAATCTACCTCTTAAAATTCCATTTTGCTTTCATGGTTAGACATGCTTGACCAAAAATTTTCAGAGAAAAATATGTACCCGGTCCCTAATTAAGCTGCATTAAATTTAGCAAAGGCATTTAAATGGTCTCATTCTCAGTCGTACTTAACAAAAAAATATGATTCATTTAGCATCTTTTATAAAAGAATTGATGCTACAAATAATGGAAATATTGTTTAAAAAGAAAGAAAAAATCCTTTATTTCATGCATAGTACCCCATTATTAAATTCAAATCTTTTAAAATACTAAAGATAATACAGTCTCTAATGAAGGCAATAACATAAAATTTATCAAGCTATAGTACTTTTCAGGTTTTTGTTTAGTGCTGTTTTCAGCATCACTGTATCTGCATTTCAAGTATAAATGTTTTCAAAAAGGATTATTTATACATATATGCTGAACTGATTTTAAGAAAGGTGCATGATCCTGTAGGAACAACATTTTTACCTAAAAATTGCTAACTTTGTAGTATTTCTAATTGTTTAAGGATTTTTAAATTCTATTTCAGGGAGTATATCTTCTGTGTGTTTTGAAGAAGGTGAGTTCTGTATGTGCCTTGCAGTACTGTAATTAAAAAATAGGAATCTTTGGCTGCGGAAAAGTTTTTAAAAATGAAATGTTAGAAAGTAATTTTTTGTGCTAACATTAAAATTATAACTTTTTGAAAGATATTAGATATTCCTGAAGTAAAATCTGACGGTTCTAAATCAATAAGTATGATAGATTATTTTTAAATTATAGAAGAATTCAGAGGGAATGAATCTAGGCAAGTAAAAAATCTTTTGATTTTGTTACTTAATCCTCTGATTATTAAACATCAATTGCATATTCTTAGAGTTGGACATTTGGGATTTTTTTTTCATTTGAATCTTGTGCTTTGCACAGTTGTTTCTATTTCATAGTTTCATATAAAATGTTGAAATGTAAGACCCTACCATCCTGCATTTTCTTTTACCAGAGAGTGAAAAACAAGTCAGTTCTCCTGGGTCTTGATTATATGTATTCTATAATTATCCCAGTTTTCCCTTTCCCTAAAACTTTTAACTTATCCATGGTTGTACATTGTTCTAAAATCTATCTCATATTTATTTTGAAAACACTTAAAGGAAAGGGTGTTCTTTGGTGATTTGGAGTTTATCTTTTTCCTAACCTTTTAATTCTGTTAAAAACAGAATTCCTCATCTTCATTCCACTGTATCCCACCCCTAACTTGTTTCCAGTCACCAGGAAAATTGGGAAAACTGATTGGATTAGAACTGGAAATTCTTTGCAGAATTGATTGAGATTTGTCTTTTCTATAAATGAATGAAACACAAATTTTTATCATGCTGTCTTTTCCTGTGCGCTTCCTTTTGTCTTAATAGTGTATTCCTGAGATACTCTATGTGTTCAGTTACCCACTGGCTAATTAATGATTTATTATCAGATTATATCAGTGTTAGCATTTACTGAAATTGGTGAAGTTATTTAATTCTTGGTACATTCATATTGGGCTCAGCTGCTCCTGGGAACTTTCTTAAAGACCGACCTACACGTGGTTTTATCTATGAATACCAAATCATTCAAGGATTTTGTCTGTCAAGGTGATACATACTGAGTTTTCAAAATGATAAAAAGATGGAATAATACTGGGACTATTCAGATGATAATTTCATATCAGTAGCAAAAACTTGAAATTAAGGATTTCCTTTTCAGATTAAAACTGTAATAACATTAATCATTTGCTGAATTTAAAGTATTTATATCTATGTAAATGAACTTGAAACTTGAAACCAGAATAACCAGAGGCTCCATTTCTTACATTCCTAACCCTTGTGCTTTCCTCTGCCTCTTGCAAATTTTATAAGGTCTGACTCGGCCAGAATATAATTGCTGTTTTAGTTCATTTATTTGATTACCAAGGTAATCAGTTCAAATGAAGCTGCTCAATGCTGCTTAAAAGGGTGCATTACGCCACACCACCAACAAAAATGAAAAACCAGATATCTAAGTCTGTTCCTTTCAAATATCTTTATTGACACATTGAGAAAAATAGATTTTTTTCTTCAGAGAGATAGGCAAAGAAGAAAATGTGTGTAATGTGGTCAGTCATGCAAGCCCTTGTAATCCATTCACTAAGCAGGTGCCTATGCAGCTCTGCCTCATGACGTTTACATAGCTCAAGTTGGAGAATGGAATCTAATTTGTTCTTTGTTCAAGCTTCTTCCCACCACCTCTCTTCCCGCTGAATAATCAGAGATAGAGCAGCATTGGGCTTGAGATCCCTGACTTTGGTCTCCATACCTTAAGACTCCAGAAGAATCCTTTGGATGTTAAAATAAAGATTCCTCATAATGTGTAGAGGTATTGGGGATCCTTATAACAGGTTCAAAAAAGCCTAGTTTTAGCTGAAATCTAGAAAGAACAAAAAATATTCCAAAACTAAAGTTTTAAGCTGAAATCTGTAGTATTTCTTCTCAGTTAGTTCTGTTCCCTTTATGGTCATGTTATTTACAAAAACAGTTGTCTTTTCATATACTACCCCTTTAAAAACTTCTGCTACCTTCTTAGAAGAAGGGGTTGAATGCTTCTTATGTGTGCATCACAGTTGAAGAAAAAGAAAATTGTCATAGTTTGTTCAGTACACAGATGTTAATGGAAATCACCATTTTAATGTTGTATACTTTGTTCCAGTTCTTAATTTTCAGTATATCTTTTTCCTGTGATTGTGCACTGCACTTCACATAATATACACTATACAAGGAGAGATTTTTAAGTGACTGTTCAGAGAAAATAATACCATACCTTTATGTATAGTATCTTCTCTCATATGAATGCTATGCTTTCTAAATCCTTTCATCCTTGACTTTTTTCTAATGAGTTTAGATTTCTAAAACTATTGTGAAGTAAAGAAGGATAAATCATTCACATTTTATAAAAGCATACAAAGAAGCGTTAACTGACTTCTGTTAACTACTCAGTAATGTGGTCATCTGAGGGAGTAAGGCTAAACCTTGGATAATGTAATCTGAGAGCTTAAAGTGCAACAGCTAGCAAATTTAAATTAAAAATTATCTCAGGCTTAAAAAAATAAATCTAAAATATATGTTGCTCCATATATACAATCTTAAGCATTTACCAAACTATTACGTACCGTTATAGTATTAGCCTTTCTTGATATTACTAAGTTAATTTTCTTACAGAGTTCTTTATAGGAGTGAGTGAATCTCAGAATGAATAGAGGATTTAAAATAAACAGGGCTTTAAAAAAAAATCTTGTAAAGAAACTGCAGCTTCCCTTTATAAAAAGAAATCGCAATAGAACTAATTTTTAAAGAAATGAAATAAAGATTTTTATAAAATCAACAACCTGAGTTTTACAGATTCAAGGGACTTGTTATGTAAAACTTTTAGCCCCGATGTTATATAACCAGTGTGGATTTGGCATTAAAAATAGAATCTAAGAAGTCAGCCAAGTGTGTTGCCAGCGTTCATCAGTGTCAGTTATGGCCTGCAGTTGTTTTTCTCTTGATCTCATGTTTTCACATTTTGCTTTGTGTGCTAGACACACACACACATAAACATAAACACGTACACATACACCTTGATTTCAGAGAGATGAAAAAGCCTTCCCTAGCTAGATCAGCAGTATTCAACTTTGCGTTTATGTTAAAATCACTCAGTTTATAAAAAATAATAGCATACTCAGGCCTCACCCCAGACCAATTAAATTATGTGGGGACTGGGCATCAATATTTTTTTAAGTTCCTCATGGGATTTTGATGTGCAGCATTGGTTGAGAACTTCTGGACTAGAAAAGGAGTTTTTTCCTAGGGCTTTTACCCAAGAGAACTAGCATATTGACTGTCTACCATGTGCAGGAGACTGGTTGATATTTATATGTATTTTTTGCTCATAACTTTGCTTTCCCTAACCCCATTACAGATCAATAAATAAATTCTTATTAAGGAACTTGCTTGAAATCATGCAGCTAAAAAATAAAAAGTTGAGATTTCTTAAAATTGAAATTTTAACCTAAGTCTTAAGAACTCCAGAGCCAGTATTCTAGTGGAAAGATAGTAACAAGTAGGAGAATAAATGTGAACTAAAAACTACGCGAATTACATATTAATAAAGGCTTGGCAATAAATTTTTGAAACAAAATTTCTATATTGTTTCACTTCTTGTGCCCTTAAATATGATTCCAAAAATAAATAGAGATCTGCTTTGTTAAAGCCTGTTGGTAATTATCTAAATAGTTAAAACATGATTCTTAGCAAACTCATTTGCTAGACCAGTTTAATTCTGCTTACCTGCCTAATTTCTTCCATTTTTCCCCTTCTGTCCTCCCTCAGTCCTACCAGATCTTCCGTAGTTCTTATTCAAACATTGTGTTCTTGCCATCTCTAGACTTTTGCACATACAAGTCTCAGCAGAGCATACCATTCTCCTTAATCTACTTTCCCCTCTCTGCATTCTGTTCACTAATTCCTGCTCACCTTTTACTATGCTCAAGTGTTCTCATACTATACTCCCAAGCTGATTAGTCTCCCATTTTATCCTGGATTGCATCTTACTGCTTCTGCTTGAAAAGGCCATGGCTTAGTAGTGGAATGAAATTAGTCCTAAAGTAAAGGCTGATTATGTACACACAATAAAGATTAAAAGCAGACCTTGAAACAATCAAACTCATCTGTGAGTAATTTAATTGTAGTACAAACTCCAACGCCTTTTAAAGGTGTACAATAAGCCTAGCATTTAAGAAGATAAAATTCTAGTGCTCGCTTCGGCAGCACATAAACTAAGAAGATAAAATTCTAGCATCTTTTAAAAACTTACCAGGCATTCAAAGGAAAAAAAAAATATATATATATATATATCCAGGGTAGGGGGATGGAGAGAATACAAACAGATTCAGAAATTATGAAAGGGAATTGACAAACTAGGAGTTTAAAAGAATCTAAAGAAAAACATGAACACAATGGAGAAAGGAGTGGAAAATTGAAGAAGTTCAACCCTAGCAGAATAACATGAAATCTCATGATGACATCATAGTCAAGTTACTTAAAAACCAGGACAAAGAAATTCTTTAAAGCAGCCAAAGAAAAAGAACACATTACCCACAAAAAGTCAGCAAACAATATACGACCCTCAAGCCAAATCTATCCTGCCTCCAGGTTTTTCACAAAGTTTTATAGGAACACCACCACAGCTACTTGTTTACCTATTGTCTGTGGCTATTTTCACACTACAAAGGCAGAGTTGAGTAGTTGCAACAGCCTATATGGCCCACAAAGCCAAAAATATTTACTAGAACACTTTATTTAAAAAAAAAAAAGTGACCCCTGATAAAAACAAAGAAAAACAGTCTTAAAATATGCAAGCTAAAAGACAATGGAATGACTTAGATCTAAAAAGTGCAGAAGGAAAAAAAAAATGTGAACCTGTGAATAATCACTGCATCCGTGAAAATGTCATTCAAAATGAAGATGAAATAGATATTTATAGACAAAAGCAAGAATTTTTCCTTGAAGATTTGCACTACCTGATACGTTAAAAAAAATTATTTGGGCTGACGGAAAATGATACCAGATGGAAACTTGGATCTACATAAATGAATGAAGAATACTGGGAATAGATTTGGGACCACTGACTCTATAGAATATCCAGAAATGGAGGAACGGCTTTGGAAAAGCTCAAGACTCACACTGTGCCCATGAGCAGCAATTTAGATATCCTGTTGATCCACCATGCATCTAGCACATACCATAAAGACAAGAGACTACCTTCCAGGAAAAGAAGTATAATCACGGATTAAAGTAGGATTTAGCAAACTATACCCTGTGAGAGCCAGCCACTTATTTACATAGAAAATCCAAAATGATATAAGAATGCTATATATAACATATAAACTTTTAGAATTAAGAAGTTTAACAAATTCTCTGAATACAAAGCCAATATATAAAATTTAAGTGTATATCTATACATCAGGACAAGTATTAGAATATAAAATTCAATAATACTATATATAGTAATATTTTAAAAATCCATTTTTTAGAACCTAATAACAGATGTATAAGCCCTCCACACAGAATACTACAAAACATTTAGGAGACCCAAATAGGGGCGCCTGGGTGGCTCAGTGGGTTAAAGCCTCTGCCTTCGGCTTGGGTCATGAGCTCAGGGTCATGGGATGGAGCCCCGCATTGGGCTCTCTGCTCAGCGGGGAGTCTGCTTAGCCCCGTCTCTGCCCGCCTCTCTGCCTACTTGTGATCTCTCTGTCAAATAAATAAATAAATAATCTTAAAAAAGAAAAAAAAAAAGACCCAAATAGATCATGGCTTAGAAGGCTCGATATTATAAATATCTAATTTTTCTTAAACTGACATATAGAATCAAGATATTCCCAATCTTGGGAGTATTCTTTTCATTTTTTATTAATTGAGAAGCTGATTCTAAGATAGAAATGGAAAATTTATCAAAACTAGCCAGATTCTTGAAAATGAAAAACAAGTTAGGATGACTTTCTTTACAAGATAACAAGACTTACTATAAAGCTAAAATAAACACAGAGTGAGCTAATTATTCTGTTCAGAAGTAAGAATCCAGAAATGGACCCAAAAGTATATGCACATATGATTTATGGCAAAAGTGAGATGACCATACATCCTAGTTTGCCTAAGAAAGGCTGTTCCCAGGTCACAGAACTTTCAGAGCTAAAATTAGGAAAGTTCCAGGCAATTTGGGATGAGTTGATCACCCTAAGCAAAAGTGGCACTTTAGAGCTGTAAGAAAAAGATGGTCTTGGGGCGCCTGGGTGGCTCAGTGGGTTGAGCCGCTACCTTCGGCTCGGGTCATGAGCTCAGGGTCCTGGGATCGAGTCCCACATCGGGCTCTCTGCTCAGCAGGGAGCCTGCTTCTCTCTCTCTCTCTCTCTCTCTCTCTCTGCCAGCCTCTCTGCTTACCTGTGATCTCTCTCTGTCAAATAAATAAATAAAATAAAATTTTAAAAAAAAAAGAAAAAGAAAAAGAAAAAGATGGTCTTTACAATAAATTATAGTGGGGCAATTGGATAATCATGTAAAATTAAACAGCCCTCACCTCACACTATATACAAAATACACTTCAGATGGATTATAAATCTAAACTAGTAGATGAGATAACACTTCTAAAAGATTACTTAGAATATCTTCAAAACCTAGGAATATGGAAAGATTCCTTAAATAGAACCCAAAAAACCTTTGTCAGTGAAGGAAAACAGTGATAAAATGGGTAACATAAAATGAAAAACACATTCATCAAATACACCATTAAGAATGAAAAAGAAGGGGCACCTGGGTGGCTCAGTGGGTTAAGCCGCTGCCTTCGGCTCAGGTCATGATCTCAGGGTCCTGGGATCGAGTCCCGCATCGGGCTCTCTGCTCGGCAGGGAGCCTGCTTCCCTCTCTTCTCTCTCTGCCTGCATCTCCGTCTACTTGTGATTTCTCTCTGTCAAACAAATAAATAAAATCTTTAAAAAAAAAAAAGAATGAAAAAGAAAACCATAGAATGGAAGATATTTGTAACTCATAATATATAAGTAACTGCTGCAAATAAATAAAAAAGCTCATAGAAAAAATTAAAAAATAAAAATTCATAGAAAAATGAGAAAGTGATGAGCAGACACTTCAAAGACAACAAATTTCTAATTTCTAATACAAAAAGATGCTGAACTTTATTAATCATCTAGAAATTAAATAAAACACAATGATAATTCTCACAGTTTAAATCCTCACAGAATAAATGTAAAAAAGGTTGACAAATCAAACATTGGTGAAGATGTAGAATGTAAGCTCTCATATACTATTTATAGGAATGAACTGATAAAAACTACTTCGGAAAACTGTTGGGCAGTATCTTCCAAACTTGGATATAAGCATACTCTGTCTCCCAGTAACTCACTTTTAGGAAAAGATCATACAGAAATATGTGCACAAAACCAAATTTTAAATGTTCTAAGCAGTCTTTTTCATAATAGCCCAAAACTTGAAATAACCAAAGGGTCTATGAAGAGTAGAAGAGGTAAATAAATTGTGGCAAATTCATATATTAAATTCCTAGACAACAGTGAAAATGAGTGAAATCCAGATAACTATCATAATATGGGTGAATTCTACAAGCATGATATTGAGGAAAACAAACGACACAAAGTAATGCATAATCTTACAATTCCATTTATATAAAACAAGTCATTTGTGGATGCAGGAAGTAAGGATATTACCTTTGGAAAAAAGGAAAAGACCAGGAAAGAGGAACTTCTGCAGTGTGATTAACTAATGTTAATTAACGTTCTATTTTTTTACCTGGTTGTTCATTTATCAGTCATGTTCATTTTATGATATATCAAACTGTATACTTATAAGTGTGTACTTTTCTGTATGTCTCATATACCTTGTGAAAAGTTTGAATTTTAATTATAACAGGAAGTTTTTTTAAGACTGCCCTAGCAGAGTTTAAGACTAGAGGCCAGAAAGTAGTTAAGAAGCTACTGCAAGAGCCCCAGTGGTGAATGATGGGTTCAGACTAAGAGAGTTGCAGAATATTGGAGAGGATGAAGATGAAATTTTTTTTCACATATCTAAACTGAGTATTTTTAAATTTAAATTAAAATGTCAGTTTCTCAGGAGCATTAACCACATTTTAAGTGGTCATTGGCCCCATATGGCCATGGCTACCATCGTGGACATGATTTAGTGGTGATAAACTACATTTTGTAATTTTATGCTTCATTCCCAACCTGGATACCCATTATCTGAGTACCCTTTTAAAAAAATTAAATATCTGTCTATTCTCTAATTATGAAAATACTTAAGAAAATAACTCCAGGTACCCATCTTCCTGGACATTTCAGACTCAGTCCTTCTTAGAGAATGAACCATATATATGACTTCTAAAAGAGGAACTTATGACAATATTAATGACTTGCCAATTATTAAGCCTACAGAGCAACAGACTTATTTTAATGCTGCTTCTGTTTACCACTTAGTAACCAACCTTTCTGCATGGCTGTAAGAAAGGAAATAGCTCATAATGCTTGCTTGCCTATTAGAACATCCTGTCTTCTTTTTAATTTTATTTCTATTTCTTACGCTTGGGATTATATTCTGTCTTCCACTTGCTAGCACTGATCCTAGTTTCTTTAAGCGGACAAAAACCAATGTGGTATGTGCTCTTGATATCAAAATTACAACATTCCAGTAGAGAGCACTGCTGCCATTCAAATTTTCTAGGGTGATCTATATACACTTGGCCAAGTCCAAGGCACATGTTTATAAATACTATTCATGCTGTATTTTTGACGGCTTATGTTTCCAGAGAACTTCATCATTTTCAGGTGTGAAAGGCAAGCTTGACCTTCATTTCGTTCCATCTGAAACCGTTTGTTTTCAAACACTGTTCAGAGTTAATGAGGAAAATATTGAAATCTAGGTTCAAAACATGGAAACGTAATTTGCTATGGTAATTGATGGTATACCTCTGTATGTCTCTGCTGAATAATTTCTTGCATGGGATAATGCTCACCCTCTTGGTTTTCAGTAATAGCAGAAGCAACAACTGATCAAACTAGCCAATGATCAGAGACAAGTTATTTCTTTCCTCACTCATGGCAAACTAAGATGAGCACAAAACTAAAAGTTAAAACAATTAATAATGATAATAATGCAAAACTTGCCTCTCAATCTCCATTGGCCTCCCTTAAATCCTGCAAAAATAATAATAAAGAAGATATTCCTGTCTAAACCAAGAATCTTGCTTTGGGAAGTGACTGCCCAGAATATCCTATTTTGTCTTCAGCAAGGACACTGGCTGAATAAACATCAGCAATTATCTGAAACGGTTCAGAATACTCTCTATCCCTTCTTGGAATATCATGGTTAGACACTTGTAAGTATATGAAATATGTAAGGGTGAATTATGTATTAAATACCAGAGGTAGAATACTAGATTGGTTGCCATCTGGCAAATAAATTATATCTTCCCAGATCTATTACTTACAAAAAAGTGCTTTAGACAATCCATTTCTCCATTTTCTAGGCAGCCCAGTGTCAGTTAGCAACACCTCGTATATTGGAGACTTGGTTTGAAAGAAGAACCACCAAGTGAGTTAATAGCATTTTTTAATAAAGAGGATCTTCGTAAAAAATACATATGATCACAACCACAACTGGCAAGACTTCAGTGATAACCCTGAAGACTCACAGTAGTTAGTGACTTGGCTTACTCACACCACGGAAATTGAACAGAGGTGCTAGCAAGAAGTTACATGACTAGCCTAGGTATACCTGAGCGTTGCTCTAACCTTCATTCCCTGTCTCTTTCTACTCATCTTAGGGAGAGATTTTAATTAAAAAATAAAGTCCCCCAAAAATAGGCAACAGAAAAGTGGAAAAATTAAAGATCTGAATCATCTGTAAATGCAATAATCAGGCACGTAGAAGAGTGAGTTGCTTTTCTTCATCACTAGGAAAATCTGTAACAAATGGAGGTGTGTTTTTATGGTTTTCAAATAACTTTAAACATCAATCATTAATGTATTCAGTTATTTGTAAACATTCTCCTCTGTTTTTTTTTTTTAAGATTTTATTTATTTATTTGACAGAGAGAGATCACAAGTAAGCAGAGAGAGGAGGAAGCAGTCTCCTGGCTGAGCAGAGAGCCTGATGCAGGGCTCGATCCCAGGACCCTGGGATCATGACCTGAGCCGAAGGCAGAGGCATTAACCCACTGAGCCACCCAGGCGCCCCCTCCTCTGATTTCTTAAGTGGAGAGTTTGTTTATAATTTTCAGACTTCAAATAAATTGATTAATGTGAATTTTTTTGTCTTGCAGGTTTAAATATATATTAAATTAATATATTATTTAATATTGTGTTTTAATATATATAATGCAATCCCCATTAAAGTGATGAATACATGAAGACAGTCAAATGTTAACTCTATTTGAAAATATGACTGTCTGTAACTAGATTGAATTCCCTCTGAAGGAATGCCCTCTTCGTCTTTGCATCCCAATGTCTACAATATTCCTGACATTCAGTGGGTTTTTCAAACCAAAGAAAAATATAAATGTGAGGTAAATATTTTTTTAGAATTGTTTTTTTCTGAGCTGGCTATGTAAATGATAGTCCAGAAATAAAAAGAAGCACTAAAATAAATCACAGATTGGGAAAAGTTAAAAACTATTCAATAATTTAATTTTCTACCATTATGATATATAATTATATTTTCTGCAAATATATTTAGAATATCTCTGGAGAAATACAAAATAAACTGCTAGTATTAGTGCTTCCAAGGAGAGAACTGGGGGACTAGATGTAGAAAGGAGACTTGTTTTTACAGTATATTTTTTTATACTTTTTGAATTTTCTATCATGTGTATGTAATTCCATTTTTTCAATTTGTTCTTTAAAAATCACATTTACCTGACTAGACAATAAGCCTAAATAAATTCTGATCATTAGTGCAAAACGTCTTTAATCAATAGTGCCTCTTCAATATATGGTTTTTTGGTTAAACTCTTTTTAAACTAAAATTTAAGGAGGTCTCAAGTGTGTTTATTATAGAGATGATACTATTCTATTAGCCTTATGCTATAAGTGAAAATAATAAGGTAGTGACTAATAGTGTAAGCATGAATTATTAAAAGGTTGGAATTAGGCAGGTGGCAAAAGAAAAAAAAAAGATGAATGAGTGAAACAAATTGAGGGACCATTTGAAAATTGGCAGACCTCATGAACCTCTGAATTCTGATCTCCTAAAGCCTTCATTATTCTCTTGTGGTCTGAAAAAGTACATTATCTCTAGAGCTTTGAATCTCACAGGAGGGAACACATACCCAAAACTAACTAAAGACCTCAATTGTGTGAAGAAAACTTTACTCTTAAAACTTGCAAATGTACCATTCAATGAGAATTTTCTCTCCTACTGGCCTATATATAACTTATTTTTTAGACTGGAAAATTTCAAAGATATAAAAAGATGTATAATGAGCCTCCATGTACTTATCACCACTTCCCCTCTCCCAGGATTATTTTGAAGCCATCCCAGGCTTCATTTTGTCTTTAACTATTTCTATTTATATCACTAAGTCCTAAGAATTCTTTTAAAATCAAATTTAACCAATAAAGGTTTCCTATCTTAAAAATTAACAATTGTTTCTTAACATCATGAAATTTCCAGTCCATATCATTTTCCCTATTGTCTTAGAATGTTTTGGTTTTTTTGCATTATTTAGAAATGTTTTGTCTTCGAATGTTTGTTTTCATTTGAATCAGAATCTACACATGATCCATACATTGCAATGGATTTGGATATGCCCCCTCAGACTTCTTAAGTCTATAGGTTTCCCTCTCCATCTCTCTTCGTCTTGGAAATTTTTTGTTGTTGTCATTGTTGGATGAAACAGTTTCTCTGTTTTATAGTTTCCCATAGAAAATATCCCTCTAGAATTACAAATTGCTGCTATAAAGAGTCATTTAGAATAGCTACTTACTAAATGGTTATGCCTCTAACTTGATTCAGAGTTAGATTTCACTTGTCTTTTTCTTAATTTATATTTTGGGGAATTGATTTTTAATTTGTTCTCTTATTTTACAATTATGTAAAACATACATTATTCCAAAATCAAAACTATAGAACAAAGTATATTCAAAGATTAACTTCTACCCCCTTCCCCATTCCACTCTCTCCTCATTTATAATCCATTTTGTTTAATTTTATAGTTTATCCTCCTGCTTTTTTAAAGCAAATCTGTATATACATTAGATAAAGATAGATAGATGAGAGATAAATAGATAGCTACACACTTAACTAAATGGTAGTTCACTATCCATGATTTTATCCTCCTTACTTTTCAAGAAGCATATCCTGGAGATCACTCTATAATAGCAGAGAGACATAATGTTCCTTCCCTTTCGGAACTAGAATCATCCCGTCAGGTGGATAGACAATGATTCATTAGACTAGTCCTCATTGGTGGACATTGGGTTGTTTGCCTGCTATCCTCTTTTGGAAGTGTTAACTCCTTGTGCTCATAAGGACAGCAGAAGGTTCAAGGCCCCACCACCTTACCACAAAGAACAAATGGCAGTTCTTTTGACTCCTGTTATTCCCTCTTAGATGCCCTCCATTTCTCATCTTTCTCCTTACTCTGTTTAGGAGAGGCTTTTACGTCATCTCTTTTCTCAACTACCCTTTCCTATTTTCCCGCAACATCTTCACCTCCACTTGGCGGGCAGGGGGAGACGGGACACATCTGTACTCCGCAACATTCTCAAGAATCTCCTCTTTTCTTCTCTTTTCTTTCTTGGTGGAAAGTTGAAGGAGGTCTTTATTTTCCTCCCGAAATCTTGTTATTTTGATAAAATAAGTGGATTGTGGGCGGCACCCCTAGAAAGAAGCACTCCTCAAAAAATTAAACTCTTATGTCCAGTGCTTCTGGATTCTAAGAATATAAACCATTAAACATTCTCATGTCAAACATTTCTAGCCACAGCTGCCCAGCACGCTATGCAGTGTGATCTTCTCTCACCATGCTGAGCAGGAACAGCGAACTGCCGCTCCCAGTCAGCCACACGCTCCCAGGGGTGAACAACAAATACAATCATTCTATGCTTGCAACCCATTCTGGTTTTCGCTCTAATACAGTATTTTAATAAGTTACATGAGATATTCAACACTATTATAAAATGGGCTGTATGTTAAAGGATTTTGCCCAACTGTAAGTGTTCTGAGCACGTTTAAGGTAGGCTAGGCTAAGCTATAATGTTTGGTAGGTTGGGTGTATTGAATGCATTTTTACCTTAAGATATTCTCAACTTTTGATGGTTTTAGCAGGACATAACCCCATCTTAAGTCAAGAGCGATCTGTATTGTTGGGAGTAGCCCATCTCAGTCTGTTCACAAGGCCTGAGGGTCTTCCCTTGACTTTCATTCTTTGTTAGAATTTATTGACATGTAAGAAAAGAAAGCAAGGCTGTTGAGAATCCCCAAAACAGGTCACTGTGGCTGAGGTAGCACCTCAGGCCCATGTCTCAGCAAACAAAATAAAGGTAAGTCTGTAGGAGGAGATGGAGGTGTGGCTTCTACATTAGAGGTGATGTGGGTTGGAGATAAATATTGAGGAGAATGACTTACAGTATTGAGCTGGCACTTGTTCCTCTCTTCTTTCTTTAATCTTTCATCATCTCCTCCTCTCATTTGGCTCAACCTAAATCCAGGGGGATTAAGAAGTGGTAAAATAAGAACAAAAATAGGCCATAGTGAAGGTGAGGCACAGACCAGGCTGTCACTCACCTCTTTCCCTCTACTGTTAGTCTTCCTATGTTTTTTTTATATCATTATATTATTATGAGTCACTATAAAGAGTACAAAGGAGTATATAATGAAAAGTAAACTTCTTCTCCTGCCCTCACCCCACACCCTACACAGGCTCAGCTACCCAGAGACAATTATTAAGGGAACTACTTCCTATCCCTGATTTTTCCTTCCACATGGGGATGTGTCATTCCTGGCCTGTCTCCATTCTACCATGGAATTTGTTTTTTAAATGGCTTAATCTGGGTGCCTGGGTGGCTCAGTTGGTTAAGCAACTGCCTTTGGCTCAGGTCATGATCCAGGAGTCCCAGGATGGAGTCCAGCATTGGCTCCCAGCTCCACGAGGAGTCTGCTTCTCCCTCTGACTTTCTCCCCTCTCATGCTCTCTGTCTCTCTCTCACTCTCTCTCACAAATAAATAAATAAACAAAATCTTTTTTTAAAAAAATAAATAAATAAAAATGAAAATAAATAAATGGCTTAATCTGAGAATTTGAGAAAGAAACTGTGGGCTGGACTTACAGGGGGAAGCTGTCCTCTGCTGCTCGTCCAGATGTGGGCTCTGCCTGCACTTCAGGAAGGGCTACCCTGGTCGAGCACTTGTATGACTGCGTGGATCAAGTTCCTCTGACTGACAGGCAGTAAATGAGCCTTTTAGTTCTCACAACCATCATATACTCCAGCTTAGCTTTTATAAATACTAGAGTTACACTGGAATCTCCCATCAACCCTACCCTTGCCTTACCCACCAATTTGTTCAGAAACTGGTTGGGAAAGAGGAGTTCCATTGACTAGTTCTCTTCAGAGGCTCCAACAACACTTACTTATGACTCTACTATTCATAATCTTTGTAATCTTTGTAATGTTAAAGAACTGTATCTCCTATTTCTCTATCCCCCTGCTTCAGATAGTATTTCTCAACTACCAAATTTATAAAATGAAGAGTTAGTTTCCTACATTCTTGCTCCAACTTCCCTTCTACATCATCTTCCAGCTTATCAGCTCTACATTTAATGTGCACATTATTGAAGTTTATGGTAGTTTTACTTTATGTGGATTTACATACATGCAATTATAATTCAATGTTCTAAACTTTGTCTAAAAGCCGAATTATGAAAACTAAAAAACAATTACAAATATTTAAAATCTGATTAAGGAAATGCTATTCTCAGCAGAACAAATGAAAGAGTGGAACTGAAGCTTGTGTCAATAAACATGTGCTACTTGAAGGAAATTTTCCAATGTTGAGATGAAATGAATATTCTTTTCCTATATTTCATCAATCATTATCATGCCACATTTTTTTGTTTGCTTCATATTCAGACAATGAGTTTTATACAGATGATTGTTTTCTCCCACTGTGTTAATCAGCTCAGACTTCCACAACAAAACACCACAGACTAGGTGAATTAAACAACATATTTATTTTCTTATAGTTCTGGATGCTAGAAGCTCAAGACCAGGGTGTTAATAGAGTTGGTTTCTGATGAGATCTCTCTTCCTGGCTTGTAGATAGCCACTCTCTCACTGTGTACTCATTTGGCCTCATCACTGGAGATCTTTTTCTTCTTATGCAGACTCTAGCCCTATATATATATCTACAGCCCCACTTTTATGACCTCATTTAACATTAATTTTCTTCCTAAAGGTCCCATTTCTAAGCAGAGTTACCTTGGGGATTAGAGTTTCAGTGTATGAATTTTGGAAGGATACAATCCAATCCAAAACAGCCATGTTTTTTCAAAATCTACACATTTAGTAAATACTAGAATAAGTAATCCCCTATGTCCATAAATAGAGAAAAGTATTATTTACCAAATATCTAAAAACTAACCTGGGGATGCCCTAAAATGAAACCATGGTCTTGTCTGCTCTGGAAAATATATATAAAGTTGTAAAATTCCCAAGCCAAATTACCCTTGTTCTTGAAGAAACACAAATTCTTTTTTTCTTTTTTTTTAAAGATTTTATTTATTTATTTGACAGAGAGAGATCACAAGTAGACGGAGAGGCAGGCAGAGAGAGAGAGAGAGGGAAGCAGGCTCCCTGCTGAGCAGAGAGCCCGATGCGGGACTCGATCCCAGGACCCTGAGATCATGACCTGAGCCGAAGGCAGCGGCTTAACCCACTGAGCCACCTAGAGCTCCCCCTTGAATGATCTAGGACCAGACAGTTGTTCTTGAAGACACCAAAGGCTATGCCCTCTTGCCCAATCTACTTTCTCCACCTCTCTCACATCCTAGTAAAGTTATTTATAAATAACATGACCTACATCCAAGAATGAAGAGGTGATGAGCCAGGCAATCACTCTCTTCATAAAATCATAGAGTGAAAGTCATCTTAGGTATCCACTTGTCCAAAGTCTCCATTTTACAGTGGAGTAAACTGGAACCCAAAGAATTTGGTTGATATTTTATGCTCAAATTACAGAGCAGGGTATATTAGCCTACATTGACTTGTCACAATAGTATAATAAAGAGGCAAAATAATAAAAAACATTGGCTCCCTCAGTGTTCTATTTTTGTCTCATAGGTCGGCTTTAGGTGAGATTTAGATATATTAACATAGATGAGGAGATTGTCTCACTATTTGGGAAGCTCTGGATGGGGAGGAGGACAAGAGTGGAAAAGTACTAAACACTGAGGCAGAGTGTAGAAAAGGGTCTTGAAGTCTGCTTGAGAAGAAGGCCACTGAATGAAGGCATTTGGACTAGGAATATAGATATGTGCAACAGCACAGCTGGCCTGTGGGGGAACCAAGTGTCTGAAACACCCTCCAGACAGCATCAACAGTGGCAAAGGCAGCTTTCTCTCAAGAGGTCTACCAGATAAAACCTTTCTAATTGCCTATAACTGGGCTTGAAAGATCACACATAGAATTTTGGTCTGGAGCCAGACTCCTCAATTACCTATGCTAACAGCACCTTTTCATGTCCTTAGACATGTTTACAAAAGGTCTCTAACTCCCTAGGTATGACTACTGCTTAATGTGTATTTTGACTATCACAGTATATTACAGTATGTATATATATATATATAAACTGTGATATATCACAGTTAATATATAGTATATTAACTATAGTCAGAATAAAGCTAATTACCACCAAATTTTCTTCAGGGTGAAGATACCAAAGATGATATAATTGGACATTATTATGTATTATTATGAGTGCTTTTCTGTGTTCAAATACAGAGCTGGGCACATTGCAAAAATCTCAATAAATACATGCATGTATTTCTTTTCTTGTTTTGGTTACTCTAAAGATCTAAATATAAGCAGTAGTCCATTACATTTTCATTCCCTGCACTATATGACCTTTAAATTTACTTTCTTATTATTCTATTCATTGGATATGGTTTTAATTACAATCTCACATCTTTCTTTGTAGAAATAATCTTGGTAGAAATAAAGAAGATACTAAAGATATGTTGATTGGTATGTAAAAGTTTGTGGATGCTGACTAAGGAGATTTCATCCTAAGAAAAGATACCCCAGCTAGTATACAGGAATCTTCCTTCCATATTCTTGCCCCTAGACCCCACCTGCTTCCCTGCTTTAACACATCCCCTAAATCAGGACAAGAAAATGTGGAGGAAAAAAGAGGTGGGAAAGAGAAGAAATTCACAGCCTAAAACAAGAGAAAGCATGTTCCCACCCATTTCATAGGACTTTTTGAAACTTACTAAAGTAAATTTAGCTCTGTAAATGTTTATTTTTAAAGGTTGGATATTAAGTATGGAAGGGAAATTGAACTGCAGAGCAAGATGGAAGTGTTGTGTGAAATTTCAATAATTGTTCCCATTAACTGAAAAAATATTTGCTTAGGATTTCTTTGCACTACTACCCTTAGGTTAGCCAAGGGAACTGGAATTTGCTGGCCAGGAGAGCTCCACTGCCATTTTACCTACCCACGTTTTCAAAGCTGGAACATCTCCAGCTATGCCTTCCTATATTTAGTGTATTTATATACCTTCCTCAGTTTGAATAAATAACATGCAGAATGTTAAAAGACCGGATTAAAGTGGAACTACACTACAAAAGGGAGAGCAATCATTAAGCCTCATCTTTCTCCTTCCATCTCTGCCTCAGGCTTAGAGCACTTTTTTTCCTGAGAGTTAAAACCCTTTATTATGATTTTATTTATATGACAGAGTAAAATTAATTTCTCAGTTGGTATACTGCCCTACAAAGTTTGTTTGAGGTGTTTTGCTCATTTGGTTTTGGCTTGGGTTCCTTTGTTGCTTTAAGACAATTCATAAGCGTTTTTAAAAGTAAGCCTCTAGTATTTCCTTTCCTTGTCATTTTTTAAGGACTTATTTATTTATTTGAGAGGGAGCAGGGGGCAGGGCAGAGGGAGAGACTGAATTTCAAGCAGACTCCCTGCTGAGCACAGCGCCCTACTCTTGCTAGATCTCAGGAGCCTGAGGTCATGACCTGAGCCGAAATCAAGAGTTGGATACTTAACCAACTGAGCCACCCAGGTGCCCCACCCTTGTATTTTTTGTTTTCAATAACTGATTTATAAGTCTTCCCCACTACCTTGCTCTTTTTTTCTCTGCCTACTCCCTTCACAATTTTTTGGTCTTTCTACCACCTAGGTCAGTGTGTTTCAATATGCAACCGGGCTACATGATATACACACTGTAAAATACAGTTGTCCTGACTTGCTGTTTTCTACCTTTATGTCTGGACAGAGATTAAAAATCTGGAAGTGTGTGTTTCCCATCTTCTGGGGAAAAAAAAAAAAAATCCATTCCGTACTAATTGGCCTAAATTGTTAAAATCCAAATTTAGTTGGCCTCTGTTATGCCTTTAATCATAGGTTCCTTTGAATAGAGCCAAATCCCAGCTGCCCAAACCAAACATCTTAAAGGCTGGAAATAAGTAATGATATTGCCTGACTCCCCATTACTCTTCTGGCCCAGGTCAGCAGATCTCACCTCGCCCTGCCCTTCTCAGCCTTGTTCAGAGGATCACCCCCTTGATGCAAGGCAGGAGCTACAGACTGAAGAAGGAAATAAAGGCGAAGACATCTCTGTGACTCAATCAATCAGAAACACGAACAGTCCCTGGTTTCCTTCTGGCCACTCTTTGAGACCACCAGGAGTGTAGTGACTACTTCAGCCTCCTTTATTCATGAATAGAAGTAAAATTAATCTAAATTATGCTTGGGTGAATTCTTCTGATGTCCTCCTACTAAAAAGGACCACATATATACATTAAGTCAGTACCTCTCCATCATATACCCATAATTAAATTACTCAGTATTTCAGAACTGTTATGTATTAAGGTTAACTGTAATCCTTTCCAAAGAAAATCTACCAAACATAGTCCTAAGCAATGAGTCAGTCTCATCCCAGAAATCATTCAGAAGTTGTATAGGAGCAAAGATAAGGAGGACGTTTTCATGGAAATACGCCAAAAACAAGATACAGAATAAGAAACTACTCCAGACTATTTTATGTCTAAATATAAACAATAAGAGCTGTATTATAAACCATAGACAAGAAAAAACTTGAATGAGTGCTATTGCATATTATCCATCTCTGTAGAACAACTTGCTAAGACTTGGGGAGAAACTATGCCTTACTCTTCTACAAATAAAGAGGAAGAAGTTTGGATTTTCACACAGGAAAAAAAATGTGTTCATATATGTATGTGACATTGAGTAGCAAGGAAGATAGAAAGTGCCACCCCTGTATTAAGCATCCCAGGAATATGAGGTTCACAGACAGAGCTTTAGACTCTGCTTCTAAATAAGGAGACTCTGTTTTCCATTTGTATTGGCAATCAGAACACTTGGCTATCCCACCAAGAGTGATTGCCTTAGTCACAATGAGGCTTAACAAAGAACCAAAGAAAATAGCATTCAGTCTCAGGTTTCAAAATCAGATCAAAGCAGTGAGAAGACTAGAGCAGTGAGTTTTGTTCCCTGATACATCCCAAGTACTTATAGTGATTCCTAACACCTAGTAGGTGATTGATAAATATTTACTGAGAGAGTAAAATGTGGAAGAACAAATAAGCAATGATTCAACACCATTTACATTGAATTATAAACTATTTCTTGGTGTGTATTACCATAGGACATGTTGCAAAACATTTTGGAATTAGAGCAGCCTCCTTTAATTGCTAATCAGTTACCAAATATTAAAGCTGAAATGGATTTAAAGCAAGAACATAAGCATATTTTTTAATTCAGCAGATAAGTATTGTGGTCCTACTATGTGCAGAGCGTTGTACTATGTAAGAGTAAGAGCTGTTACATGAAAAGCAAATCACAATGCAAGTATGAAACAAAACAGGAATGGAACACACGAAAGAGGATGAGCAGAGTTGACAGCATCAGAAAAAGCATGACAGTTGCTTTAATCATTTGAGCCTTAATGAGCAGTCACCAAAATCTCGTATCAAGAAATCCACCCTTTCACCCTTAATGTCTTTTCTATGTGATTATATAGATTGTGTCGGTCAGAATCTGGTCAAGAAAACAGAAACCACTCTAGGTGTTTCAAGCAGTGAGGAATTTAACACAGAGAATCAGAGCTCTTCCACAAAACCACTAGAAGGATGAAGAGAATAAATGTCAGGGAAGCTCCTTGCAGCATTTAGAAATCAGGAAGTTCAGGGTTCAGAAGAAACCTCTGCCAATGATCTCAGCTTTCCACAGCACCAGAGTGAGTGATTTCCAGAAGAATATTTAGAGACTTCAGGCAAAGCCTTATGTCTGCCCATTGCTAGAATTTATAAGCTTATCCACAGCAGCTGAGTCAATGATAACTTCTATTTCTCTGTTTTCTTCCTGTTATGTCCTAAATCTCATGGAGTGTTTCGCATTTCTGGAACCTATACTATAAGCCTAATGGCAAAGCAGTTTGGAAAAAGTAGTTTCCAGGCCTGCAAACCCTACAATATGGAATACAGGGCTGGGTTGGAGGGGAGATTAATATTGTGGAATTGGAATATTGCTTAGATCCCAACAGAAAATCCAGCACAATGATTTAAGGTAATACTGTAGCCAAATGTAAACTGTTTTCATTCATCCCGTAGATTCAGTCATCTTTTTTCTGTAGATTTGTTGCTTTTGCCTTTCTGAAAATCTCAAGTTCAAGACCCCCTCTATAGGTGCCAACCCAGAAAGCTATGGGGACTGGCTGGGCCCAACTGAATACTTGATCTGTTGTCCCAGAGGGGACAAAATCCTAGTAAGAAACTTGCCTGTGGGCTGCTTAGAGAATGCTGCTGTGTTTTTTGTTTTTAATATTTTATTTATCTATTTGACACAGAGAGAGAGATCACAAGCAGGCAGAGAGGCAGGCAGAGAGGCAGGGGGAAGCAGGCTCCCTACTAAGAGGATAGCCTCATGGGGGGCTTGATCTCAGGACCCTGTGACCATGACCTGAGCTGAAGGCAGAGGCCCAACCCTCTGAGCCACCCAGGGGCCCTGAGAATGCTGTTTTAATAAAGTGCTATTTCCACCAGGGTAAGTCACTGGGAAGTCATAACAAGATGGGAAGGAAATGCTCTCAGGGAAGGTCTTGCCAAGAAGGATTAGTAGCGGTTCTCCAAGCAGACGAAAATGCAGTGGACAATGAAAGCAGCAGAAACAGCATGATAAGCCTCTACTAGAATTTCTTTTTAAAGAAATTACTTTTTCGAGTTTTAAAGAAATTTGCTTATTTGAGAGAGAGAGCATGCACACACATGTGCAGTGTTGGGGGGAGAGTGCAGAGGGAAAGAAAGAGAACTTAAGCAGACTCCCTGCTGAGTGTGGAGCCCAAGGAGGGACTTGATCTCACAGCACTGAGATCACGACCTGAACCAAAACTAAGAGTCAGATGCTTAACTGACTGAGCCATTCAGGTGCTCAGCCTCTACCAGAATTTATCAGGAGGGAAATGTGTCTCTTCGGACTACCTTGTGTGTCGTCTTATACACACTCAAGTAACCATCATTACAAACTGTTTTAAAGTTAGTGCTATCAACTGAAGAGAAAAAAAAAAATGTATACTCTAGAAGTAGGGCTGAAGAGAATATACAGAATGGAATGATACAGTAATATTTCTCTCACTTAAAACAACTCAAAACAGAAATTGTTTCCACCAGCCCTCCCAACTTGAGCTCCCAACAGAAGCCCCCTGGGCAGTGTAGGGAAGAATTATTAGCACAAACAGCTCACCTACCCACTGCTCGGGCCACTCCCTTACTCCCAGTTCATCTCTCCAGGAGGGAACTTCAGGGCCACCCAGGCTGTGAGCAGTATTTTGCTCTGGAGAGAATGCCTCTGGGAACGGAGCTATGACCTCCTAAGTGGAGAGAAACTCCCTGCCCTCCCTCTTCTGACCGGCTTCTTTGGGTTAGGGAGCACTGAAAATCCGAGCTCAAGTATCAGGTTCCTATTTTGATCTATAAACTAAGAAAAAGAGTCTTTTATCTTTTCTCTCCAATCTCTAGAGAGTTTTTCTCCTGTCAGTGCAGAAGTTCAGGCTCCAAAAATCCACCTAGGAAGCTGACCCATACCCTTTTCTCTGGAAGACCCAGCAGTAAATGTACCAGAGGACTTAGCCAAAAGCAACATGGCAGGAGTTGTACAAGGAGAACAGTAAAGGGATGAGAAGGTGTGATAAGATTTTAAAAGTCCTTCTTCTTCACTGGCTTCCATTATTCAAGATGGGTAAAAAAAAAAAAAGCACTTGGAGAACAAAAGTATATTGAGAAGTAGCCAAAGCACTAGAATCCTCTTCATAAAAGACAAAGGAAAAAAGGAAGGGACAGAGTCAAAGTGAGTGAGTGAAAGATTTTAATTTTTCTTTAAGGGAAACTAAAGTCTCTTCTATGAGGAAACCTAGATTTAGGATTACAAATACTTTTTTAAATTTAAATTCTATTTAGTTAACATGCAGTGCAATATAGGTTTCAGGAATAGAATTCAGTAGTTCATCACTAACATACAACACCGAGTGCTCATCAGAACAAGTGCCCTCTTTAATGCCCATCACCCATCTTGCCCATCCCACACCCACCTCCCAAGTTGCAAATACTTTCAAATACATTAGTAGCATCTGGAAAAGACTGAAAAAAAGTTGATAATATCTCTTTTCTGTGTGTTTACTTGCCCTTAATTTGATGGGTGGTGTACTTCAATTATGGTTTTCTTCCTTATTTATAGTATAAAATGCAATTAGGGAATGGTCATTACTAGACTAATCCTTCCCTTATATTAATCTTCTGTAATAAAGAAGAATCAGTCATAGGGAAAAGAAGATTAAAATTAAAAGGCTTGGTCAAACCCTAAAACTACAGGTTGAGCACAGAGCTGCAGCTCTATGGTTGCCAGAATGCCTTTGCATGAAGCTAATGAAAGAACCCCTTCCTCCTTGGTAAGGTTTGTTTTAGCAACCCCCTTCCTCCTTGGTAAGGTTTATTTTAGCAACCTATTGTCCCCATAGCCTGATGGCAACACATTGTCTGTGGTCACCCAGTCTGTCAAAAGGAGAGACAAATGAGAAACGAAATGTACCAGGACTTTCCAGAGTGCTGTCCCAAGGAACCGCCTGAACGCCCTGACCCCAACGCCCAATCATGCCTGAATCAAATTGATCAATTAAACTCCTGTAACCAAGCATCTGCTTCTGTAAACTCGCTTCCCGCCACCCCAACCTTGCCCTATATAATCTGCTCCCCAACTTAGCCTGGCTCGCTCAGCCCACAAAGGCTGATGTGTCCGCAGGCGCCTGTGTGACCAATAAACCTCTTGCAATTTGCATCCAGTGGAGGCGTGCTGTTTGATTCTTGGGTGCGGCTCCAGGGTCTTTCACTAACAAATGAAGACTATGTGTTATGGAGACATCCTTATGCTCAGTAAGTTCATTACTGAGAATAGTTTTAATTAAAAGTCTATCATGCTGCATGGATAAACACATTAGTACAACCCAACTATCCACAAATTGGACAAAAACAGAATGTGAGGCCAAAAGACTATTGGACTTTTTTTCTGAAGTATAATCAACATACAATATTATACTAATTTCAGGTGTACAACATAGGTATAAATGTCCACATAATGAGCATTTATATACATTTGGAAATGATCACTAAGATAAATTCGACATCTATTGCCTAAGTTCTAAAAATATTATTATTATTTTTTTAAAGATTTTATTTATTTATTTGAGAGAGAGAGACAGTGAGAGAGAGCATGAGCGAGGAGAAGGTCAGAGAGCGAAGCAGACTCCCCATGGAGCTGGGAGCCCGATGTGGGACTCGATCCCGGGACTCCAGGTTCACGCCCTGAGCCGAAGGCAGTCGTCCAACCAACTGCGCCACCCAGGCGTCCCATAAGTTCTAAAAATATTATTAACTATATTCCCTATACTGTACACTATATCCCTGTAACTTATTTATTTATAACTATGAATTTGCACCTTTTTTTAAAAAAAGATTTTATTTACTTATTTGACAGACAGAGATCACAAGTAGGCAGAGAGGCAGGCAGAGAGAGAGAGGAGGAGGAAGCAGGCTCCCCAAGGAGCAGAGAGCCCGACACGGGGCCCTATTCCAGGACCCTGAGATCATGACCTGAGCCGAAGGCAGAGGCTTTAACCCACTGAGCCACCCAGGCACCCCAAATTTGTACCTTTTAATCCCATTCCTTTATTTCACCCATCCCAAGATGGTCCTCTCCTTTGGAAACCACCAAATTTGTCTCTATATCTATTAGTCTGTTTCTGTTTTGTTGGTTCATTTGTTTTGTTTCTTTAGATTCCACATGTAAGTGAAATCCTACCATATTTGTCTTTCTCTGTCTGACTTAGTTCATCTAGCGTAATACCTTCTAGGTCCATCCATGTTATCACAATGGCAAGATTTCATTCTTTTTCATGGCTATATAATCTTCCATTGTGTGTATATATCACCTCTTTATGTATTGGATATTCTTTTTTTTTTTAACATTTTCTTTTTTTTAAAGATTTTATTTATTTTTTTTGGTAGAGATTACAAGTAGTCAGAGAGGCAGGCAGAGAGAGAGAGGAGGAAGCAGGGTCCCCGCTGAGCAGAGAACCCGATGCGGGCCTCGATCCCAGGATCCTGAGACCATAACCTGAGCTGAAGGCAGAGGTTTTAACCCACTGAGCCACCCAGGTGCCCCTAACATTTTCTTTAATTAACACATGATGTACTATTTGCTCCAGGGCTACAGGTCTGTGAATCATCAGGCTTACACACTTTACAGCACTCACCATAGCACATACCCTCCCCAATGTCCATAACCCAACCACCCTCTCCATACCCCCTTCCCCCCGGCAACCCTCAGATTAAGAATCTCTTACGGTTTGTCTGCCTCCTGATCCCATCTTGTTTCATTTTTTCCTTCCCTACCCCCCAAACCCCCCACTTTGCCTCTCAAATTCCTCATATCAGGGAGATTATATGATAATTATTGTTCTCTGATTGACTTACTTCGCTCAGCCTAATACCCTCTAGTTCTATTCATGTCATTGCAAATGTCAAGATTCATTTCTTTTGATGGCTATGCATTGGATATTCTTTCTGTATTGGATTGTTTTGAGTAAGAATTAGGCTCAAAATAAAAAATGTAAATGAAAAGTATTCTTTATCTGTTTGGTATTCTCTGTGTACAAATTCTCCATCCCAAAAGTAGGTAAAACTGTAAAGCCTAGAAAAATTATAAAGTCAATAAAAACGCTAGCAGGTATATTTTTGAAACCTGATTTTTGTAAGCTTCTCTCTAAAATAAATCTTTCAGGGTGTTGGGGTGGATCAGTCAGTTAAGCATCTGACTCTTGATTTTGGCTCAGGTCATGATCTTGGAGTCATGGGATTGAGTCCTATGTTGGGCTCCTCCATTCTTAGCAGGGAGTCTACTTAGTATTCTCTCTCTCTCTGCCCTCCTCACTCTCTCCCTCTCTCAAATAAATAAATAAATTTTTAAAAATAAATTAATTATTTAAATCTCTCAATGTGACTACTTTCAGAATGCATCTAACTGGGGAATTCCAAAGCAACTGGTTTTTCCTCGGACAATGTTACATAAGAGTCTTTAATAAAGCTTTTCTTAACATTCTCAGTAATTGCTACATTGTTGAATCACTACCATCAAAACAAAACTCACTATTCAGAAAAGAATGTTTTTCGTTTGCATCCCCCCTCCTTTTTCCATTTTTGATGATAATTTCATGATTATTCCCAGCTTCGATCTTCTAGTGTTTTCTGTAGGGCCATAATGGAATTTTATGGGGGATGATTCTTCACTGTTCAAGACAGTCTAGGACATTGTAGGACACATTAGTATTCCTAACTCACTGCATTGAGCAGCATCTCCTAGTTCTTCTGACATCACACATTCTCCCCACATTTCCAAATGCCTACCAAGAGGTCGTACTCCTGTGATTGAGAACCACTATACCTCTAATGTATGCTTCTGTATGGACAACTACTATCTCTCACAATTTATATTTCTTGTGACTGGGACACAAGATTTCTTACTCATAGTGCAGAGGTTTCTCTCCAGAAGTGTATTCCTCCCTGCTGAAGGTGTGGTTCCTACTGAACATGGTCCCATTCTGACCATGACACATGATTGTTGTTATTTAGGGTTTTCTAATCTCATATGGAGACTCGGAGCAATGTGGAAGTAAAAGTGTATGTATTTGCTTCACCCTCTCAAGCTGTCTTAGTCCAGCTCTGCCTACATTCACCATGGTCCAGCACTTCCTCATCTGAAAGGGCAAATGAAAGTGTTTTCTAGATATTATGACATCAGTTGAATTCTTTTCAAGAAAGACTCTCAGTTCTAGTAAGAGGAACTACTTTTATTCACTGAGATCTTTTCCTAGCAACATATATGGTGTGTCTTGAACACAACCTCCATGTGAGTGAACTACAGTAGTCCTTGTTAATCTCAGGAACTTCCCCAAGGATAAGAGACAAGTAGCTTCCTGATAAACAACAAAGAGAAATTATGGATTATGAAGAAAGTAGGCCACTCTGATACTATTGGACACTATATCATCCATCTTGCTAAGGCCTTGAAGAACTTTGTGTTGAACATTTCTGTCCTTTTTGTTGGTAGTCCTGTACTCATAAAGAGTTCTCCATCATTCAGATTATTCAACATAAGAACATAAAACAAGCAAATTCTTAAGTCTACATGATGTTTGGAGAGAGGGAAAACATTTATTTCTACACATAGGTGGTGACCTTGGCATGACACAATGCTTGGCACAAATCGTAAAATATTTTGGAATAAGATGGAACAAATGAAAGAGATCACCCTCAATTCCACCTTGCTCTAAACACTATTTTTATTTTTTCATGTAACTTCCAGATCCTATCTGCAATTACATAGTTTACACGTCATTTTATGTATTGTGCTTTTAAAAAATACATTTTCTGTATTCTTACTAGCTTACATAAATTATATTTAATGGTTGTACTGGAGTCCCTCTTGTTTACAATCTGTAATTAACTACACTATCTCCTTATTATTGGATATTTAGTATTTTCCTTTTTTTTTTCTTTTACAGATAGAAACATCTGTCCTGTATCTGTCAAAATATTTCCTTAGGAAAAATTCTCTAGTGTAGAATTACTTGGTCAAAGTACATGAATATCTTTGTAGCTCTTACTCAGTGTTATCTTACACATTTTAAAGGTAAATATGTCAATTTGAAATATTCTTTGTCATATATTTGTATCTAAACTTTACCTTCAACTCAGATAACATAAAATGATAACTCTGAATTGCCTTTCTTTGGTTACTAGCAAGAGCACCTACCTTTGATTAAGCATGCTCAAAATATCACCTTGCTCATTTGCAATTCTTTCTCAAAGTGGAGAGTATCACAGCAACAACAGTTGATGAGCTTGTGTTGCTTTCATCCAGAGTTAAGTCAAATTGCAGAGGAAAACACTCGAAGGAGACAGACAAAATATCTTTTATTCTTTGTTTTCTGATGAACCTTTTCCTGACTTTCTTCCATGATGTAAAAAGAAGCCTCAAATATTTTGTGAAAAGTCTACATACTGAATTAATAAGCCTATGTAATAAATTAATGTTTCTTTCACTACATAAAATATAAATTTACTTTAGTTAACCAAGGAGGAAAAAGAATGTGTAGGAAGTATACTAGTGAATCTAATAGAATACAAGGAAGATCTGGGTCACTATGGTCTATCATTTAGGATACATTTTATTGCATGTAACTAAAAATTTAAGAGTGGCTTTAGATATAAAGAGATTTAATTATTTGGCAAAATAACATTCCAAATTTTCCAGGGCTGGTTCTGGGACTTGACAAGGTCATCAGGCAACCAGATTCTTTCTATCCTTTTACTTCACCAGCCTCAGGTGCCAGCCATTTTTGTGCTTATTTGTCTCATGGTATAAGATGGTTGCCTTGACACCGGGCACTCCATTCAAAGGCAGAAATCAGAGGGTGAGGATGATGGTTAAGGCAGAGAGAAACTCATTCTTTCTCTTTCTCTCAAGGAATAACACATATTTCTCAGAAGACACTTAGTAGACTTTCTATTATGTCTCATTAGATAGAGCTGAGTTTATGATTATTATTGGAATGAATTTGGTTATAGGTTCATGACCATCCCTAGACTAGAAGTTCTACCCATTTTCCATGAGATCAAGGAATCTTGACCTAATACTGGAGGGAAATTGTGAGGTTTGATAATGGATTAAAACAGAAGTTATGCTTTTAGGTACACAGCCAGAGCCTGTGTCACATTTGGGAACCAGGGATTTTGTGGACCTTCCTTTCTTCTATAAATGGGTACCCACTGGCAAGGAACTCAAATATTTATTTTCCCTGGGTCAAACTACAAGTATCTAAGAAAAAAAATCTTATTAGTTCCATGTAAGGTTTGGAGAGAACCTCAAAGTGAAGGTATAGTTTCTGGTGCCTCATCTGATGATTCACAGGTGGGAAAGGGGAGTGCATCAGTCCTAAAAAAAGGGGGGGGGGAATTCCTGGGTGGCTCAGTTGGTTTAACATCTGGCTTCTGCTCAGGTCATAATCCCGGGATCCTGGGATCAAGTTCCACATCAGGCTCCATGCTCAGCAGAAGCCTGCTTTTTCCTCTGCCTGCCACTCCCCTTGCTGTGCTCTCTGTCTCTCTCTCTCTGTCTCTGTCTCTGAAAAATAAATAAATAAAAATCTTTATTTTAAAAACATGGAAATTGTCGTGAACAGGTGATAAGCATAATGGACATCCCTTACATCTAAATTAAACAAAATACCATCAAAATGTATTTATTGACTTCCTAACTTGCAAAAGAAATTGTACCAGATCCTGTGGGGATGCAATCTGTATCCCCTTGCCCTTTTTCCTAAAGCAACTACAACCTATTAGAAGAGAAGCTAGTATAAATAGCACAGGCAATAGATGAGAGCTAATTCTGAGATACAGACAATAAATGCTTTGACCGTAACAAACTTCACTGAAGATAATGGCACATAAGCTATTTCAGGTGGAAGAAGAAAAGGCTTGGAAATGTTTAATGCATTCAACCAACCCTCATGTAGTCAGCTATGCCACAGCTCTTTCTTTGTTACTCATCACTGAGGGTCTCAGTCTCTTCTGATATTATATAGCCCACCATTTTGGTGTCATGGGCCAATGGTGTGTCCTTAGACATTGCTTCAAGAAATTTTGCTTCCTTCAGGAACCCTTCATCTTTCCACCTCCTCTTGCCTTTTTTAAGACTTTTTTTTTTCAATTTTTATTTATTTTTAAATTTCTTTTCAGTGTTCCAGAATTCATTCTTTATGCACCACACCCATTGCTCCATGCAATACGTGCCCTCCACAATACCCACCACCACACTCACCCAACCTCCCACGCCCCTCCCCTCCAAAACCCTCAGTTAATTCCTCAGAGTCCACAGTCTCCCATGGTTCATCTCCCCCTCCAATTTCCCCCAACTTCCTTCTCCTCTCTATCTTCCCATGTCCTCCATTTTATTCCTTATGCTCCACAAGTAAATGAGACCATATGATAATTGACTCTCTCTGCTTGACTTATTTCACTCAACATAATCTCTTCCAGTCCCATCCATGTTGATACAAAAGTTAAGTATTCATCCTTTCTGATGGAGGCATAGTACTCCATAGTATATATGGACCACATCCTCTTTAAAATGGACAGAAGACATGAACAGGCACTTCTCCAATGAAGACATACAAATGGCTAACAAACACATGAAAAAATGTTCATCATTACTAGCCATCAGAGAGATTCAAACCCAAACCACATTGAGATACCACCTTACACCAGTCAGAATGGACAAAATTAACAAGACAGTAAACAACATGTGTTGGAGAGGATGTGGAGAAAGGGGAACCCTCTTACACTGTTGGTGGGAATGCAAGTTGGAGCAGCCACTTTGGAAACCAGTGTGGAGATTCCTTAAGAAATTAAAAATAGAGCTACCCTATGACCCTGCAATTGCACTACTGGGTATTTACCCCTAAGCTACAGATGTAGTGAAAAGAAGGGTTATATGCACCCCAATGTTCATAGCAGCAATGGCCACAGTTGCCAAACTATGGAAAGAATCTAGGACATTCATTTTAACTTCTTTATCTCCCATCTCACACACTCATATATATTTTTTTGGCTTTATAATTATTTATTTTATTTTTTTTTAATTTTTAAAATTTCTTTTTAGTGTACCAGAATTCATTGTTTATATACCAAACCTAGTGTACCATGCAATACGTGCCCTCCATAATATCTACCACCAGGCTCACCCATCTCCCACCCCCCACCCCTTCAAAACCCTCAGATAGTTTTTCAGAGTCCATAGTCTCTCATGGTTCATCTCTCCCTCCAATTTCCCCCAACTCCCTTCTCCTCTCCATCTCCCCATGTCCTCCATGTTATTTCTTATGCTCCACAAGTAAGTGAAACCATATGATAATTGACTCTCTCTGCTTGACTTATTTCACTCAGCATAATCTCTTCCAGTCCCATCCATGTTGATACAAAAGTTGGATATTTCATCCTGATGGAGGCATAATACTCCATAGTGTATATGGACCACATCTTTCTTACCCATTCATCCGTTGAAGGGCATCTTGGTTCTTTCCACAGTTTGGCGACCATGGCCATTGCTGCTATGAACATTGGGGTACAGATGGCCCTTCTTTTCACTACATCTATATCTTTGGGGTAAATACCCAGTAGTGCAATTGCAGGGTCATAGGGAAGTTCTATTTTTAATTTCTTAAGGAATCTCCACACTGTTTTCCAAAGTGGCTGCACCAACTTGCATTCCCACCAATAGTGTAAGAGGGTTCCCCCTCCTCCACATCCTCTTCAACACACATCGTTTACTGTCTTGTTAGTTTTGGCCATTCTAATTCATGTAAGGTGGTATCTCAATGTCACACCCTCATTTTTTGAGTGGTTAGTGAAAATTCTATTATTAAGGGCAAGTTTTTTTAATTCTTTTATAGCCACAAAGCAAGCACATAATATAGCATACAGTTAATGATTCTGCTGTGCAATAAAGAGCAGGTCTTTTAAACTTTCTGTGCTGAAGAAATCATTTAAAGAAAAACAATGTGATTTGTCTCTTTTTCAGCCAGGTTCCTCATGTAAACCAGTGACATAGCCTACCAAAACTTGTAGTATTTTAGCAAAATATTTTATATAAGTGTGTAATCCTTTTCTAAGAAAATACCAGAGTTCAAATGGATTTCTTATATATTCTCTCTCTTTTGAGAGAGATAGTTACCTTTCAGTTGGAAAATCCAATTACAGAAATCTATATATTTTCTCTTAGTCATCAGAACATTCAGAAACACAATGAATCCAGTTTAAAAAATTGTTCATACCCTTGAATGAATTATAGTAAGCAGGACTAAGATCTAATTAGAAAAGCTGCTATTATCTGAGATTATTTGTGAGCCAAAAACCAATTGCTTAAACCAAAGCAGAGAGACACACAAAGGCCCTGGACTAACATCTGGGTTGAAAATTTGGTTAATATTTTCCTTCCAGACTGAAGCACCCAGATCTGCATCCATTATTACCACACAGAAGTTCTTGTTTTTAAATCACTGAATACTATTCAGGATTTTCCGCAGGAAGCAGACCCTTAGTAACAGGAAGACTTTCTAAAAATTTCTCCTTTCAGGAAAAAGACTAGAAGTCAGGAAAAGGGGAATGCATGCTACAGAAGGAATCTACCATATATTAGACTGCATTATTTCCAGATGCAGCTGAAAAACACTTCCTTTGTAAAGCCTTCCTTGAGCCCATAAATTAGCAATTAACTTCCCCTGTTTTGGAGACTACTAGAGCTGATCATTTAAATCTCTTCCTACCATTTATGTTAATGACTTACACTACTGTTAGTTATTTTCCCATCAATCTTCCTTACCAAAGTTACAAGTTCTTAGGGGAAACAACCAGTTCTTTCACATTTGTGCTGCCTCCTTACCCCCGCAGTGTCTGGAATAGTTAATAATAACTCCTACTGTGTGTCAGGCATTGTGTTAGCTACCAGACAGAAAATGGATAACAAAATCAGCACAGTTCCCTTTGCCCATTGCTTAAAGTCCAGAATGCATAAGAGATATAACTGAGTAAGCAATAACAAAAAAATGCCAGTGCATCCTGGGATAGAATTTGAGGTGTTTAGTGACAGTTCATTTCCATGGCATGCCTACATTGTGAATACCTCAAGGGTATGAAAACCTGAAGTGTAGTTTGTTCAGTGGAATTCCACATAAAGTTGAATATAAATTCATGGGAAGCTGAGGGAGTTCAGATGTCAGTTCCTAGTCTTTGAGTCTGATAAGGATCATGTGAGCCTCATACACAGACTATATATACACTAAAGTGAAAAGGGTCCCTGCAGCCATCCTGAGGCTTTGGGGTGGGGAGAAAGGTCCTTTAGCTCCCAATGCCCCAGCTTTGCTGATTGTTCCTTTTAATGAATGTCTTTCTAAATATTCCTAAAATCCAGTGTTTGCTTTTGCTAACACATGTGAAAGCTCTACCTTTCCTGAGGAGCTCAATGAACTGGGCTGGTAGATATCCCTTGCATGAAGTACAGGAAACTGGAAACACACACAGAACGTACAACTTAGTTTTAACATACATTCATTTGTATTGAGTAAATGATTACCAAAGCTTGAGAAAAACAGCATTCAGATAACACTAAGAAAGTTAAGATGGATATGGAAAGTATGAATTATTCATTCAACTTATAATTATTGATGGTCTGTTACATGTATGTTATTTTACAACTATGAGATCTATAGTTACTTTAGAGCTTAGGGACTGGATTTTTCTTTTCTTCCTCTCCATCTTATTCTTTAATCCTCAGAATCCAGGACGACTCAGGAATCTGTATTTTATTTTATTAAGGATTTTATTTATTTATTTGACAGAGAGAGACACAGTGAGAGAGAAAACACAAGCAAGGGGAGTGGGAGAGGGAGAAGCAGGCTCCCCACTGAGCAGAGAGCCCAATGCAGGGCTCAATCCCAGGACCCCCAGATCATGACCTGAGCCAAAGGCAGACACTTAACTGACTGAGCCACCCAGGCATCCCTGGAATCTGTATTTTAAAAATAACCCTGATGTGGGTGGTCTAGCACCTGTACTTTGAGAAAGTAAGTCTAAATTCTAGAATAGGTCTAAATTCTCTGTTCTCAGCCTGGCATTTCTTTATGTCTTTTTTAAAAATTTAATTTAATTTAGTTATATATCAATTTATTTAAACTAAAACAAAAACAAAAACAGTTCACCCATTTCTCTCCCACCTTCTACCCTTTGCCTCTGGCAACCAATCAATCTGCCTCTGTATCTATGAGATTTAATATATACTATATATAAATAATATTATTATATAAATAAATATAAATTATTATTAATGATATATACATTGTTGTTACAAATATATAAATCATTAATATTAATTATATTATCTTAAATATATTAATATATAGGTATATATATAGATTTCACACATAAAAGAGATAATACAGTATTTGTTTCTCTCTGGCTGGCTTATTTCACTTAGCATGATGTCCTTGTGGTCCATCTATGTTGTGATAATGCTGGAATTTCCTCATTTTTGTGGCTGAATAATATTCCATTGCGTGTCTGTTTCACAATTTCTTTATCTATACATCTATCAGTAAACATTTGAAATCAGGGGGTGGTGATGCCTCCAGCTTTGTTCTTCTTTCTTAAGATTGTTTTGATTATTCAAGGTCTTTTATGGTTTTATACAAATATTAGTACTGTTTGTTCTGTTTCTCTAAAAATGCCACCAGTATCTTGATAGGATTTGCACTGAATCTATAGATTGCTCTGAGTAGTATGTACCTTTTAACAATGTTAATTCTACCAATGCATGAGCACAAAATATCTTTCCATTTTTGTGTGTACTGTTCAATTTCTTTTATTAATGTCTTCTAGTTTTCAATATACAGTTTTTTTACCTCCTTAGTTAAATTTATTCCTTGATATTTTTTCTTTTTGATGCCATTATAAATGGGATTATTTTCTTAATTTCTCTTTCTGATAATTCATTATTAGCATATAGAAATACAATAGATTTTTCTATATTGATTTTGTATCATAAAACTTTGCTGAATTTGCTTATTAGTTCTATAATTTTTTGGCGGAATCTTTAGGGTTTTCCTCATATAATGTTATGTCACCTGTAAAGAGTGACAGTTTCATTTTTTCCTTTCTAATTTGGATGCATTTTATTTATTTTTCTTGCTTAATTGCTCTGGCTAGGACTTCCAATACTATTTTTGGATATGATCCCCAAAGCACAGGCAATAAAATAAAAAATTTTAAAATGAGACTATATCAAACTAAAAATCCTCTGCACAGCAAAAGAAACTATCAAAAAAGTGAAAAGATAATCTACAAGATAGGAAAAAAATATGTGCAAACCATATATCTGGTAAGGGGTTTGTATCCAACACACACAAAGAATTTACACAACTGAATAGGAAAAAGACAAATAGCCCATTTTAAAAATGGACAAAGGACCTGCATAGACCTTCTCCATAAAAGATAAGTTTGTTTGTTTGTTTGTTTGGTTGGTTGGTTAGTTGGTTGGTTTAAGATTTTACTTATTTATTTTTGAGAGAGGACATGAGAGCATGAGCTGGATGTGGGTGGTAGGGGGGAGAGACAGAGGGAGAAGCAGACTCCCTGCTGAGCAGGGAGCCTGATGCAGGGACCATGGGGTCATGATATGAGCCCAAGGCAGATCCTTAACCGACCACACAGGCACCCTCTCCAAAAAAGATATATGAAAGGCCAATGCGTAACTGAAAAGATGCTCCATATTAGTCATTAGGAAAATGCAAATTAAAACATAATAAAATATCACCTCATGCCTTTTAGAATGGCCATCATCAAAAAGATGAGACAACAATGCCTGTGTGCATATGGAGAAAAGAGATCTCCTATGCACTGTTGGTGGGAATGTAAATATATGTAGCTACTATCAAAAATAATATAGAAGATCCTCAAAAAGTAAAAAAATAGAATTACCGTATGATCCAGCAATTCTATTTCTGGGAATATATCCAAAGGAACAAAACACTAACTCAAAAAGATATCTCATGTTCATAGTGGTATTATTTATAATAACCAAGATATGGAAACACCTAAGTGTCTATCAATGGATGAATGGATAAAGATAAATATGTGTGTTTGTGTGTTTGTGTGTGTGTGTAACGGAATATTATTCAGCCACAAAAAAGAGGAAATTCCACTATTTGCAACAATATGGATGGACCTTAAGGACATTATGCTAAGTGAAATAAGTCAGACAGAGACAGACAAATACAGTATGTTTTCACTTATAGTGGAATCTAAAAAAAAGGGGAAAAAGCAAACTCATTAAAAAAGAGATCAGTCTTGTGGTTACTAGAAGAGAAGGGGTAGGGGTAGAATGAAAGGAAGACGCTTGAAAGGTACAAACTTCCAGTTATAGAATAAATACGTACTAAGGATATAATGTATAACATGATAACATAGCTAACACTAATGTATGACACTTAAGGAAGTTATTAAGAGAGTAAATCCTAAAACTTCTCATCACAAAATTAATTTTTTTCTTTCTCTTTTTTTCTTTCTTTTCTTTTTACTGTATCTATACAAGAAGATGGATGTTAGCTGAAACTATTGTGGTAACCATTTTACAATATATGTAAGTCAAACCATTATGCTGTATGCCTTAAATGTATACAGTGATGTGTGTCAATTATGTCCCCATAAAACCAGAGAAAAGTAAAATCCCCAAGATTCAAAAAATGAAAAAAAAACCTAAGGAAATCTGAATAAAGTATGGACTTCAGGTAATATTTTTTAAAAAGAAAAGAAAACCAAACCAACAAACAAAAAAAAAGCAACTTTCTTCAATCCATATTTAGCACATTGATATTGTGATGTGTTGTATATGATTTATCCATTCCTTCACTTACTCATTCATTGAACAACTACATTTTAAAAAATTAACATATAATATATTATTAGCCCCAGGGGTACAGGTCTGTGAATCACCGGGTTTACACACTTCACAGCACTCACCAGAGCACACACCCTCCCCAGTGTCCATCATCCAACCACCCTCTCCCTACCCTCCTACCCCCGGCAACCCTCAGTTTGTTTTGTGAGATTAAGAGTCTCTTATGGTGGGAGCCTGGGTGGCTCAGTGGGTTAAGCCGCTGCCTTCAGCTCAGGTCATGATCTCAGGGTCCTGGGATCGAGTCCTGCATCGGGCTCTCTGCTCAGCAGGGAGCCTGCTTCCTCCTCTCTCTCTCTCTCTGCCTGCCTCTCTGCCTACTTGTGATCTCTCTCTGTCAAATAAATAAAATAAAAATCTTAAAAAAAAAAAAAAGAGTCTCTTATGGTTTGTCTCCCTCCTGATCTCATCTTGTTTCATTTATTCTTTTCCTATCCCCCAAACCCTCCATGTTGCTTCTCTACTACCTCATATCAGGGAGATCATATGATGGTTGTCTTTCTCCAATTGACTTATTTCACTAAGCATAATACCCTCTAGTTCCATCCATGTCGTCACAAATAGCAAGATTTCATTTCTTTTGCTGGCTGCATAGTATTTCTTTTAATGGCTTCTCTCTCTCTCTCTCTCTCTCTCTCTATATATATATATATATATATATATATATTTACCACCATTCATCTGTTGACAGACATCTAGGTTCTTTCCATAGTTTGGCTATTGTGGACATTGCTGCTCTAAACATTCAGGTGCATGTGCCCCTTCAGATCACTGCATTTGTATCTTTGGGGTAAATACCCAGTAGTGCAATTTCTGGGTCATATGGTAGCTCTATTTTCAACTTTTGAGGAACCTCCATGCTGTTTTCCAGAATGGTTGCACCAGCTTGCATTCCCACCAACAGTGTAGGAGGGTTCCCCTTTCTCCGCATCCTCGCCAGCATCTGTCATTTCCTGACTTGTTGATTTTAGCCATTCTGACTGGTGTGAGGTGATATCTCATTGTGGTTTTGATTTGTATTTCCCCGATACTGAGTGATGTGGAGCACTTTTTCATGGGTCTGTTGGCCATCTGGATGTCTTCTTTGCAGAAATGTCTGTTCATGTCTTCTGTCCTAGGAAGAAGTTGCTGCGACTGAGGTAGAAAAGGTTGTGCTGCCTGTGTTCTCCTCAAGGATTTTGATGGATTCCTTTCTCACATTGAGGTCTTTCATCCATTTTGAGTCTATTTTCATGTGTGGTGTAAGGAAATGGTCCAGTTTCATTTTTCTGCATGTGGCTGTCCAATTTTCCCAACACCATTTGTTGAAGAGACTGTTTTTATTCCATTGGACATTCTTTCCTGCTTTGTCAAATATTAGTTGACCATAGAGTTGAGGATCTATTTCTGGGTTCTCTATTCTGTTCCATTGATCTATGTGTCTGTTTTTGTGCCAGTACCATACTGTCTTAATGATGACAGCTTTGTAATAGAGCTTGAAGTCTGGAATTGTGATGCCACCAACTTTGGCTTTCTTTTTCAATATTCCTCTGGCTATTCGAGGTCTTTTATGGTTCCATACAAATTTTAGGATTATTGGAACAACTACATTTTTACTCTATATAATGAGTTCTAATCAAGGAGATGAGTGGATGGCAGTATAATAAGACAGACAAGTCTCTGTTCTTACGTAGACCATGTCCCAGTGGTGCTGGGGAACACTGATGATAATGCCATTAAGAAAACTAAGACAGAGGGGCACCTGGGTGGCTCGGTGGGTTAAAGCCTCTGCCTTCAGCTCAGGTCATGATCCCGGGGTCCTGGGATCGAGTCCCGCATCAGGCTCTCTGCTCAGCGGGGAACCTGCTTCCCCCTCTCTCTCTCTGCCTGCCTCTCTGCCCACTTGTGATCTGTCTGTCAAATAAATAAATAAAATCTTTTAAAAAAAAAAAGAAAAGAAAACTAAGACAGAAAGATATTATGGAGAGTGAGAGTGCTTATATGAGTGGGTGAACAAAGAAAGCCTTCAAGCTAAGACTTGGAGATTGCACTGCCATATGACTTCCAAAGACATACATCCCAGGCAACGAAAATCCCAAGAACAAGGGCTCTGAGGTAAAAATTAGGTTAGTGTGCTGATGGGCAAAGGATGAAGCATGGGAACAAGAAAGAGAGTAGAGGACATAAGATTGGAGAAGAACGTAGTAACTATACAAAGAAGTTTTGTCTCTGGTCTGTGTGGATGGGATGCCACTGGAAGTTCATAAGCACAAAAGTACCTAGTATCATTTATGTTTTTAAATGATTGCTTTCAGAAGAATGAACTGTAGGAAGCAAGAGAGAAGCAGGGGACAAGTTAGGAGACTATTTCAGATTACAGATTAGACCAAAGTTTTATGGCATGATGCATTTTGATTTCCTATAATATGTGTGAAAGACGATTACGTGAGCACAATGGCTGAAGTGAATAGGAGAATGGAGGAAAACTATGGAAAGGATGGAAGAAGAAAGAAGAAATTGAGAAAGATGTGAATCTATGAATGGACATTGTATCACGAGCAGAGATAGAAGACCCTAAATAGGATTTCCATGACCTAGGACATCTTATTGTAGAAAATTAAGGAAGTGCCAGAAAGTAAGGTAGTGCTCAAAACAAATAAGGACATTTTATTTTATTTTTTTTAAGATTTTATTTATTTATTTGACAGAGAGAAATCACAAGTAGATGGAGAGGCAGGCAGAGAGAGAGAGAGGGAAGCTCATGACCTGAGCCGAAGGCAGCGGCTTAACCCACTGAGCCACCCAGGCGCCCAAATAAGGACATTTTAAAATATTATAGGAGTCATCATGAAGGGGCAACTACTGACAATATTCCAGACAGTGCTTTCATCAAAATGAAAACCACTCAGGGGTGCCTGGGTGGCTCAGTGGGTTAAGCCTCTGGTCTAAGCATTTGGCTCAGGTCATGATCTCAGGGTCCTGGGATCAAGCCCTGCATCGGACTCTCTGCTCAGCGGGGACCCTGCTTCCTCTTCTCTCTCTGCCTGCCTCTCTGCCTACTTGTGATCTCTGTCAAATAAATAAAAAAAATCTTGGGAAAAAAAGAAAACCACTGGAATGGATATTACACACTGAAGAGAAAGGATCCATGAAGTTTTATTGACGCTGATAAAAAAAAATTTTTTTAGAAAGTCCAGGTGGAGGAAGAGTTCTTTGCCAAAAAATGCCAACTACTGAATGCAAAGGCATGATGGAAGTAGAAAATTTACATGTTTACAATTTTACAATCACCAGAATAATAACTGATTCACCAAGAGTCATAAATGGGTACCAGGCCTACTGGGTAAAAGATTATGTGAGAAAAAAATATTTACATGGTCACCAGATTTCACCCTAGTATTAGTTATTAATTTGAAAAGGAAATGTTGCTTCTACCATAGAGAAATCTAGCAGAAACTCCCTTAACCAAATGACCAGATTCAACATTATCCATAATGACACAACCTCACGCTGTTTGCCCATGATGTAATTCATGGAGAAGGTCCCATATTGCCTATGGTACTCCTTTCCAAAATATTTTACCTGCATCGAATCATAAGAAAGCAATCAAATAAAATTAAACTGAGGAGCAATCTGCAATAATAACTGTCCTGGACCAAAAAAAAAAAAAAGTGTCAATGTGAGTTTAAAAAAAAAAAAAGGGGGGTTGGGAAACTTCTCTGGATTAGGTACTAAAGAAGTACAACAGCTAATTGCAATGAGTTATCCTTTTTTAGATCCTGGATTAAAAAAAAAATGAATAGACCTATAAAGTAGACTACTCAAATAATTACAGAAATTTGGTAATGTGTTAGGGTTAGGGTTAGGGTTAGGGTTAGAGACCCTAACGTAAGAGAATAGGTTCATACTTGTACCTCCTGAGGGCTGATAGATTATGATGTTTGCAAACAGCTCAGAAAGATAGAAACAGAGAAGCAAAAGATTAAAAATGAGCAAGTCTAGATAAAGAATATATAGTTGCTCATTGTACTCATCTTGCAAATTTTCTGTGGGCTTGAAATCTTTCAAAATAGGAATGAGATGAAAAGAAGACAGTGCAAAGACTCTGCCTCCTAAAGTGGAGATTTATTTCCTTTATTTATTTAGTATTTATTCTCCAGAAGTGGAGAACAGCTCTCTACATCCACTCTCTGTGCAAAACAAGACAAAATCAGAGAGGGTGACAAATAGTAAGAGACTCTTAATCATAGGAAACAAACTAAGGGTTGCTGGAGGGGAGAGGGGTGGGGGGATGGAGTAACAGGGTGATGGACATTAAGGAGGGCATGTGATGTGATGAACACTGGATGTTATATATGACTGATGAATCACTGACCTCTACCTCTGAAACTAATAATACATTTTATGTTAATTAATTGAATTTAAATTAAAAAAAAAAAAAACAGCCTGGTGAAGGGCCATGTGGTGTGGTGTTAAAGGAATAGGCTAGGGAGCCAAACTTCCTGCCCTCCTGTTGCAACATTTTTAACATAGTAAATGGGTGGCTTTGAACCAATTATTTAACTTCCTTTTGCCTCAGTTTCCACAACTATAAAATGGAGATAAAAATGGCACCAACCACATAAAATTTTTGTGAGAATTAAACATGTAGAGCGATGCTGGCAAATATCAAGCAGTCAATAATTGTCGGTTGAATCTATGAACGGGCACTGACCATCTCTTAAGGCAAGACTGAATAAGAAATACCAATGAGGGGACACATCTTTTAAAATGTAATAATTGTGGATCTCGCCAATAATAAAAATTATCATCTAGGACTCTTTTTATCATTTCTTACTCCCTGGTGATCTCAGAACTTCAGTTTAGTGTTTTATGGTTTTTTTTAAGTGAATAATTTTAGTAATATCTGCCTTGTAGGGTTGTTGTTTTGATTAGAAGTTCAAGAAGTTACAATGATTATTCTGAGTAAGCAAAAACAAGTTAAATTACTCTTGATATTCTCTATTAAACATTGACAGGGAATATTTTCACTTAAAATAATTTTAACTTTAATGTTCAAATTCAATTATGCTTTTAAAAATATTCCCTTCAAGGTATTTCTTTCTCTTAATCCCACAATGGAGAATTAAAATAAAACCTGGGGACAAGCTAATGTATAAACCTAACAAAATACATTCTTTCCCTTCCCCAAGCCAACTCTGGGACCTAGAGGGCTATATTCTCACTATAAATGTAAGCCTGAAGTAAATCTATTCTCGACCCAAGAATTGCAAGAAAAATCAATTCTGTCAAATGTGACACTGATAAAAGGGGGGAAATGACGCTAAGAATTTGGATCCACAACTCAGTTCTCATTGTGGGTTTGCATCTAAGATCACATATGTGCAGTGCAAAAATCTCAAGCTGAGAATTCAGCGTAATCCTTTACTGGTTCCTGAAAGAGGCAAATGGAAATACACTCTGCAGAAATTCAACTTCCAACCAAGCCAGTAAGAATCCTCACAAATAGGGCACCTGGGTGGCTCAGAGGATTGGGCCATTGCCTTTGGCTGGAGTCATGATCTCAGGGTCCTGGGATCGAGCCCCGCATCGGGCTCTCTGCTCGGCAGAGAGTTTGCTTCTCTCTCTCTCTCTCTCTCTGTCGGTCTCTCTGCCTACTTGTGGTCTCTCTCTGTCAAATAAATAAATAAAATATTTACCAAAAAAAGAATCCTCACAAACAAAATTCTAAGGAAAATGAGCAGTCACAATAAAAAATAACAAAGTACATTTTTTAAAAAAAAAGGTACCAACAGGGATGCTTCAGTGCCTCAGTCAGTTGAGTGTCTGCCTTCAGCTCAGGTCATGATCCAGGGGTCCTGGGATCAAGCTCCATGTTGGTTGGGCTCCTTGCTCAGCAGGAGTCTGCTTCTCACTCTCCCTCTGCTTGCTGCTCCCCCTGCTTGCCCTCGCTCACTCTCTGACAAATAAATAAATACAATCTTAAAAATTAAAAAAAAGGCACCAAAAATGAAAACCAGTACAACACTATGGCCCTCAAAAGAGTCCTATAATAAATTCAGTCTGTGGGGTTATCTTTAATGGATTTGTAATGTGTCAGCTTCACTAGGTTGAAGTGCTTTTCCCAGAATTCCCTTTCTTGAATGTTTCCGGTTAATGTTTCCTGTAGCCTGACAAGGGAAGTCCTTGGAGTTTGGAAAGCCAGAGGCAAACAGCAACCATACTGCTGTGTGTATGCAATGTTGCTTTGCCAACTCACCTCTTGAGGTGAAGCATTAACTGGACCTGCAATGGCTCTTGTCTTCCTTCCCATCTTTCAATTGTTTCTCTGACTCCTGGGAAAAGCATGTGTACATAGTTCTGTGACAAAAACCAAAATCCAAAAAACAAAAGCAAAAACAAAACAAACAAACAAAAAAACCCTGCTTCTGTAAAATACCCTTGTCACCAAGAGCAGAGACAGCAAGAATGTACATATGTTTCAGTCCACCTCATGGAAGTCCATTTCCTGCTGGTGCGCTCCAGCCTGCTTGCGATCTTCCTTTGCTGCCCCGTAGACTTCTCCAGACTCAGAAGCGGAGAACAGCTTTGCAGAGACTATTTAATCAGCTCTCCAACCAGCATGAGCCAATTCCCTGTTTAAAAAAAAAAAAAAAAGTGTGTGTGTGTGTGTGTGTGTGTTTCCTAGTGAAGGATTTATGCTGCTGTTGGAAACTTGACTATCATGTTATCAGACACAGATTATAAAATGACCGTGTTTCATCTGTTTAAAGAAACAGGAGAGTGTTATGCTTCTGTGTTGGATGTAAAAAGCTGCTAGAGACAGATGCCCCCATTCTAACAGGAAAAAGAAAATTAGGTAATTAAAAAATTAGAATTTCTCTTAAACTTCTCATCAGAGAGGTGAGGTCACAAGATCATCAAGTAAACTGAATTCTAAAAAGTGACAATCCCCTCTACAGGGAAGCAGAATGGTTTTGCTTTTGAGAGTACATATGCAGAACTGACTGCTGTAAAGGTGAGTAAGAAGAAAGTGGCTGAGAGTAACAAAATCTTTTGTTTAAGATTTTATTTATTTATTTGAGACAGAGTGAGAGCACAATAACGGGAGGGACAGGGAGATTGGGAGAAGGAGAGAAGCAGACTCCCTGAGGAGCAGAACCTGACACAGGGCTTGATCCCAGGACGCTGGGATCATGACGTTTAACTGACTGAACCACCCAGGCATCCCAGACTGACAAATTCTTGAAGGCTAGTGTAGCAGCTGAGAATAATTGGGTGCCCAGACACAAAGAGAATCTACACTCACTTTCAAGTCTGCAGTGGTAATGGACTGAAGGTAGAGAAGAAACGGCGAGAAGCTGCTTCCCTAGACCCTTCTTTCCTATGAAGCACAAGCTCTATACCACTTGCGTAGGGGAAGTAAACCCTTGTGAAAGATCCACTTCTGGAAGGAAGGGTAGAAATAAAAGCTCTGTTCCTGAGAAAAAGCTAGGAAAACCTCTTGGGCTCAGATTGGTGTACTAGTATAAATTATGGGTCTGCTGCCACTGGAGAGAGGGTAAGAATATATAATGAACGCTACTGAGTTTATAAATAAAAGAAAAAAGATAACATTTGGCAAAAGATACATTATATGTGTGTCATTAAAGAACAAACTCCAATGACAAATATATTAAAAATACCCAACTTTATTAATAATTAGGGAAATGCCAATGAAAACCATGAGACACCATTACATACCCTTCGAGTCTGCATAATTTTAAAAATCTGGCAGAACCAAATGCAGAAGAAGAAGCGAATCAGTAGGGATTCTCATGCACTTTGGGGGTAGAAATCGGTATGACTGTTTTGTAAACTAACTTTTCATCGCTAGTAAATACAAACTTATACACACACTGCAATGTCAGTAATTTCACCCCAACGTATAGATCAGTTCATGCACATGAGCAGCTGGGACAAGTTTAAGGACAAGCAAAGCAGGATTGTTCACAATAGCCCTAAACTCAAAACAACCTGAAAGCCTATCAGCAGCAGAGTGGATAAATAAAATGCAGATACTAACCAGCAATGAAGAGGAAGGAACTACACCTACATGGATGAATATCACACACACACAACATAGAATAAAATAAGCAAGTCATAAAAGTACACATAACCCATGGTTGTATTTATAGGAAAGGCAAAGCCAAGCAAACCTAAAAAATACATTCTTTAAACATGCAAACATGTGGCAAAAATACAAAGACATAAACTGAATGGTAAAATTCAGGGGAATTATTTTTTTCTGGAGAGAAAAGAAGAGAATGGAATTGGGGAGAGGTATAAAGGGAAATTCTAATAAACTCTCCATGTTCTCACTTACAACTTAGTTGATGTATAAAAGGGTGGTTGTTTTATTATTAAAAACATACATATATATTTTAAATGCTCTTATGTATGTGGGATAGATTTCACAATAAAAAAGAAAAAAAAAACGTGAAAAAATAATGACTCTTCACTTCAGCCAAAATAGAGTAACAGGGACCAGATTTATTCTACTACTTAAAACAACAAAACCCAAAAAACTGTACAAAACATATAAAACAACGGTTTCAAACCAACGAACATCAGGGCATTGAAGGATAACGGTTCCTGAGAGACAGGAAACAAATAAAGTGAACCCAACAAATGGCCCGGCTTACTGCTTTGAGAGAGTTTCCAGTGCAAGGAACAGAAGGGGATCTCACACAGAGCCTGGGAGACTCCCAGTGGTGATGTGGAACCAACGTGACTAGAGGTCACAGCACTGAGCACCAGAAAGAAAGCAGCTGCTTGGAGAGAGAACTCCAGAGATCTGCAGGGAGTCCTCTTTGAGAATGTAGCAAAATTCTGATGAACACATGCAAGTGAGGAAATCATCCAAGTTTGGGGGGAAAAAAAAACCCTGAAAGGATCAAAGGGGATAGTCCTGAGCCGCAGGAAGTTATGCCGTAGTTTATTTACTGAGTGACTCCTATATGCGAAGCAAGTTAATATGCATTTCTCATCTTCACGATTACCTGTAAGATAGATAGAGGGTAATAGTTTTTGCAGGGCTACACAGCTAGAAAATGTCAGGACCCAGATTCAAGATTAAGTCTTCTGACCAAAACCACACATCTTTTGCAATTTAATGTGTTCTCTCTCCTTTTTACAGCAGCCTGTGATTGACAAAATTCCAAGAGAATTGATTTGCTCTTCTTTCTTATTTGGTGGAGATCTCCCTTTCTTAACAAACAAGTGCTTAAAAATTGCACAAAACACTAAAAATGTACATATGCAACATATTTTATGAATACTGTAAATTTCCTTCATCAATTTTTTTTAAGTAGGCTCCACACCTATTTTTTTTTTTTTTTTAAGTACGCTCCACGTGTAGCCCAACATGGCTTGAAGTGCAAGCTGGGCTTGAACTCACAACTCCAAGATCAAGACCCACAGGCTTCACTGACTGAGTCACCCAGGCATCCTGCTTTCCTTCATATTTTAATTCAAGGTCAACCATCTTTTAAAGAAGGGTTATGGTTTTACTTGTCTTATTTAAAAATGAACTGACTACTTATGGTGTACCAGAATAAACTGCAAAAATATTTACACACAGTTTTAGCTATTTGAAGCTATTTTTTAAATAATTTATTTTGTCTACAAAAGCTTTTCCATCTTCAAGAATGTTAGTAAAATCCAGGTGCTTTAATTAAGGCATCCCTGAAGTTGGCATCATATGATATCCTACAAGGTTTGGTGGAATGAAAGAATAAAATCCCTAACTAAAGAATCAGATTTGGGGATGGTATGCACCATCTGTTCATGTGTTGAACAACACAGAAGGTCTGGATTAATCTGGGTCACTAGAACCCTGAAAGTAGATCCAAGATTTTTAAAGATTTTATTTATTTATTTGAGAGAGAGAAAGCCAGAGAGAGCACAAGCAGGGGTGTGGCAGGAGAGGGAGAAGCAGACTCCTTGCTCAACAAGGACCCCCATGTGGACTCAGCCCAGGACCTTGGGATCATGATCTGAGCCAAAGCAGCCATTTAACTGACTAAGCCATACAGACAGCCCCCAAATTTCACGTTTTTGCTTGTGTAGTTTTCCAGGAGGAGTCTAAGAGTGTTCTTTGGACTCCCAAAGGAGTAAAAATAAGAAACTCTTCCTCAAAACTTGTAGTTCTCAAAGTGTGGTCTCTGGACCAGCAACATCAGCAATACCTGGGACCTTGTTAAAAACTCCAGTGCTTGGGGAGCCTGGCTGGCTCAGTTGGTAGAACTAGTGACTCTTGACCTTGGTGTCTTGAGTTCAAGTCCCACAATAGGCATGGAGCCTACTGGGGGAAAAAAAAAAGCACCAGTGCTCAAGCCTCATCTGGACCTGCTGAATCAGGCTGTGAGGGTGAGGTCCAGTGACTCCCATTTTCACCAGTTCTCTGGGTGATTCGGAGGTATGCGGCGTTTAAAGACACATCTCTAGGGGCACCTGGGTGGATCAGTGGGTTAAAGCCTCTGCCTTCTGCTCAGGTCATGATCTCAGGGTCCTGGGATCGAGCCCACATCGGGCTCTCTGCTCGGCAGGGAGCCTGCTTCCTCCTCTCTCTGCCTGCCTCTCTGCCTACTTGTGATCTCTGTCTGTCAAATGAATAAATAAATAATCTTTTTTTTTTTTTTTTAAAAAGACACATCTCTATACTGCCCTTTGATTTACCTCAGAAAGTCACTGGTTCTCATCTGACCAAAAAAGTCTTCCCCTCTTCCCTTCAGGGAACTCCCTCCCTCTCTTCTCTCTCTCTCTCTCTCTCTCTGTCTTTTTGTCTTTTTCAAGCTCATCTCTAATGCTACTAAATGCGGGAAGCGTTCCAAGCCCGGAGGAACTAAATTCAGCTTCTCCCATCATCTGGAAAGAGTTGCCTCCTGCAGCTCCCACCCTAACCTAGCAGAGGATATTCACATTGTTTCTTGAAAGAAAAATAAATAAATACAGAAAATCAGAATCAAAACTTCAAACCAACCACAGAAAGCACTTGGTGTGTGAATAAACATGGGACGTGTTTATTTTACTGTTTTAGAATTTAAACTTCCAGACCAAAGGAACTATAACACATAGAATATATAACTCTTGGGCAACGGAGGAGCCAAATATATTTTTAAACACTGTATAATTGTAAAAATACTCCCAAATCACGATTCTGCCCGATTATCTGCTATAGAATCGCAGGGCTGGATTTAATCAGTGTTCACGTAATTGCTTGCATTTAAGATTGTTCCTCCGAGGTTATGTCTCTACCATGCTCTAGCTACTGCATGGAATATATGAAAACTCTGACCCCTGTTCCCATGGTCACTTCCCTGTGGCATTCTGTGCTTCTGGCTTAGCTTTCCTGGGAAGAAAAACTGGATACTTTCTTGGTACTGAGCCATGCTCCCATCTGGGATAAACATTAAGAAAGAGGGAAGGAGCTTTTGTTCAGATTATAAATGCCAGATGCTGCCACATTAATCGTCCTGCACATCCCGATGGTGCTTACTTCAAACATTTGGTTTTCAAACCCACCCATCTAAAAAATGTGCTGGTATCTGTCAGGAATCATAGAGGAGTGATCCCTACACTACTTTCACAAACACTTACTCTAAGATTGCCACTGACAGAATAAAGGGAAATCCCTGGACCGTATTGTGGTTTATCAGTTTTCACATAGCAGAATGTTTCCCAGATTGGAGACTTCCCTACCCCAGGGAATCATGAGAATTGTTAAAGAGGTCACCATTTTGGCTTCAAGCCAAAAGGACATAAACCGCCATCAACGAAAGGCTTTTCAGCCTTAGAGTTAGTATTGACTTATAGGAAGTCACTCAGTTACTATAAATGAAAGAGCTCTTTGACCATTTTTCTTGCAAAATCTGAGGGAGAGTAGATAGGTCATAGCTGATGTGAAGAAGCAGCAAGAAGAAATATGAGGGAGGGGTGCCTGGGTGGCTCAGTGGGTTAAGCCGCTGCCTTCGGCTCAGGTCATGATCTCGGGGTCCTGGGATCGAGTCCCGCGTCGGGCTCTCTGCTCAGCAGGGAGACTGCTCCCCTCTCTCTCACTCTCTGCCTGCCTTTCTGTCTACTTGTGATCTCTCTCTGTCAAATAAATAAATAAATTCTTTAAAAAAAAAAAGAAGAAATATGAGGGAATGATCAAGAGGAGAGAAAGCAATAGTCAAAGAAGAGAATGTGGAAGTAAAGAGTAAGCAATGAAGAGGGAAAAACAGTCCAACAGAATCAACTTTATTTCTAAATCAATGCTTATAATAATCACAGTGATCACTTTAGGTCCAGCTTTCAAGGGGAAAAAAATGTTATAAAGGAGTGTAAATAAGGTCTGTCTGGATTGGTAGGACTGATTTTTGCTTTTGTCTTAAGTTCCAACGTGGTCTGGCCAGCACTGTTATAGATCCTACTTTTTTTTTTAATTTTAAAATTTTGTTCATTATGGATTTAAAAAAATTTTTTTAAACATTATTTACCTTGATTACTGAATTTTGCACTCAGGGCGGGCCCTCTCTTGCCTCACTCTAGTCCTGGCTCCCTAGATCAGGCTTCCCTTCCAAAGTCGGTTTGGTGCTGTCAAAAGTGAGATGGAGAAACACATTTCCCTAGAATGGAAAGTCTAAGTGAGTTCAGCTGAACATAGATTTTGAGACTGAAAACTCTCTCAAGAAGCTATTTTCACAGATTATGGGGTTAGAGACATGCTTGTACCTGAAGAATTAGATATGAAGACTTATTCTGAATAATGTCTCCTCCAAGTGCTCGTTGACGTCATCTAGCCAAAGCCAGGCAAACAGTTGCCTCCTGGTTCTCTCTTGCTCTGTCACACACCTAAGGCCCTAATAGGAAACTGAAGATTCTTGTCCTGCCAAGTCTGATGAGAAGGACAAACCAGGAAGGCAGCAACTCGCAGGTTTGATCTGCAGTTTGAACCTGACAGACTTCTCCCTGGAGCAATGTCGGAAGGTTCAGAAAAAAACATGCTTTGAATGCTAATTTATCTGTTCGTGTGGGAAAAGATATATAGATCCAGCTTCATACATACTAATTCTGAATCTGTAGACTCTGGCAGGAGACCACAGAAATGCACTCAGATGAAGAAAATCCTTGTGGAATAAAACTAAAGTGACTGACCTGAGAAAATCTGATGTTACGCTACCATTCAAAGAAATGTACAACGGTACTTTCCCATTTCAAATGTGTGTGAAAATTTGGTACATGAAGTTCACAATAATAGTTTTTACTAAATTGTTACCAAGTGTTAAGGGAGAGCTGATAGAGTACTAGGTATTTTACTTATGTTATCTTTATTAATCCACATAATAACCATGAATGGAGGATTTTACTATTCCCCATTTTTCATAGAAAGAAACTGAAGATTAGAAAAGTGGTTTGTAGGAACACCTGGGTGGCTCAGTATGTTAAGCATCTGCCTTTGGCTCAGGTCATGATGCCAGGGTCCTGGGATCAAGTCCCACAGGGGCTCCTTGCTCTGTGGAAACCCTGTTTCTCCCTCTGTCTGCTGTTCCCCCTTCTGGTGCTCTCTCTCCCTCTCTCTTTCTGACAAATAAATAAAATCTTAAAAAAAAAACACACACATCAAAAAAGAAAAGAAATAAAAGTGATCTGTCCTTGGCCAAATCAAGCAGCTTGTTAATTAGGGGGCTGTATGTTTAACTTGAGTCTATCTTATTCTAAAGTCACCGTGCTTTCCTCTAAACCAGGACTCTGCAGACTACAGACCACTTGCCAAGTCTGCTGTGTCACCTCACAGTCCGCAAACTAAGATGGTTTTTATACCTTTAAATGGTTGCAAAAAACCCAAAGAAGAGTATTATTTTGTGATATGTGAAAATCACCCGTGTCCATAAATGAAACTTTACGGGAACACGGCCACACCCATTTGTCTCCTTACTGATCTGTGTGGCATGGCCACTACAATGGCAGAGACCACACAGCCCACAGCCTAAAATATTTACTATCTGGCTCATTAAGTGAGATAACATTTGCTGACCCTGCTCTATGTCACACTGCATCCTAATTTAGTAGTAGCAATTTTTTTTAAACACCATTTAAAAAAATAATAATGCCAGCATTAGCAGGCTTTCTTTCCTCACTGTAGATACAACCAATATTCCTGAACCACATCTCTTTGGTTTTCTACAAGAGTTAAATCTCCCCACTTGCCACCTCCAGCCTGCAAGAGAAATCTCATTCCTACTCACTGTTCTATCAATCAGATTGACCGACTTTCTTCTTTAATTTAATTCCAGTCCGTATGGAAGAGAAAAACCTACCCAAGCATGTAGACATGACTGCTGGTTTCTTGATAAATCACGGATTTCTGCCAATCCCATGCCTGGTTATAGGAATCTTACCAAGCCAGGAGAGAGCTCACACTTGAGTAGCAGCAAAAGAATATTTTTTTAAGCTACATAATCCTACGAATAAAGAATAACAAAATTATGGCAAGGCAAATACCACCATGCCACAATGCAAACAAAACAGAGGAGCTATTGCAAAATTCTATTTAAATATCTAGTCTTCTTCCAATAGGGCTCTGCCGCCTGCATTTCCTCTGACAGTCACTCTGCTGACCTGGCATCCCAGACATCATTGTGCAAATGTTCTGGGAATCCAACAGTCAGTTCTTAGCACCCTCCTTCTAGCCCCCAAGCATTATTTGTAATACTAATGTCATCACCATGAGCCAATTGTATTCCCATAATCCCCTTCAAGCAGTGGAAGGAAGAAAAGGAGAGAACTGTCTCTTCCAGGGACTTGAAAGGTAAGGCTGAGACCAATCCTGTCTTCACAACAACCAGATTTCTCCAGCCCTTGCTTCTCAGAGCTGCCTCCTTCAACCTGCCCTCAATGGTTTCCAGTGGTACCCTCCAGCTATCGTATTTATGACTCTTGCTATCTACTAAAGGAATTCATTGAACAAAAATGAACTATTATTTTTTTAAAGATTTTATTTATTTATTTTACAGAGATCACAAGTAGTCAGAGAGGCAGGCAGAGAGAGAGAGAGAGGGGGAAGCAGGCTGAGCAGAGAGTCCGATGCGGGGCTCAATCCCAGGACCCTGAGATCATGACCTGAGCCGAAGGCAGAGGCTTAACCACTGAGCCTCCCAGGTGCTCCAATGAACTATTATTAATAGGGCTAGTAAAAAGCTCTTCCTTAGATAATGAGGTTGAGGTGTCTATGCCAAAAGATATTTTCTTATGTAGAAATTCTATTTTTTTTGCCTAGTCCTCAGTGGCTTAATTTCCCCTCCCATTCTTTGGCCTTCGTTAAATCATCTTTTCATAGGGAAAATGTTCCCAGCACCCTGGGTATACAACAAACTTCCATGAAAATAAACTCTTTTTCTCCATTCTCCTGACCTCCCAGATTTCTGACATGAGATTTTCTAGAGTCTGCTAAAGTCAAAGGAGTTCCACAAATACCTCATGCACCAATCTGGTTTTTAGACCTACGTGATATGATGCAGTTGAGTTTTGACAGGCTAGCAGAAAGGAAATGACTTAAATCAGAAGCAGACTTGGTTTAAAATTGTCTTGTCTGTATGTTTTTTTTTTTTTCCTAGATGGTTCCAGAAAAAACAAATACAATTATTTGTGAGTGTCTACTTTGGAAATTGTTTTTTCCCCTTGCCATTCTCTGTGTGAATTCCAAGGGGCCGCTGAAGAGAATTTTCCAGGAGCAAAAGGAAGAGAAGAACCAATGGAAGACTCAGCTTGCTCTTACTAAGATAACTCTTTCATACTTGTGGGTGAGCTATTGGTCAGCCAGCAATGGGATTATTGTTAAAAGCTCACCTGGTTCCTTGACTTCAGGAAAATAAGTATCCTTTAGTTCTCAAACTAATACCAGTTTGAAAAGTTCTTTTTAAGAAGCCTGCTAACTACACCAGGAATGACTTAGATAACTAGGTGGTTTAAGACCAACATTTTAAAATAAAAATATTTTAGGGAGAAAAACAAGATTTAAAAATGTCTAATTCCAATGAGAGCAAAGATAACCCTTTAAATGTGGGAAGGAGCTGAGTCAGACCCTGTCAGCAAGCTTCACTGAAGCCTGGGGACTTGTAGCAACACGATCTAAAACACACACACACACACACACACACAAAAAACAAAAACACAAAAAACTTACACAGCAACTTTTATTCAAGGATCTCAAAGTATGTTTCAAAAGTAAAATCGTCTACCATTCCATGGAGGGGGTAGGTTTGGGAAATTACCATGGTCCTTCTAAATCAGTTTCTTAACCTCGGCATTCTTGATGTTTGCAGCTTGATAATGCTTTGTGGTGGGGGGCCATCCAGTGCAATGTAGGGTGTTTAGTAGCATCCCTGACCTCAACCCGCTAGTTGCCATTAGCATCACTTTCCCTTTCCTGGTCATGACTACCAAAAATGTCTCCAGACTTTGCTGTGTGCCCTTTGGGGGGAAAATGGTGCCCAGTTGGGAAGCACTATTCTAAATGAACAAGCCTAGGCACAAAGAGGTTAGTAAACTTGTACAACAGTGCCAACCAGAAAGCAGTGGCCAAACTGGAAGAAGAAAGAGATGATTCTTGAGTCCCAAGCATGTGACTCTTACTACCACTTCTGCCTACTTCCATGGAAACTCATCAGAGTCCCTAATTTATTACTTGGGTTGGTTAGTTCTGAAAACACATCCACTAGGACTCAGTGGTCAATGTAAATTTTTCCTCATGACATACTGGATGGTTGGCTGTGTTGAGTACATGTGACTGGTGTTATTCTCCTGGGTGTCTCTAAGTGATTTCTGAGACTAATGCCTCTCATAGGGGGCAAGTCTGTATAGCCAAATGGACCAGCAACAATCCCCTAGTTGTACATGCAGAATCAGTGAAAATGTAAAGCGTTTACTAAGAGCAGAGTTGCTTGTGGGCAGAATAGGGTGGGATGAGGAGCTCACTGGATGACTTAACCAAGCAGATGAATGCTTTCAGATTTTATCTAGTAAGTCCCTCAACTACACTAATTTTTTTTTAAGAACATTGCTTGGAAATGATTGCAACATATACTTTTGTTAATTGATTTATTTAAAAGACATTTCATTTGCATACAAAATTTTTGATATGTCAGTGCTTGTCTCTTGACAAATTATAAAAGCCTATGCCCGCCCTCTACTTTATTCACATCAGTGTGTGAACCTGTCGATCTCTCCAAGTGACTCAGTGAAATCAGGTACAGATTAATTCAAGCAATGCACCATCTCAAGCATTTTGGGAATACAGATAGGTGTAAAAAACAATTTTTAAAACATGAGTCTGGGAGACACAAAAGAAGAATGGGGTGGCATGCTAGTGTAACCGTTAGGCAAAACTGGATATAAACTTGTATCACTTGGCTCTATATGTATTCAGTGAACATATGTTGAGTACTCACTGGCTCCAAGGCTCTGTGCTAGAGAATATGAGAATGCCCAGAGTCAGCTTCTGCTTGAGCCATTATATATATATATATATATATATATATATATATATATATATATACTGTGTGTGTGTGTGTGTGTGTTTTGCATAGGTTAATAGGAAAACTATTATGTATGTATAAGTAATCATACTATGAGGCAGAAGGTAATCAGTACTTAAATAGTACTTTAAAGAGGAACAGGCAGGGTCACCTGGGTGGCTTAATTGTTAACTATTTGCCTTTGGGCCAGGTCATGATCCCAGGGTCCTGGGATTGAGTCCCACATGAGGCTCCCTGCTGCCTGCTTCTCCCTTTCCCACTTCCCCTGCTTGTGTTCCCTCTCTTGCTGTGTCTCTCTCTGTAAATAAATAAAATCTTTTAAAAAAATAAATAACTAAAGAGAAACAGGCAAAGTGTGTGTCTTTGGCATTCCGTGAATCCGCAAAGAATTAAATTTTCATAATAAGAGTTGGTGTGGAGTAAGAGATGGGCTGAATTTCCCTGAATTTAGAGTCAAAACTCTGGGTTGAATCCTGGTTCTTCTGTTTCCTAGTTGCATACCTTCGAGCATTTCATTTAGCTTCCAGTCTTATTCCCTCATCTACAAAAAGAGAACAGCAGTGCCTGAACAGGTAATTGTGAAGAGGGTAACATTATTAAATTTTCAGATGAGGGGCGCCTGGGTGGCTCAGTTGGTTGGACGACTGCCTTCGGCTCAGGTCATGATCCTGGAGTCCCGGGATCGAGTCCCACATCGGGCTCCCAGCTCCATGGGGAGTCTGCTTCGCTCTCTGACCTTCTCCTCGCTCATGCTCTCTCTCACTGTCTCTCTCTCAAATAAATAAATAAAATCTTTAAAAAAAAAAATTTTCAGATGACTGTTATAATTCCTAGTGTTAGGAATCAATCATAGTTCTACTTGGTTTATTGCTTACCTCTGCAAAGCCCCTTAAGATAGTATCTCTAACTTACACAATAATCCTATGAAATACGCATCATTATCTTCCTTCCATAGGTAAAGAAATTGAAGGCCAGAGAGGTTAAGTGATTTGTCTGAAGCCATATGGCTGCCTTCAACAGACTCTGCTGAGTCTATGGAACCTAGGCCTGTCGAACTTGAAAGCTTGCATCATCATGCTGCCTTGTCCCTAGGTCTCTGTTTTGCATATTAGAACAAAAGGTATGAATAAACAGGTTAATATGGGACTCACTGAAATACAGGGATTGATAAAATAACCATCAAGGGAAACACTGATTTACCGTATCTTAAGAAAAAAAAAAAGAGAGAGAGAGAGAGAGAGAGAGAAAACAAATGCAAGTTATCTAAACAGGATTCTTAGAAAATGAGACAAGGTAATAGAGAACTTGAGACAAAAAGCAGGTGTGAGGATGCTCACGGAGGTCCTATAGTCTCTTTCCTCCAACACTGGGGCAGAATGAGACCCTGAGAATCTTGGGAGTTTTTGAGAGTTCTTGTGTGAACTCAGACCCCTGCAACACCTCCCTTACCTGCACCAGGCTGGAGTTGTATTCTGCAGCATGAGAAACAAAAAGAATTAGCTAGCTTGCCTCCAGAAATGAAGACATTTTCTTTTTTGGCCACAGTCTGACATGTCAGGGGGAAATAATATATTTTTATGCTTCACAAATTAAAAAATGTTGTTTTTCTGGGAAAGAAGGAGAAACATCAAATCATGACAAGTACTCAAGGCCAATAAGGACTTAGAGAAACTCCTTTATAAAGTGATCTGTCAGGACCTGGCTTCATGCAGCTATCTCACTGCATCCTTGGGACACGAATGTAAAGCACGTATGCCATATCACTGTTTTGCAGACGAGAAAATTGAGGTTCAGTGATCCTTGTGTTTTTCTCAAGGTGTCTCTGGAACAATCATTTGTGTTGCTTTGTGAGGATCAGCCACCTTCAACAGAAAAGTGTGTCCGCTCTCACCCACCAGGTCTGCTCTGTTCCCTGAGCAGACGTACAGACGTATTTCCACTCATTTTCTCTGTTCTGCTCACCCTTCATCTGGCACACCGAGAGACTCTAGTTGGCACATAAATGAGCACTGAAGGTGTTTCCAGTAGCCTGTGACTTATGAACTGAAAAACTTTTGACAGCCAACTCTCAATTATCTGCAAAAGGCTTGCACATCTCCTTGGCAAACTCCTGCCACTTGGCTGTATTCCCCCACCATACAAGAGGATAAGTCCCATGGTGTAAGGGATTTTTCATTTTGGCATGAGCAAAGAAGTAGGAAGATAAATCTGTAGGCAAGAAGAACCCTACGATGCCTCCAAAGCCAAGAAGAAACTCATTCTCTTAAGATTATCTATTGCTCTCCTCCATGAAGGCGGATAATTGGGGTCACCTGAATCTCTAACCTTACACAAGTGCTGAACTAGGTATTAGTCTATTTTTATAGATGATGAAAATATGTCTCAAATGTTAAGCAACTTGCCCAAGGCCATACAGCTGGCAGGTGCCGAAAGTGAGGCTCTTGAACCACACTTACCTTTGGTAAGGCACTCCCTCCCCAGTGAAACTAACATCAGAGTGAAATGAAGCAGAAACACTCCTTCTCTTTCAAAGCATGATTAAAAATAGTTAAAACTTTGGCTCAATTATCCAGCCTTTTATCTAGTCAGCTACTTACAGTAAATGTTACATTTTATTCTAGCCTTTTCCTTATTTTTAGTAACCTTCAGGTCCGTGTCGATGTTAAGTGCTCATTGACAGAAGAATAATATTAATATTAACCCCAAAACATGGTACTGCAAAAATAAAACCATAGTGGGAAAACACCTTCAAGATATTGGATTCATTCCCAGTCAAACGGAAAAGACTTTCACTAGAACAAAGTTTGGATCTATCATTTTATTAATACCTAATAAAAGTTACCATTAAGCACTGATCATGTCAGCTCTTTCTAAAAAGTAGAAGTTTATTCCTAGAACAAGTTGACAGAACTAGAACTAAGCCACTTGCTCAAGGCCACTGGCTGAGTAGGTGCTAGAACCTGGATTCAAACCTAGGTCTTTATAAGACTCCTTTCTTCCTACTGCATTGACATCTGTAACAAAGAGCTGTTGGTATATGCAACCCTTCCTGTGATGACCTCTCAGCCTGTCATAAATGTTAGAGAATGGAAAGTCACAAGACTGAGAAATCTGAATGGATCTAGTGCCCAGAACACTTCACCACCGGGCTGACTTACAGCTCAAAATTTTTACACTTTCAGTCATCAAACCAAAAGAAGAGGCTGGGATGGCAAGCATGACAACAGATTAACTTGGGGGGAAAAAACCGAGAGACACTAAAAGCAAAGAGCTCTCGGGATACACGTGACAACATGGGGGCATGAAACACCCAGGTGAAGTAAAAAATGGCCTCCGCTGCAAGGATCATCCCAACCATTAGACCCAGGCTTGCCTTGGCTAGCAGCACTGCTCATCTGCCACGTGGAGAATGGCTTCTCTAAGATCCGTCCACAAAGCAATGGTTAAACCAATGATGAGACCCAGAATGCCCAGCTGCCAGGACAAAAATATATTTAGAAGACAGAGCTAGTGTCTAAATTGTGTCTTCAAGAAGGAAGTTGGGTGAAAATCCTGATTCCTCAACCAGATATTCACCACTGTTGCAGGTTCCAGAAGGGTATCTACAGAGTCATTCCACATTCATGTACTTTCTCACTTGCTGAGCTTCTCACCCCCATCCCTCAACCTCTGTTGGGCTGAATAGGCACCGCCCCCTCTAGCTCAATTAAAGCTTAGCCTAGAAGTAGGCTGACCATTCTGAGGCCAGTGGATCTCCAACTTTAACCTGCTTTAGCATCATCTTGTAGGCTTGTTAACACATGACCTGCTGGGCTCCACCCACAGAGTTTTTGATTCAGTACATCTGGAATGAGCCCTAAGAATTTGCATTTTTTACTAGTCCTTTGGTGATGCTGATGCAGCTGGTCTGGGAACCACATTCTGAGAATCACTATTACAGACCCACACTCAGACCTTGACCCCAGGGTTCTGTGTCTCCAGAAGCAGGAAGAGACAAGACAAATTCAAGGAAAGAGCTCTTCCACACCAAGACAAGAACAGCTGACCAATCCCTTCCTTTCTCAGAGCTCCATTCAGTTCCTTCTAGGACTTCCAAAGACCCTGCCAACTGACAAGCTACCTCAGTTCACCTCTCTTTGAACTGGCCACATGGAAAAAAGAGAAAAGAAAAGAAAAAATTAAAAGGACAATTTAAAGAGAAAAAAAGTCCCCCTGCCCTTCCAGAGGGTACTCCAAGGAATAGGAAAAAAGGTTAACCTCCCTCAGGAATGCCACTCTATATCACGATGACCCAATTATTGATCTCTTTTTTCATGGGGGAGAAAGGGTTAAGCTTAGGCCTGCCATTAACAAGGTTTATGGCCTCACACTGTATCAGGTGACCTTTATTTTGCAAACACATTTACCATAAAGTAAAGGAATTGACACATTTACTAAAAATATCACGTCTTGGCCATTCCAAGAAACATGCACCAAAATGAATCTACACATGAACACATGATAACTCCCCAATTATTTTTTCTCTTTAGACCTATGGTCTCTGAAAGTGCTTTTACCCATGCAAATTAGAGAAGCTGGAGTTAATTCTATAATGTATTAGATGGTTGCTGAGATAACTATTGATTTTTTTTTTCACCTCAAAAGACATTCAATTAAGGAACATGTGCAAATAAATCCTCACTGCTTCCAGCTTGAATGGTAATTTATAAAGGTTTAGGGGTTAGAATGTACAAGGTAATTTTAGCTTGGAAGATGTGTTACAGGCTGGAATGTTTGTGGGAAATATCTTCTACATGAGGAATTTCTGCTCCAAAATGCCTTGATTAATTAACATAAATAGCTCTGAGGAAAAAAGGAACAGCATCTCAGGTCTGGCAGGACCCTGGCTGAATTCTTTGGAAACTACAACACAAGCTAAACACAGTGAAGCCAGGACTCTTCCATTCATGGCTGGTCCAATTCCAAGGAAACGCCTTGGGCTTGGGACAGTTCTGGAAAAGATCTGCTCTAGTTGGCGGTGAACTAAAGTCCATTTATGCTGCTCCCAGGTCCCCTGAGAGAATGAGTCAGCTTCAGGGTCCTAGAGGTGTGGGCTGCCACTGAGGAGACCGGCAGGACATATAAAGAATAACCCTAAAGTCCTGCACTTCATTGCAAGATTGTCCTTCCAGAATTCCAAAATGAAATGAAGCATTATGGGAGAGAAACAGAGTATTTATATTCAAAGTATCCTGCTGAGCTTTTTAAACATGCATTATTTTATTTAGTTCTAACATTAACCTTGCAGGACAGGATTCTTGCCTCTTCTATTATGCATGGAAAAAACAAAAGGGCGTTCAAAGAATGAAATAATATGCCTGCATCACACAACCAGTTTAAGGACCCGAGCATGTTTCACTCCAAAACAACAGTCTTCTTTGTCAGATTCTTCTAATTAACTACAGGAAAGGGAAAAATTTTAAACCGCTCTACAATATTTTAAGTTACTCAAACATTGAATGGGGAGCAAGAAATCTTCAGGTTTTCCTCAATGTCAGGAGTGAGTTCCACCAACAGGTCCCTGGGCAATATTGCAAAGTAGGTTGTGCTGGGTTTACAAACTTTCCCTCTCCCGGGATGCCTGGGTAGCTCAGTCAGTTGAGTGTCAGAGTCTTCATCTCAGTTCAGGTCTTGATCTCAGGATCCTGAGTTTGAGCCCCACGTTGGGCTCCATGCACAGCATTTTACATTAAAAAAAAAAAAAAAAAAAAAAAAGGGAAAGGAAAAGAAACAAAACCTTCCTATTTCCCAATCTCCCTCTCCTCCTCCCGAGGCCCTACATTGTTCCCTCTATCAAAGCTCCCCTCCAACTCCTGGAGTTTTCCAGACGATGTAGTTGTACTAGCATCCACTCCTCTATGCAAGAAGAAACCCGCCTAATAATAGTGGGGAGGCAGCGATCCCCCCACCCCGCCCCAGCTTAGAATGAACTCTTCACTCTCCATCGCTAACCTCGAAGCTATCCTTCTAATGCCTCCATGTATCTGACCTCTTGTGAGATGAGAGTAAACTATATTTGAGTAAAGTAGTTTGCACCATTTGAGTGACAAGTAGGTTCAATTCTTTGAAGAGTTATCTGTATGTTAGAGCTTTTAATTAATTGGTGATGCTATGTGGGGAATTTTATGAGCTAGGAGGTTTTTCTAAACACATTCCTTCTTGTCTCTATCAATTTTCCCTCTCATTCCCCAAGTAGTCAGGGGGAGCATATGGAGTCCTCCACACGAAAATTTGTTAAAGTCTGCTCTAACATTATTAAGTTTTGAATTGGGGAGCCGTTTTGCTGCTGCGATTTCTTCCACATAAAGAAATTTAATTTTTCCATGAACAATGTTCTACCTAGAAATGAAACAATGCCAAGAAAACCCATTAGAGTCAAGACAGTCGTGAGACTTCCCCAAATTCCAGAACTAAATGGTAAAGATCCCCCCCAAAAATTTCATTAAATAGTATATGTCACAAAACTTTTTATGTAAAGTAGTCAAAATCTTCTTTGTTCAGACATGCTACTTGCTGAGGATTGTTGAATAGCTGGTAAGTCTTTTTTTTTTTATTTTTTATTTTTTATAAACATATATTTTTATCCCCAGGGGTACAGGTCTATGAATCGCCAGGTTTACACACTTCACGAATAGCTGGTAAGTCTTATCTTACAGCTATTATCACTGTGATTTTAAGAAACTGAAACATTAAATTTGATATTTACATTCAGAACAAAAGTTGCATATGCTTGTCTTTTACTTACTAGTAAAGAAAAGTTGCCTGTGTATTTAAAACCCCAATGGTATATTTTCTAAAGCAGAATGAATGTGGAGTCCCTTATTGGTGGTAAAAAGCCGAACTTGCTTCCTACAGTAGTTGGAAGTAGGAGGGGTAAATACAAATAGTGGGGAAAGGAAAAGCAGGTGAGACCACAGAAAACCCCACCATCTGTTTTCTCTCCCCTATTCCGGATTCCTCCCAATCACTGGTTCTTATACCATTGCTCGAAGCTGATTGCTAGTAACCTCTGAGGAGCAGGGTACTGCAGACTATGGCCCCTGAGGTCCTCTTCTGTGCATAGCATATATCTCAGTCCCACTGGCCTCCTATCTATTTCTCACACGTACATAATGCCCATCTGTCCTTGGCCTTTGCTCAAACTGTTTCCTCCTCCAAGTACACGCTCACCCAGCCCTCAATCTTCCCCCTAATAATTAAGTATTAGTCATTTCCTAAGGCCCAAAGTCACATGTGACTTTCTTCAGGATGCCTTTCCCCGTCCCTCCCAACAGAGGCACAGCTCTTCCTGTTCGAGCCTCTCAAGTGCCGTCTTCATATTTACCAAATGGGCCTCTGCCGTCTAGTTCTCGATGTTTCCTAGTGCCACGTAGTAATAGAGCTCCCACCAGAAGGGGAAGCCTGTCCAGCCTTGTCCTTTTAGTGATGCTTGTCACAATGTCTAGAATATGAAAGATATTCAGTAAATGTGTTTTTCAATGGAAATGAGAAGAAAATAGTAGCAGGGTAAGGAAGTGAAATACTACTAGAACATTCCCTTGGAAAAGGGAAAGGATAATTTTTAAACTATTCCCATCTTCCAGGACTCTTGCCCTACCTTGTTTTGAATACGAAATTCAGGTTATTGTGTTTGTACTTCCCATCAATTAGTTGTGATCCTGCCCAGAGATGAGAATGCTCATCTAGAGGGGTAAGAGCGGGAAGAGGCTATTGCTTGCCCACACAGAGAAAGAAGTAATGGGAGACTAGAATTGGGATAACCAGGATTGTTTATTCATCTCCCACACTGACTTGCTCCATGACCTTGGAGATCAACCCTTGTAATAAGGCTTTATATCTGGTCTGAAAAAAATTACACTTAGTGACTTTTGTCACACCTGGGGATCTCCAACAACAGGGTCTGTTGTCCTGTGCCTTTGTAATCCCCTCCAGGCAATAGGATAGTATCAGCCTGCTTTTTTAAAGCCCAGTTAAAATGTCAGATGAGGTGGCAATCAGGAAAGACTCTCCAGGTGAAGTTCTAAATTTTGCCCCATAAACCCTGAGACATCTTCTCTTACTAAGTAATGCAGTTGTTCATGCTACAGCATGAGTGGACTTCCCCACCAGCCAGCCTCCACCAAGCTCTGTGCAGAGGCTTTTCCTCCCACACCACAGCTACCCATCAGGGGTCAGCACCAGCCTTCTGTCCACAGAGGTCTGGTTCCCCCCCAAAGAGCCCCAACCAAAGGAAGGGCAATGTGCACAATTTCCAGGAGACTGTGGCCCCTGTCCAGGGGTGGTATCAGGTTAAGGAGAGGCTTGCCCTTGGCTCCCATACTTCTATCCTGGACGTTGCCACACAGTGTGTGCCAATTCGGCCTCCTTCTTCTTCCTTCCCCTCCAATCTGCACACTCTGTCAACCTTGGCTCCAGCCAGATAGCTGTCATCTAGTCCCCCTTCATTAAGGCATAAACCCCAGGGTCATGTATTTCCATTATCTTAGGTCAAGCTTGGGAGTACAGAGCAGAATAGTACCTGTTTCCTCTTCAGCTTTTCCATTAACCAGTCCAGTTTTGTTACTGGCCACAACCTCTTGGTTTTCCCAGAAAACGAGCCAATCAGAGGCTAAGGGAGCAGAGCTGGGAGAGCTCAATGACACAGTTAGTCTTCTTGGACTACAGGATGAATCTTTCTATAACCAAGGGACCCCAGGAGGCCCTCCTAGACAAGTCAGACCTGAGAAAAGAGAAATAGATTTTTGGGGGAAGACCTTGTTTATTTATTTATCAGACAGAGAGAGAGAGAGAGAGAGAGAGACCAGACCACAAGCAGGCACAATGGCAGGCAGAGGCGGAGAGAGAGAAGCAGGCTCCCCATCAAGCAAAGAGCCCATGCGGGACTCAATCCCAGGACCCTGGGATCATGACCTGAGCCTAAGGCAGCGGTTTAACCACCAGGCATCCCGAGAAATCAATTTTTTAAAGCTAGCTTTGGCATGTGCCTCTCCTGCAAACCCCCCAACTCCTGCTCCCCCAACACCTGTATCGGTTCTGAACTTCCCAGCCGCAATATGCCCCCTCTTTTTGCCTGGCAACAAAAGTCCATATAGCAATACATAGACTGCCATTTTCCTACAGGTCAGTGAGAAAACACCCAATGCCCCAGTATCAGCACACTTTTACCCGTGAAAAGAGTGGCCCTACCAAGTATAGAACGATGAGAGAGAAGTTGAGGGGCTGTAGACAATGTCCATCTTCTTTATAGTTTTTCTTATTCCCTAAATAATCCTCAACAATTTATCTTCAATTCTCTCCAGTAACAAAAGCTGTTCATAGGAATTCCATCCCATCACACTCCAGTGGGAACACTGGCTAGAGTGCATGGAAGCGTCAATGCCTTGAATCTCCTCAGACACCATCTCTTGGGAACTTCCCCGGGGATGGGAAAATGGATAACTGATTGCTCCCTCACCATTTCTCCAATTTGACTTTTCCTTTCCTTTTTCTTTTTTCTTTTTTTTTTTTTAACATACAATGTATTATTTGTTTCAGGGGTACAGGTCTGTGATTCATCAGTCATACACAATTCACAGCACTCACCATAGCACATACCCTCCCCAGTGTCCATCACGCGGCCGCCCTATCCCTCTTACCCTCCTCCTCTCCACCAACCCTCAGTTTGTTTCCTGGGATTTGACTTTCTTTGGCATATTCGCAAGGACAGAGGAGTACTAAGAACAAAGTATAGTAGTTAAAAGCAAGGGTCTTGAAGTCCAAAAACTCTGGTTTCATATTGTGACTCTGTATTTCATGAGTTTTATGGCTTGGAGCAGATTACTTTAGCTTTCTTGGCTGTTCTTTTCTTAATCGAATAATGGAGATAATATCTCTCTTGCCAGGTGCCAAGAAGATAATACACACCCTTAGCTCAGTGAGGACTCAACCATGGCAGGTATTACCAGTATTGAGTGAGGGTCCACAGGGCCACAGGCAGGAATGACGTTTCCTGGAATTGCTCAGCCCCATACCTGCAAGGACATTTTACCCTGTAGCTCTGGGAAGATGTAAGTAAAAAGGAGAACCCTTCATAGTCCACGTGAAGCAGAAGTTAGATAGCTATTGGGCAAATTCTCAGCAGAAGCAATAATGCTTTCAATTCTGCCTAAGTATAAATTTGGTCGGGGCAATTCTGGAGCTTTGGAGAAAGTAAACCCTTTTACTAATTTTTCTGTATCAAGGGAAGAATGATACCTCCTAGAACTTCTTAAAGGAAAATCTTGTGTTTTTAATCAAATAAACACCTTGGACTTTTCAAAAGAGCACTTAAAAATAGAAAGGAACTTTATTTTACTCTAAGTGCATGTCAGGAAACACTAAAATTCCTGAGATGTAATGGGGTATTAGGTAAGAACAGGAGGAATATTATGCAGATTAGACATAATTAGACATCACAATTAGGGATAATCGCTATCATCAAGGAGCTTCCAGTGTAAAGAGTAGGGCTTCTTAACCCGGGGGTCCTGGTTGAGCCTCAGAGGACCCATGAGCCTTCTGAAATTGTATACACAATTGGGTGTGTATTTGTGGGCAATCTCGGTCAGAAGGTCCAGGGTTTTCTTCCTATTCTCAAAGAAATTTAAAAGAAGAAGAAGAGGAAGGAGAAGGAGGAGAAGAAGAAGAAGAAGGAGAAAGGATTAAGAAACACAGATCAAGACTAAAGAATCATTTAATTGTAGTGATTTTTCTATGGAATGGTACAAAAATAGACTACTTCTTGCCATCTAATTCTGGGTTTCTCACACTGGTTTAGATAAAGGACAAGCTTAATTCTTGGCCTGCTAAATTTAAAGATAGTCTGAGTCTTTCATTCTTCTGTAAACATGTGATTTTTCAATACATTTGGATTTCTCAGAAATTATTCACAAAACCTGTGCCAAGATCTATGGCCCCCTTGGTATTACATTTGGGCTGCCTTGAGCCTCACAATAATTTACGACCCGCCCGTTGTGTTGAGCGCCCCCCCACCTCCGCCCCGTTGTGTTGAGCCCTCCTCCCTGTATGACTAACAGGAAGAGAAGTTTGGCAGCAACACAGTCTTAATGAATGAAAAATGCAAACCTTGCAAATCCCTCTGCATTTAAATTCCCCAGAGTCCTGATGCAGACACATTTCCAAAAAGCCTGCATTTTCAAGATGCAATTTACTGCCCTTAGAGGTTTGCTGTAGGCCACCCAAAGTACATAGTCCTTATTAAAATGGGCTTTTATCAGCCAAGCAGATACAGCGATTCCTATGATAAAAGGGAAGAAATTTGTTGAAATGAGAAGCTCCAGTGAGAATGATAAGTCATATTTTATCACTGCATATTTCAGTCTGATTTGGACACAAGGTCAGAAGAGAGAATTGATCTCTGACTCCGCATGGCTTTGCTGCATTCCACCACTGTACCTTGAAGAAGGAAGGAGACTTCGAGCTAGTTGTACATGTATGGGGTTTTCTTCTTCTTAAAAACAAATGTATACCAAGGGAGAAGCTACCCCTCCCTGGATTCTCACCAGTGGTAGCCAGCGATTTCTTTTCATTTGTAGATTTGAATTCAGTGCAGGGAAGACTCCTGCGGAAAGGCTGTTTTTTTGTTAACATATGGAAAATAGGCTTTTCTGGAGTGTGGGGGTACTATCCACTCTAGAAATATGATAGTATGACTCCATGCAGGGTACAAATTATAGTACAGGCCAGGATCCATTAATTTGAAACTCTTGTGGTCAGATGTGTTTCAGAATTTTGAATCTTTCAGATTTTTTAAAGGTGAATATGGAACATATACTCTTCTCTTCAGAGAATGGGGCAGCTCCTCATAATCAAACAGACTCCATTTCCACCTTCTTTGAGCATTAAAGTATTGGTCAAGGTCCCCCTCATGGTCCCAAGATGAGTACAACAACTATGAGAATATTGTTCTCATACAATGATATTAAAGAGCTGAAGGAGAGGGACATGGGTTTCTCCTCAGGTCTCTTTCTTACCGTGGAGAAAAATTCTTTCCTAGAAGCCTCCAAAGAGATTTTCCTTAAATGCTGTTGTGCAGAACTGGGCCTGAAATATATTTGAATATGAATTCCAGACAAGAATTCATTCCCTGCACTTCCTGAGCACACAGCAGCCATAGCTGAACAAAGAAATCAGGGTCCTTATTCAAGGACTAAGGAAGGAATAGAGTTGGCTAAAGTAACTAAAGGTGACAACCAGCCAGATTTTATCAGACAGTCAAGGCAGGTCCTGGTTCCTAGGGAAGGAACAGCAGAAATGGCCAAATTGGCATCTGATTAAAGCATCAGCCATCTGGGACCCTCATTTCTGTGCTTCTTTTAAGATGCCCCTATAGACACTAAAACCCAGACTTGTTACTCAGGTATACAGATTGGTATAACCCGCGGTAATTACTGCCCTGTCTTAGGATTTGATCCTAAGGGATGGTGTTTTAATTTCAGCAATATAAGGGAAGGAGATAAAGGTGGAAGAGATAAAGTAAGAGAGTAAAAAACAAAGCCATAAAGAAACAAGTTATAGACTAGACCAGGGTGTCAGCAAATTTTGGCTGCTAAGCCAAATTCAACCCACTGCCTGTTTTATAAATAAAGATGTATAGGTACACAATCATGCTCGTTGGTTTACACATTACCTATGGTTGCTTGTGTGCTATAACAGTAGAGTCAAATCTTTGTATCAGAGACCACATGGCCAGCAAAGCCTAAACATTTGCAATGTAGTCCTTTACAAAAAAAAAGTTTGCTGGTCCCTGAGTTAGATCAACTCGCCAAAGGAAGGTAATAAGAGAACAACTGTAAGACAACATTCTCCATTCTCAGATCAAAAAAGGTCCCAGAGGAATTAATAGGGATCACAATAGATGGGCTGCATGGCAAAAGGGAATCTAGGTTAAATGTCCTAAGATCTGGGCGTAAGGCCATAGGCATGTGGGAACTTGGAAGAAGGCATAGCTTGATCCCAGAACCCATTGTAGGACTGCAGGATTAAGCAGATGACTTGGGTGGGAATTTAAAATGAAAGCCAAAGTAGATGCATGGCTCTTCCAAATAGGTTTGTGCACCAGGGAGAGAGAGAGAGAGAGAAAGAGAGAGAGAGAGAGAGAGAGAGAGAGAGAGTGTGTGTGTGTGTGTGTGTGTGTAAATTCAAAAAATTGAAGGCAACAACCCTATAATTAGGGTTAGAACCCCACAGATGAGCAAGCTATAAATCAGGAAACGCAGTGGTTAGTAGAGATTTGCAGCACAGAAGCCAGTGCTTGGATATTATGTTTGGGATAAACCTATAAGAGAACCAAGTAGTAATCCTTCACTGGTTGGGGGGAATCTGGATCTATTGAAATGATTCCTGTCTCAAGTCAGAATTGTTCTGGGAAGTGGCCCAAATGGAGCCAGATGGTAAGAGACCAGCAGCTCATCTGAGAGTCACTGGGGGCACCACAGGCAGGGACCCTAGGTGGCTGGAATAGACCTATTTCCCTTGGAAGTAATTACTTGAAACTATTGGTCTGGAATCACCATCCTCTACATTAGATAGCACTAAAAGAAAAACAATTATTTTCCCACATTCTTTTTTCAAGATTCGCTTCTATTTGTTTAAGTGTAACAGCAGCTATATCCCACTTCCCCACTCTGTACTCTAATGATGTTGTTGTAACATGTTGCAAGATTATATTTTAGGTTAATGTTTCCTGGTGGCAGCTGGAAAGACACCTTAACATCAATATTAAAAAAATACTTGGAAATTGCATTGTAAGATGGGCTTCCTGTAGACTGTGAATCCACCCCACAGTGCAAGGATCATTACAGCTCCATCGAAGAGGGTGTTCCCTTCCGGAGGCAGTGTCCTTGCCTTTTCCTGTTCTTCCATGGCCCAGATCTCATAGGAAAGCCTCCCTAACCCTTAGAGATTTAGACAGACTTGGCTTGAACGCCCAGATTTACAGCTTGTATGAGTCCAGAGCCTCCTAATTTTTCCCCAAGCACTCCTGGCCTTTTAACCTTCTGGTTCCCTCTATCTTTGCTCCTACATCTGTTTCTATAATCTGAATCTCATCTTCGATATGAGTTGAATTACATCTCCCAAGAAAGCTATGTCCCCCCAGAACCTAAGAATGTGACTTTCTTTGGACATAAGGTCTTTGCAGATGGAGCAAAGTGAAGATGAAGTCATAAAGGTGGTCTTTGATCCAGTATGACTGATGCCTTTCTAAAAGGAGAAAATTTGGACACAGAGTTAGACTTGCAGAAAAGAGCCAATGAAGTCAAGAGACACAGGAGAACATAGCCATCATAAGACAAGGAATGCCTAAACCTACCGGAGGCTAAAATAGTGCCTTCCCTAGTGCCTTCAGAAGGAGAAGAGCCCTTCTGACACCTTAATTTTGGACTTCTTGGCTCCATAACTGTGAGACAATACATTTCTTTTGTTCTAAGCCATTTAGTTTGTGGTACTTTGTTACAGTAGCCTTCGAAAACCAATACACATGCCCAGCAAGTCTGGGCTCAAAGCTTTGCCCCTCCCCTATGGAACACCAACACATCTGCTCATGGCAGGCCTCCCCTGGGTGTGTCCAGTTAGAGTTCCTCAGAGCAGTGAACTTTCCATCCGATTATCCATATGAGAAACTGTCAGATGCACCATTCCCCCCAAAACTGCCCCCCTCCACATTTTTCTAGTCATCTGTACATCTTCATTTGCCACCACCCCAACTTAAGTCACTATTGACCTTCTGTAGCAGTGACCTAATTGGATTTATCTGTTTCCAATCTCACTCCTCTAACCCATCCTCCCAACCATAGCAAGTATAGTCTTAAAAAATGTAAATCATCTTTCACTATGCAAACTCTTAAGACAAGACCTAAAATCCCTAAATTGATCCAGTCTTTTCTCTGGCCTAAAACCCTTGACAATGCTACACTCTAGTCTTATGGAAATCTTTTCAGTTCTTCAAATATTCTGCCCTTTCTCTCCTCCCCACTTTTGCAAGTATTGTTCCCCTTGCTTGACACTCTTCCACTTCCTCATCTGGTGAATTCCAACCCATTCATTAAGTCCCAACTGAAATTGGGCCCTCCCTGAATTGGGAACCAGGTTATGTTTCTGGCTATACATTCCTGTACTTTGACCATGGCATTCATTCCTAGAAATGTCTTGTTGACTATCCATTTACCTCACTAGAATAGGAATTCACCCCCGCTTACGGCTATAGTCTTCATTTACAGTAAAAAGTCCAACATATCCTAGGCACTTATGAAACACTTATAAGAATTCATGAATTATTTCAATGAATAATTGAAATTTCTTTCTTTCCTGTATTTATTTCATTAACCTAATCCATTTTAGGAAATACTGTTTGACTCGTTAAAACTAACCTCCTTACCTGGGATCCATGGCTCTTCAGAATCTTTCTACCTTCCTTATCAATGCTCCCTATTTGTACCTTCTTGCATCTGGGCCATAAGGATATTATTCTCTCCACTGGAATACAAGATTCTGGCCTTTTACCTGCCCAAAATGTAACCACCCATAGAGTCAACCTCCTCCACATAATCCAATCTGTCTCTACAGTTAACTAGCACTAATCTCTCCCTCCTCTGAGTACTCCCAAGAGCACTAAAAGTCTGGCCTAGTAATTCTGCATATAGTGTTCATGGTCTTCGTGTTTTACCCTTGTGTTTTTCATATATTATTTCATATATTATATATGAAATAATTTCATATATATGATATATATGTATATATATAATATATATATATTTCATATATTATATATATTTTCTCCCTGGACTTTCCCAATTCTTTCCTTTGCCTGACCCACTTAAGCACATAGTCAGACCCAAGTTCTGGCCACAGGGAAGGAAGCAGGAGAAAATAAATCTCTGTGTTTTGTGACCCAAAAAAGTAAATTTCCAGATTGATTTTAAAAATCATATCAAAGAGAAGAAGAGATGAACCAAAGATTCTCCCAGACCAGGTAGAGGGAAGAATAAAGATGGAGAGGCACTAAACCAAGAGACATTAGTGCATCCCAGAGAGAGTGTTTCTCTACCTGCTTCAGGGCACAAGCCTGGGAAGGAAACAAGACTTCTGAAAGGTGTGGGGACTGGACGCAAGAGGCACCTGCAGGATGCTTACTGCACAGAGCTCCAAGGAGACAATAAGCCTCCAGAAATCTGTCATTAAGATGTGTCTGAGCAGATAAAGACAAGAATATCACAAATACACTTCACCTCAGCTAGGCAAGAAGGAAGCAGAATAACTCCTGGTCTTTTAGGCATAACATGAGAGTATCTGAGAGGTTTGTAAGACCTAAAAAGCCGTACAGACTCTTTTGGAATGAAGGACATCTTAGTGACAATCGCATGCAAGAACAACTAGAACAGTGGATCCCTCATGGACAAATGATTCAAGGACAGATGGCTCATTTCCCAACATCCTGGCACTATTCACACCCTCTAGAATTTAGACAACCTGGAAATTAACCTTGCTAAACTACCAGCTTCTTGATAGCAGAGATTTCATAAAATTTCCTTTTAGTGTCTCCTCACAAAGTGGTGCCTTTTACCAAAAAGGCAAATGAGTAAGTGAAGAAATCATGCTCCCTCAAAGGAAATTCCAGTTCTTCAATTAGAGTCTCCAAGAGGAATATATTACTAAGCCAACTCAGCAGTGCTGTGAAGTCTAGGTGACTGCATGTTGAACATAGGAACTCAGAGGAAAGACTACCTCACCCCATGGTGGGAAGAAAAGTGTATGTGAGCACAGAGAAGGCCCACTGGTCACTATAGAACAGGGACTGGTGAATGGGTATCTGGGGGCCACACACTTCACCTTATCATGATTGTGCTTTCATTTATGGATGATAGGTCATGGAGCATTTTGCAGAGATGGCCATTTCAAGTAGGCCTCAGGGTTCCTACTTTTCTCACAAACCCCAGAGGAATTGGACCAAATATCTTTACTGAAGGTACTCTTTCTATACTGTTAGTAAAATATGAGTCTCCATCAACTTACTAAAGTTTTTTTTTTTTTTTTTAATTTAGGTATCTAAGTGCAGAGATAAAAGAAAAGGGGATAAAAGTAGGGTTTTTGTTAGAATGCATTAGTGCATTGGTGGGAATGCAAGCTGGTGAAACCACTCTGGAGAACAGCATGGAGTTTCCTCAAAAAGTTGAAAATAGAGCTACCCTATGACCCAGCAATTGCACTACTGGGTATTTACCCTAAAGATACAAACGTAGTGATCCGAAGGGTCACGTGCACCCGAATGTTTATAGCAGCAATGTCCACAATAGCCAAACTATGGAAAGAACCTAGATGTCCATCAACAGATGAATGGATAAAGAAGATGTGCTATATATACACAATAGAATACTATGCAGCCATCAAAAGAAATGAAATCTTGCCATTTGGGACGACATGGATAGAACTAGAGGGTATCATGCTTAGTGAAATAAGTCAATCGGAGAAAGACAACTATCATATGATCTTCCTGATATGAGGAAGTGGAGATGCAACGTGGGGGGTTTGGGGGTATGAAAAGAATAAATGAAACAAGATGTGATCAGGAGGGAGACAAACCATAAAAGACTCTTAATCTCACAAAACAAACTGAGGGTTGCTGGGGGGTGGGGGTAGGGAGGGTGGTGGGGTTATGGACATTGGGGAGGGTATGTGCTATGGTGAGTGCTGTGAAGTATGTAAACCTGGCGATTCACAGACCTGTACCCCTGGGGCTAATAATACATTATATGTTTATTTAAAAGAAAAAAAGGAATGCATTAGTGCTTAAGTTCAAATGATCTTAGAAAAAACTATAAAAATAAATCCTTAGAAACTATGGACAGGTTTTAATAGTTTTATTCTCCACTGTAAAATAGCATTTATTTGTGTAGTAACTGCATGAAAAATCCTGAGGTCTGAAAAAATAGAATAATATAAAAACTTAAGTAGAAAGCAATGCCATTTTTGGAAATCACTAGTAGTATACACATTTTAAACATGTTAATTTCCTTTTTATTGGGCCCAAATAGCTCACAATTGTAATAAGATAATAACTATGGTTTTGTTTTACTCTTTGCTCATTGCCAGCTGCAATTTTTTGTCATGCAACTAACAATCTGAAAATCATTAATCACTTATCCAGGAATTTAAAGATATAACTATTTCCAGATAAAATACATCAGTGAGGAAATCTTTGACTTAACATTTTGTAAAAAGATAGAAAGGGAAAGAGAATCTACACGAGAACATGAGACTAAACCATTATAATTGGGGCAAAATCACCTTTATAAGGAAAACAGCTGGCCCTTGGGTTCAGGAAAGCATACTTTTTCAACTGAGTGTGGGGAGGGGGTTGGAAGTCGCAGGTGGAAGAGCTAGTAGCACTTGCAGGCATCCCTGCTCCAGCAAAATAGAGTCAGGGTCTCCCATGGATACTTGTCAGGCTTGTACTTGGATTCTCATTCGTCCTTGGATTCAGCATGTCCTTTTCTCTTGGGTTTCCTAACCTCAGCTTTTTGTAGTTTTACAGTTCTAGCAATATCCCAGGCTTTAGTGACTTTGCCCCAGACACTTTCCGGATCTGTGTTTTTAATCAGACCACTTGGAGGAAGGCTGAGGTGAGGGAGAGGGCTGCTCCCAGTGACCAGGTCAGTGAGGCCAATGAAGCAGCAAAGATCATCCTTTCACACATGCAAGAGCAGTTCTGGGCTGAGCTCTTGAATGGTACAACTGGGTTCCCCATGCTTCCCTCCTAAGTTACTGGAATTTATATATCCAATTCCCAACAATGGCTATTCTATATGGTTTGCAATTCAGCTTTGCCCCTGGCTACAGATTTTGACACCTCCCAGAACCTAGCTCAGTGCCTCTCATGAGAATATGTGTTGCCATCTCAGCCATCTGACCATATTCCAGCCATCTAGATACTGGGCAACATCTGATACCCCATCAACACTCCAGTTGTGACTGAGTATGCCCCCAGAATGGGTCAGATTAATCAGGCTAGGATGCCACAGAGCAAAGTTTCTAAATCTGTGGACCTCACAAAGCTAGGAGAGATGGCTAATATGATGAAAATGTTTAAAAGCTCTTGAGAGATTGGAAAGGCTGGTTCAAAAGCAACAGAATGAGATTTAATAGCCTTGAGTTTGGGTTCCAAATACCATCTCATAAATACAGATGTTGGAAAAAATGGCTAGACTATTTTATGTGAAAAGACTGGGGAGGTTTGTTGATCATAAGTTCAGTGTGATGTGACTTAGCTGCTCTAAAAGCTAATCCCCTTGTAGGCTGCATTAATAGGATTGTGTCCAAATCACGCAAGGCAATAATCTCAGCAGACTCACCTTCAACTAGTCAGGCAACAGCTGACTACTCAGCTGTGACCTCCATTCTCCAAGAAGGTCATCAACAACCATAGACAACTCATGGGGAGCAGACCAGGATAGAGAAGTATGAGCTGTGCACTGCATAGGGGATTGTTGGGACAACTGTTGATTCAAACTCTTTTGATTCAACAAAAAGACTTAGCTGGTTTAGGCAAAGTGGAGGTCATGAGTCCTAATGCAATAGACCCGGCTGCCATTCAGATGAGATACATAGGTACAGAAGAGCTAGTTGTTTATCTCAAGCATCTGATCTGATTCATTGGTTCCCACAGAGTAGCAGCTTTAAATATTTTGAATATCACCCTTAGAAACAGGAGTGCCTCATAGAATCCAAGGGTAGGAATATAGCTGAGCATTGGGAAGGGCTAGAGCCAGGAAATGGAATGTCACTGGGAAGGCTGTCAGTATTGACTCCCTACTCCTCCCCTCTGCTTTATTATTCTTTGTCTGTGAGACAACTTTTTCCAGTTCCTAGTCTACTTGCCCCAAACTGGCTTTCTCTTGATCCCAGCTCCAAGTTCCCAGTAGAAGGGATTCTGTTTGGTGTAGCATGGGTCAAGTACCTAGCCCTATCCCTGTCAGTGTGGCCACGTGGATGGTGTCCATTAGACAAACATGGCAGCTAGAAACCCACCCCTATGAATTTAGATGGGGATGATCAATGAACCATTCTGTGGCAGGCAAAATGTTTTGTATCAGTTTCTTAACTTTCTTTGATGTCACATGCCCCCTTGAACAGTTGAAGTAACTTACGTTTTCCTCTACGTAGAAACACCTATGACTTTGTTTATGTTTGCAGGAAGTTCCTAAAACCTTGAAATATATCCACAGATCCCAGAATAAGAAACCCTGGCCCAGGGGCACCCAGGTGGCTCAGTGAGTTAAGGCCTCTGCCTTCAGCTCAGGTCATGATCCCAGCCTCCAGAGATCGAGCCCTGCATCGGGATCTCTGCTCAGCAGGGAGCCTGCCTCCCTTCCTCTCTCTATGCCTACTTCTCTGCCTACTTGTGATCTCTGCCTGTCAAATAAATAAATAAAATCTAAAAGAAAAGAAAAGAAACTCTGGCCCAGACAGTGAAACATTGAGGAGGGAAAATATGAATATCTGCCTTTAAACAGCTGAAGAATTGTTGGAGAAGGGTATTAAAATATGTAAATGTATATACAGGAAGACTAGAAAGCTATATAAAAAAATGAAAATGTGGTTCTCTTTGGGGGTAGTATAAATGGATAGCTCTTACTTTTTTTTATTTTTAAGATTATTTATTTATTTATTTCATAGAGAGAGACCACAAGTAGGCAGAGAGGCAGGCAGAGAGAGAAGGAGAAGCAGGCTCCTTGCTGAGCAGAGAGCCCCATGTGGGGCTCGATTCCAGGACCCCGAGATCATGACTTGAGCTGAAGGCAGAGGCCTAACCCACTGAGCCATCCAGGTGCCCCTAGCTCTTACTTTTTTGTGTGTTTCCCAATTAGCCTACCAAGGACATATATGGTTAGTTTTATAATCGGACAAAGCATTTTTTAAGAAGAAAAATAATTAAATTTTTACATACCTCAGAATTGAGAATAATGGATGAAACTGATAAGAACATAGATTTATTTATTTTATTTTATTTTTTACTCATCGGCACTGATTATCTTGGAATAATCACCATGTCCCTAAATCTACCCCTGCCCTCCTATAATCTATTCTCAAACAGAAGCCAGTTGTGTTAAAACAAGTCAGAGTATGTCCTTCTGCTCAGAACTCCACAATAGCTCCCCAACTCACTCAGAACAAGTCACAGTTCCTGAATTTGCCTACAAGGCTCCAAATGACCTGTCCCCTGTTATGTCTCCCACCACATCCCCTACAACTGTCGCTCCAGCTTATTCTGGTTCTTCTGTTCCTCAAATTCCATCGCTTCCTTAAGTCTCTGCAAATGCCATGTTTTCAGTAGGGCACACTCTGTTTTAACCTGCATTATTCTACCCCCTCATTGCTGTTACTCTCCATGCCCCTTATCCGACTCACTTTCTTTTTCTCATAAGATTTATCACCTTCTAACATACTACGTCAATTGCTATACATTCCTGTTTATCATCTAATTCACCTCATATGAATGTAAGTGCCAAAAAGGCAGTGGATCTTGTCTTTTTAATTTTTTTTTGTTTGGTTTGTTCAATCCCAAGCACCCAGAACAGTGCCCAGCTAATAGTGGACATCGAGTAGACATTTGTTGAAGGAAAGGAAGGAGGGAAGGAGGGGAAAAAAACTTGAAGTGGTTATGCGGGGACAGAGCGGTTCTCTCACAGGAAGAATTCCTGAAATGAGAGAGAAGTTTGGCTTGGAAACTTGAAAGTTTCTTATAAATCTTAAGTTTCTATGTGATAGGATTCCTCTTCTTCCACCATAACCCAGATTATTACTTACTTAGATTTATTACTTGCCAAATTTCTCAGACAGGAAGCATTTGGTTATAAGGAAGAGAAACCACCCAGGTTATATTAAATGAAAAGGGAAGTTCTATTTTTACACATGGACTCTCGTGGATTCCAAGGGCAAGAACTACAGGGTGGCCCCTTGAGAGGCTGAAACCAGGATCATTTCTTTGCCTTTCTGGTACTTCATCTCTCTCTCCCTCAGGGACATCTCATTTCTCCTTAGTGGAGAGCTGCAAGACCTCCCAGCTCTAGGGCCCATTGCTAACTAATTAGAGTCTCTGTCTCTAATCCAAATACTTCAGGAGTACATCTGATTGGCTTGGCACAGCTTATCAATTGTTTTCCCATATGTCCAATGGTACCATCAGCTGATACCAAAGACAAAAACATTACAGAGTGCAACCATGACCAAAAGAAGTCACCATGGTGGGCTTGGGAAGTGAGGCAGCTCTCAGAGAAGAAGCACATGAGCTGAAGAGGCAAACTGGCTAACATGCCAAGGCACTGCCCCTCTGGAATCTAACTGCATTAACATTCTGAACAATCTAATTTCATTTCCCTAGCAATTTCCTGTCTGGAAGAGGTTGCTGATTTCTTTGAAGCTAAAATAGGCACATCCCTCACTTGTAAAAATAATAAACAGCTTTTTGAGAACTTCTGAGGAAATTTTTTAACCACCTGGAAAGCACAGTGAGAGGGTTCATCTCCCAGGATAAGAGCAGCAGAGAATTTACCCTGAAAGGGATCTTCAACCTATTGCAAAATTCCACACCATCATCACAGACATATATATAATTTTTTTATAATAAACTTTTAAAATTGAAGTATAACATGAATAAAGACATGTACACCAATCATATTCAGCTTGATGAATTCTGAAAGGGTAACACACTCAGTGTAACCAGCGACCAGATCAAGAAACTAACATTACCACTGTACCGGAAGCAATTTCTCCCCCATCCCAGCACATAGCAAAGATAATCATTCTCCTGACTTCCATAGATTAGCTTTGCAGTTCAAATGTTTGGCCCTTTTTTCCTAGTGAGTTACCTATGTTGTATTTGTTGTTTCTTGTTTGTTTGCTTTTTTTAAGCAGCTTCATGGAGGTACAGTCGATATGCAGTAAAGTGCATGTTTTTAAAATATACAATTTGAGGGGCGCCTGGGTGGCTCAGTGGGTTAAAGCCTCTGCCTTCAGCTCAGGACATGATCCCGGAGTCCTGTGATCGAGCCCCACGTCGGGCTCTCTGCTCAGCCGGGAACCTGCTTCCCTCTCTCTCTGCCTGCCTCTCTGCCTGCTTGTGATCTCTGTCTGTCAAATAAATAAATAAAATCTTAAAATAAAATAAAATGTACAATTTCATAAATTTGTACACCGTAATCAAGATAGTGAACATACCCATCCCTCCCAATCCCAGCTAACCACTAGGATTTTTGTCATTATCCATTCATTTGTATTTTCTAGATTTTTTAATAAATGGAATCGTGCAGTATGTCCTTATTTCTGCCAGGATTCCTTCACTCAGCATGATTTTAAGATTCACCCACATCATTACATGGATCATTCCTAGTTCATTCCTTTTTATTGCCAAGTAGTATCCCATTGTATGGATATGCTACACTTTGTTAATAAAATCTATTAATGGGCATTTGAGTTGTTTCCAGTTTGGGGCTACTTAAAGTAAAACCATCAAGAATATTTTCGGACAAGTCTTTGAATTAACATATCTTTTCACTTATCTTGGGTAGATGTGTAGGAGTGGAATGTCTGTGTAGGAGTGGAATGTCTGGTCCTATGTTATGTGTATGTTTAACACAAAAAACTACCAAAATGTCTTCCATTTTATACTCTCACAAGCAGCATATGAGAGTTTCAGTTGTTCAGTCTCTCACTAACACTTGATGTGATCAATCTTTTTTAATTTTAGACATTCTAATAGGTGTATAGTGCTATCTCATTGTTATTTTAACTTGTATTCCTTAAAGATTAAAGATTTTGAGATGTCTTTTAATGTGCTTTTTTGTTATCTATGTGCCTGTTTTGGTTAAGTGTTGTACAAATCTTCTGCTCATTTTTTTTTTTTAAGATTTATTTATTTATTTGAGAGAGAGAGAACGCAGGCGAGCAAGTGGGGGAAGGGTAGGGTGAGAGAGAGAACCTGAAGTGGACTCTGAGTGCGGAGCCCGATAGGGGGCTCATCCCAGGACCTCAAGATCATGACCTGAGCTGAAACCAAGAATCGGACACTTAACGGACTGTGACACCCAGGCACCTCTCTTCTGCTCATGTTTTAATTAGGTTGTTTGTTTTATTATTATTGAGTTCTAACAGTTATTTATGTTATCAGGATACAAATCCTTTATCAAATATGTGATATGCAAATAACTTTTCCCAGTCTGTGACTTGTCTTTTCATTTTCTTAGCTGTGTCTTTCAAAGAGCCAAGATTTTAAATTTTGATAAAGTCCAATTTATCATTTTTTTCTTTCATGGGTCATACTTTGGGTATCACAACTCAGAGATTGTTCCCTCACTCAACCTCACACAGATTTTTCTCCTGTATTTTCTTTCAGAGGTTTTATTGTTATTAGGTTTTATATTTAGCTCTATAATCTGTCATGAGTACATTTGTGCATGTGCTGAAAGTTATGTATTAAAGTTGGCTTTGTTTTCTGTTTTTGTTTTTGTTGGATTTTTTTTTTTTTACATTTTGCTATCCCATTGCTTCAACATCAATTATTGACAAGACTATTCTTTTTTCTTTGAAATGCCTATGCACCTTTGTCAAACATTAATTGACCATATATATATATATACATATATGTCTATATATATATATATGTCTATATATATATATATGTCTATTTCTGGACTACATTCTATTCCATTAATCCATCTGTCTATGTTGATGCCAATACTACACTATCTTTGTTATTGTGGCTTTATATAAGTCTTGAAGTCAGGTAGTATAAATTCTCTAACTTTGTTCTTTTCCAAAGTTGTTTCAGTATTTCCAAATGAATTTTAGAATTAGTTTATCAATTTTTCAAACAAACAAATAAACAAAAACATTATCAAATATTGATTGTATTGAATTATAGATCAATCTGGAGAAAAACTGACAACTTAATAATATCATCTTGTGATTCATGAACTCAATATATCTTACTTGGGTCTTTAATTTCTCCCACCAATGTTGGGTCTTTAATCTATGGGTTTATAGTTGCAACAAATTTGGATAATCTTTGGCCATTATCTGTTCAGATACTTTTCTGTATCTCACCCCTCCTCTGGAGATTCCAAGTCTATGTACATTAACCCAGTAGAAGTGGTCACATTTTTATTGATGCTCTGTTTATTAGTTTTAATTTTTTCCTCTGTGTTCCATCCTGCTAGGTATTCCAATTCACTAATATTCTGTAATGTCTAATTTGCTGTTAATTACATGCAGTTTATTTTTCATGTTATCGTATTTCTCATCTCCAGAAGATTTATTTACATCTTGTAATATTTCCATGTCTCTACTTAATATAAGGCCATCTCTCTAGCTTGTTGACCATATAGGATATAGCATAGTTATAATAGTTACAATAACATCTAATTTTGTCAAATAATTTTATCATCTGTGTTGTTTCCAGGTTGGCGTCAGTTGATTTTTCTCATTTTGGGTCATATTTACCTGCTTATTTGTAATTTCTGATTAGATGTCAAATATTGCAAATTATATCTGGTTGGGTATTGGATATTTTTGCTTACTTATGAATCTATTGAGCTCTTATTTAGGACATAGTTAAGTTACTTGTAAATAGTTTGATCTTAAGAGTCTTACTATTCAGTGTCTTAGGCAAGACCACAGCAACATTTAGTCTAGGGCTAATTTTGCCCCACCATTTTAAAAAAGATTTTATCTATTGATTTATATATAGAGAGAACGAGCAAAGGGACAAGCAGAGGGAGAGGGAGAAAGAATCTCAAGCAGGGCTTTATCTCATGACCCTGAGATCATGACCTGAGCCAAAATCAAGAGTTGGACACTTAACCAACTGAGCCATCCAGATACCCCTTTGCCCAACTATTGAGACAAAAATCCTTCAAAGTACCCAGCAGTGCCCTATGAATTATGATGTTTTTCACTCTGGTTGGGAGAATGGAAATTATTCCTACTCCTACTCTGGTGATTTTTTTCCCCGTAATCCTTTTCAGTAGTTCTTTCCCTAGTGTCAAGTAATCTCTTCACCTGTACCTCCTGATTCATGTTCAGCTGAATACTTGAGGGGACCCCTTGAGTGGGGAATCTCCAGGGCTCTCTCTCTAGCTCTCTCCTATCTAGTACTCTGACCCATAAGTTCTAACTGCATTTACCTTCCCACATCCCCAGATCCATCTTCTCAACTCAGAGAGAGTGCAAGCTCCCTGTGCTATAAACTAGAAAGTCTCTTGCAGAGAGTGAGCAAGGACAATTGTAATGTTCACCTTCTTTGTTTCTTCCTCCAGGTATTATTGTCCTTCAATGCCTGAGGCCTAATGTCATGAAAATTGTTGTTTCAATAAGGTAGGTAAATCTAGTCTCCTTTACTCAATCTTGGTTGGAAGCTGAATTTTTAATTGCCTATCATCTTCTCACTGATTCAGACATTTCATATATTCTAATTATAAGCCCTATGCAAATAGAGATAAGCAAATGTCTTCTTCCATTCTGTCACTTGTTTTTGTATTCCTTTCAATATGATTTTGATGAAGAGATATTCTCAGTTTTAATGTTGCCCAATATATAACTTTTTTTAATTTTAGGGTTAGTGCCTTCCGTTTCTGTTGACATTTTCCAAAATCAAAAGATAGTTTGGTATGTTTTTGTTTAGAAAAGTTCTATTTTTTCACTTCATTTTTTAAAAAAGATTTTATTTATTTATTTGACAGAGAGAGAAATCACAAGTGGGCAGAGCAGTAGGCAGGGGTGGGGGTAGTAGGCTCCCCACTGATCAGAGAGCCCCATATAGTGCTCCATCCCAGGACCCTGAGATCATGACCTGAGCCGAAGGCAGAGGCTTACCCCACTGAGCCACCCAGGTGGCCCATCACTTAATTTTTTTAAAGAGTTATTTATTCACTTTAGAGAGAGCATTACTGGGAGGGGCAGAGGGAGAGAGAGAGAGAGAGAATCTCAAGCAGGCTCTGCGTTGAGGGCAGAGCCCAAGGGGAGGCTCAACACCAGGACCCTGAGGTCATGACCTGAACCAAAACCAAGAGTCAGACACTTAACCTACTTAACTGACTGTACCATTCAGGTGCACTTTTTCACTTTAATTTTTTTTTATTTTTTATAAGCATATAATATATTTTTATCCCCAGGGGTACAGGTCTGTGAATTGCCAGGTTTACACATTTCACAGCACTCACCGTAGCACATACCCTCCCCAATGTCCATAAACCCACCCTCCTCTCGCAACCCCCTCCCCCCATCAACTCTCAGTTTGTTTTGTGAGATTAAGTCACTTTAATTTTTAAATCTACAAATCATTGGGCATTGATTTTTGTGTATGTTATAAGACAAGAATCTAGATTTTTTTTTCTTATGAATGTCCAACTGACCCAGGACCACTTACTGAAAAGTCTATCATTTCCCCTCTGTACTGTACTATCAACTTTGTCCTCAAATTAATGATTATAGATGTATTGGTCTGTTTCTTGCTTCTCTGTACATATAGTTTTTATCTTAGTCTGATAAATAACACTAGTCTGAAGCAGTCACTTCATAATTTTCAGTTTAAAAGAAAACTGAGTCAGGGCATCTGGCTGGCTTAGTTGGTAAAGCACGAGACTCTTGCTCTCAGGGTCATGAGTTTGAGCCCCACATTGGGCATGGAGCCTACTTAAAATAAAAAAATAAGAAGAAATAAAAGGAAACTAAGTTTTCTTAAGTATATATAATGTTGACTTAGTAGAATATTGTTGTCCATACAAAATACAATTTGAACTCAAGAAGTGTGAAAAGGTAATTATTATATTAAATAACTCTAATACCATTATATAAATGTTTTTTATGTTACAATCACAAAGGTATTTTGGTTAAAAACTGAATACTCTCTCTTAACTCAGTAATAATCTACATTTTGAAGCATTAGGTTAGAAATAAAATTATGCAATCCAGGCAGTGTTATCATAATCTGTTTAATTTTTCATGGCCCCTAATAATTATAATCAAAATATTCTAAAGACAAACAATATAAGAGACCATTTTCTCATTGTATCTGTGTAAATCTTATTCCAAGGATATTTTCATTCCAAGATTATATAAACAGAACTTCCTCAGAAATGCTTAGGTATATGAAAATTACAATTTATAAAGTACACATTTAAGTTATTTGTTAATTTTAAAATATTACATGTCTTTTTTAACTTGAAAAAATTCCTATTATAAAAGTAATGCATTTTTGTTATAGAGAAAAGGTCAAATATATATAAGATACATGGAAAAACTTTAAAAAAAATCCCACCTTTAGGAAATGATACAAAGTATGGTTTGCCACTTTTTGGAGTCTGATTATTCAGGAGACAATTTCTACCTGTCTTAGTCCATTTGGACTGCTATAATAAAAGTAACTTAAACTGGGTACCTTATAAAAAACAGAAATTCAGAAATTTATTTCTCACAGTCCTAGAGGCTGGGGAGTCCAATATCTCAAGTACCAACAGATTCAGTGTCTAGCAAGAGCCCCCTTTCTGGCTTATAGATAGGGCCTTCTTGCTGTGTCCTTACATGGTGAAAGGGGGTAACGGAACTTTTTCTGGCTTTTTAATAAAGTTACTAATCCTAATCATGAGGGTTTTGCTCTTATGACCTAATCACCTCCCCAAAGCCCTACCTCCTAATACAAATGGCTTGAGTGCTAGGATTTTCCTATATGAATTTTGAGGGCACATAAACAGACCATAGCACTGCACCTTGATGCCAACACCATTTCTTGTTACCATGTCAGTAGTAAGCAAACATCTCGGTCACTCAGCCTCCTGATCAAAGCCCTTCACTTCATCTATTCATTACCTCATTCAACAAGTATGTGTTCTGTACCTGTTATATGCCAGGTACCCTGCCAGGTAGCAGGGGTACAAATAAACTGAATGAACAAAATAGATATGGTCCTTTCCCTCCGTAGAGTCCATTGTGTAGTGAGAGAAGTAAATATCAATACAATAACCCCAGAAACAGATGTAAAATGACAACTATGATACATATTCTGAAGGAGAGGATAATAAATAACGAGGTAAGAGGGTAGACTAGGGATATATATCAACCAAGGTATGAGGAAAAGTTTTCCTGTGGGAGAAACGGGTGACCCCAGATCTGAAGGGTGGGCAAGAATTAACCAGTCCCAATAAAACTAAATGAAAGTCACACAAGGGGGATGGCAGCATGCCAGGCATGGGAACAGCAAGAACACAGGCCTTGTAGTAGGAAGGAAGAAGCATGTGTTTGCAGAATTGGAAGAAGGCTGAGTGACTTAGCACTATGTAGGCCATATTAAGGATTTCGGTTTGATCCTAGGATCAATGGGCAGCCATTGAAGTGATCATATTTGTGTTTTATATGATTACTCTGGCTGAGAAGTAGAGAATCTACTGATCAAATAAAATGCAGATACATAAAGACTATAACCAAAAATCCAAGCGAGAGATAAAGTAGCTTCAAAAAGAGTGGTAGTACAGAAATGGATGATAGGAAACGATTCTGTAGGCAAGCTCCTCTAAATTTGGTAGTGGGCTGGTGACAGAAGATGAGAGAAGACGTAAAGAATGACTCCAAGAGGAAAGAATCAGTTCTCAGGTGAGAGCTGAGAGATCACGATTTTGATTTTGTTGATGTTGTAAAGCAAAGTGGCATATAAAGAAGGCAGTTTGATTCACAGGATGGTCTTTCAGAAGAGAGAACTCGGCTGGGAGAGAAACCTGTAAAGTGTCTGTGTGGAGATAAAGTCACAGATACCACCACACAGAAGAAAGCACAGAATGAGAAGAGAGGTGGCTGGAATTTAGAATGCCAAGGGCAAGTAGAAGAGTCTGGAAAGAGATTTGAGATGGAGCAATGAGACACGGAGGTTCAAAGATGTGGGGTCTCAGAGAACAGGGGTACTGAGTTTTAGGAAGGAGCGATCAAGAAATATGAAGACTGAAAATTCTGGTCTCATTTACTGATGTGGGGTCTACTGGTGACCTTGGCAAGTACGAGAGAGAAATTGGGATGGTTGCCAGGATGAAAGCAGGTTGAAGAATGATGGAAGATAAACTAGAGATAGAAACTATAGCAGTACTTGAGAGGTCTGGCAGTGAGAGAAGAGAGGAGTTGGTACCTGAAAAGAAATATAAGATGTAGAGGGTTTTTCACATCATTTTATTTTAACAGAAGAGATGTATGTTTAAAACGTGATGGATAATTTAATTAATTTTTCAATTAAAATGAAAGAGAAGTGTAATCTATTGCCTCTAACCCTTTTGTCAACTACAATGTAGCCAATTTTCATTTTAATTATATGGTAGTTTATTCAGAAGAATAGTGCTAGCATTAGGGAAGAATTGAATAATCTATAATTGCATGTTACCAGCAATTTCATATAAGATTCCCCTCACAATGGCTATTTTAAAAGGTATCATGTAATGGTTCACTTCCATATTTAAAAAGTATAGTGTGTGTGTGTGTGCGTGTGTTTATGTGTGTGTTAAAGTGAACCCATTCAGATTATGATGGCATAAAATAAAAGTTGGCAAACTATTGCCCTTTTGCCAAATCTGACTCACCATTTGCTTTTGTAAATAAAGTTTTATTAGAATACATACATACACAAATGGCAACAGAAAGGACTACATTGAGAGTATTTGGATAAAGAAGAGATCATTTATAGGGTGCACTGGAATGAAATCCAAAGCATAAGTGGAGGGATTGGCCTCTCGTAGGAAGGAAGCAATGTTTTCTATTTGCCATAGGAAGAAGGAATAGTGGGAGGAATGCAGATAGTATGTAGGTTTGCATATTTGATGGCTACTGTGTAAGGAGTTTACATCTGAGCACTTTGGCAATCTGGTGTTGCTGTAAAAAGATCTTCAGTTGATGGGGATGGTGAGAGAGGCAGAAATTGGAGAAGTCTGAGAATGTTTAAGAATTATTGCAAGCATTATTTCAAATAGCTAAAGAGTAGAAACAATCACAAATGGAGAAGCAAAACGTGTCATAGCTATACAATGGAACATTATTTAACTATAGAAAGGAATGAAGTACTGATATATGCTACCATATGGATAAACCTTGAGAACAATATGTTAATTGAAAGAAGCCAGTCACAAAAGGCCACTTATTGCATAATACCATTTATATAAATATCCAAAAGAGGCAAATAGAAAGATTAAGTGTTTCTTAGAGGCAGAGGGGGGTTGGGGAGATGGGGAGTGACTGTTAATGAGAATTTGTTAATGGGGCTTCTTTTGGGGGCAATGAACTATTCTGAAATTAAATAGTAGTGAGGTTGAAGAGTTTTGTAAGTATACTAAAAAGCACTGAATTGCACACTTTAAAAATGTGAATTTTATAGCATATGAATTATATCTCAATAAAGCTTTTTTTTTTTTTTAAAGACAAGCTATTGCAGAGGGTAGGCTAGTGCACTGTCTAGATAAAGGAAGTGTGACTGCCAGGTAGCAGGGACATCCATAAAGTGAATGAAACTTCAGCGCAGGTCTCCCATGAGGGTAGGGAGCTGCTGGGAGAGTTGGAGAGTCCTAGTTGGAACGGGAAGCCAGGATGCACTCAGGAAGCATACTTGTGTAAGGATTCTGGTAAATCATCATCGAGATCGCAAAAGAAAGGCATCTATATCTCCATGGATCCAGTAAATATGTTTGTCATTTATGTCTTCATTCTAAACACATATTCATCCTAATTTTATATTTGTGATTATATATTCTTTTCTTTGAAAAGTACTCTCCAAACTGTATAAGCTTTAGGGCCCAGAAAACTAAGATCTGTCCTCTGTAGAAAGATGAGGATCTTCTCGAAGGCTTTAAACACTACTTTATGGCGATGCCACTTATCCTGTTGGGTGAATCCCTCCAAAAACACTTGGTTGCTTGGGTGCAGAAGAAAGTAGAGTTGGGCTCATCCAGAATTGGGTTTTATGAGTTGGGACCATGTCATTAAAAATGTGGACAACAGAATTTAAATTGGACAAGGGGGAAGCAGAGAAAGGAGAGTTCTGTTGGATCATGAGAAGGCAAATTGTTAATAGGCTAGAAATGCTGTTAAGAAGATTACACAAGAAAATCTTAAAAGATCAAGCTGGAGGACATGTGGTTAAAGGAGGATGCTGGAGGTGAATGACAAAGTCCATAGTAGTGATTGTTCCAAGTGATTTGAACCACAGGAAATGATAGGATCATTTGCTCTAAGAAAAAGTCTCAACTCTAATCTGCAAGCATCTGTGCAACCTATCCCTTACCTGTAACCTCACCCAGCCCAATGTCCCTCTCACTTGCCTCACTACTGCCTTCATCCAGGTCCTTGAGAGCTCCTTCTAGACTGAGGACTTGTATACCTAGTAGTTCCTCTGTCTGGAATACTCTCTGCTACTTTACCAGGCTAACCCCACTCAACCTGAGGATCTCCACTTAAAGTCTTTTCCTCAGGGAAGTGTATCCCAACCTATATGTTTTCCTCTCAGGGGTAGATCCTCCTGTTATATGCCCAAATAAAACTATCTATATTTCTTTCATACTATTTCACGCCACATTTGACTGTATTGTAGAATTTACAGGGCTAATTATTTGTAAAATGTGTTTCTCCAGGATAGAGGAATGGAAGAATAGGTCTGGCTTTCCTCCTTATCACATCCCAGGTCTTCAGGGACTTGCACATAAATATTTGTTGTGTGAAAGGAAGTTAAGATTCTTATGTGTGATAGCTATTTCTGGCATACATTTTAATGTATAAAGATATAAAATGTGATTGCACAGATAATCTAAAAATGGCATGTACTGTTAAAATAATGCACATTTCCTTTCTAAAATACATACACAAAGATGTATCTCTCTTCAACCTCTCTTTGACCCTTATTTGATCTAATACAAATCTAAACCAAATCTAATACAAATCTAAAACAACACAGTTGAAGACAGGGAAAATATTTAAAGATTTCTTCAAATATTCTATCTCATAGAAATGAGATAACTGAATCTCTTATTTGAAATAACAAAAAGATTACTGGAACTTCCAAAAGCTAAATAGTACAAGATATATTATAATTTTCCATTAGAAAGGCTTTATAACAGGAGTGGAGACAGTGATGAATTTTCTAAAGCCAACAGTGAACTAATCTGAATGTTATGAATGTTAATTATAAATGCTTTTGACTCAGTGTACATATACACTTCCTATGGGAGAAGTGGAAAACAAATTCAATGATTTATTTTCCTTTGGACTTGTGACAAAATCTGCATTCACACACTTAAAAGAATTGCTCTGGTTTATTAGCTGCTGTAAAAATGACAATCATTGGCATTCTAAAAAGCCTTAAAATTTAAGAAAAACAACAAGTTCCCTTGTTAGTTCTTTCCCTCTGCCCTGGTCAAGCTTATCCCTTTTATCTTTTCATAAAACAAGTCTTGGGAGTCTCTCTTCACAACATCTTACAAATCTCCATCTAAACGTCTCTTCAAGGGAGTCTCACCTCTCACCCCATCTGACTGAGCCCACCCCAGTTATTCTTTCACTTTACTATATTTGTTTGCCTCAGGGCACAACAGTTATCACAATCTGTACTTCTGTTGACCTTTTCTTTAAGATCCTATGCCACAAAAGGAATGTCACCTCCTGAGTGCAGGGATTTTTGTCGCTACCCAGCACCTAACTGCAATCGCACTTTTTCAAACTGAGAGGAACTCCTGAATATGAATGCCGTGTTAATAAGCAAATGCCCGTCTTAACTTACCTTCTAATATTTTTAGCACTTTCATCTGATTCTTTATATTACCTTCTGAAGATTGTTTTGGGGCTTTGTTTTTCATAAGTAAATTGGGAAAGATATTTCTATTATAGGACAATGGTAAGCTCAGGACCAGGAGTCATAATTGTAAAACACACAGAAGTAGGCAAATAGAAGTAGGACATCCAGTAATTCTCCCTGTTCTAGACCAACATTCCAAGGGTAGATTTTAAACAAATACAACGTCAAGTGGAAGAAACTGGCAACGAACGGAAGGAGTGTGAGACTTCCAAATGTCCCACACAAAGACTCAGTCAAATGCTTTGGCCCCACTAAGCGCCCCTACCGCCCTGGCAGGCCTGCTCTGGGGACCCGTCCACGCCAGCCCGGGTAGGTCCCCTGACCTCCCCACCAGGCTAGTCGCCGGCGCGCGCTGCCCCCTCACCCTCTCTCCTCTGGTCCCGGGCCTTAAGTCTCCCTGGCCCGGATCCTCGGGGTCGCGGTCTCCCGTTTTGATTGCAGGCTGTCAAGTAGAGAAACCCCCCACCTCCCCTAACCCCTGATCTTGTGTATACTACAAACTCTGAACTGATACTAGACAGAGCCAACATGGCAAACCACAAACAGACACTGGAACATTCCTCAGTCCTCCCAGGGCCCGAGCCCCGGCGGCCCTGGTCTCGCCAAGGCTTCCTCCGCCTTCCCCCGCCAGGTGCCGGCTGGGGGCTCTGGCCGCCGCCGCCGCGGCAGGGCGGCCGAGGACCCCGTTCCAGCTTCCCGAACTACAGATCCCAGGGTGCCTCTCGGACTCCCGCTCCCTCCTTCTCTCGCTCCCTCCCTCCGTCCGCTCCCTCCGCCCCCGGCCCTTGTTGTTTTGGCTGGAAGCGCTCCGCCGGAGTTTCAGAGAAAGTCTAGGCAGAAACCGGAGCCGGCCCGAACGGGGGAGGGGAAGAAGGAAAGGGAGAGGGAACGGGGAGGCCCGGCCGCTTTGAGCCTACCGCGCGCCCCGCGGCTGGGGAAGCGGCGCTGGAGCGTGAGGGGACGGGACAGTGGGGTCGTTCTACGAAGCCAAGCGCCGAGTGCCTGGTTCCTCCGCCGCTCCCCGCCCTCTCCGGCGGCGGCGAGAGCGGACCCACCCTCCCGCGGGACTTGCGCCCTGCCCAGCTCCTGCCGCCCAGCGACGCCCCGCGTTTCGCTGCTACCAGCGGCTCCCTGCGTAGCCCAGGACCTGCCCTGAGCCCGCACGAGACCCTCGCGATTTCCGTTTTCCCTCTGTCCGCCCCCCGCTCTTTCCCGGGCGCCGCGGAGAAGTGACCCACCCTCTCCCGAGGAGGAGGAAGGGGAGGATCGCGCCGGGCGCACCGAAACCAAGGGGCGATCCAGAGTGGGCGCCGCACGGGGGCATTGTGTGAGTGAGTGTGTGTGTGTGTGTGTGTGTGTGTGTGTGAGAGAGAGAGAGAGAGAGAGTGTGTGCGCGCGCGTGCAACGTAGTGTCTTTCGGAAAGCGCCCGGGGAGGTCCCGTTCTTAGGGGGCGGAGCGCAGGGGCCCGAGGCTCGGCTCCGTGCTGGGGCTGAGTCTCGCTGTGCGGGAGCGCTGCTGAGGCGGCCGGCGGGACGGCGCGCCTGGCGGCTAGGCTGGCGCACTGAAGGGAGGCCCGGGCGCCCTCGGCCCGACAGCTGCCCCGGCTCCGAGGTGTCGGCCTTGGAGACTCTGCCAGCTTCTGTTCACCGTCCGCGGACCCGCGTGGGAGACGCTCGGACGCGCACAGCTAGCGCGGCGCGTAGCCCGCGCGTCCCGTCCGGCCCCGGCTGCGCCTCGAAAGAGCTAGGCTCTGGCCGCTGCGCTGCCGGCGGGCGTCGGCTGTGTCGGGAGCGCGCCCGCCCGCCCCTCAGCTGCCCGGCCGGCAGCCGGAGAGGCGCGCACCATGAGCGGCGGCGAAGTGGTCTGCTGCGGATGGCTCCGCAAGTCCCCCCCGGAGAAGAAGTTGAAGCGTTATGTAAGTAGAGCTTCGGCCGCCTCTCCTTGGGCCTCCCCGCCCGCACCGCTGCCCCGGCCGCGCGCGGGGCGGGTTCTTCAACTTAGTCCCCTATCTCTTTCCCCTCGGCGCCTTCCCCGGCAGGCTCGGGCACCGAGGCTGTAGAGCTTACGCCCCGGCCTCGCTCCACTTTGCCGGCTAACTTTCTTCCTCCAGCTTCCAGACGGCCTGCTCTGCGGGCCTCATCGGCCCGTGGGAGGGCCCGGGATTTCCACCTAATGCCTGCTGCATGTTTTTACTACTCCTTGTAGCAGAGGTGAGGGGAAGAGCATTCTTCTTTCTTTATGTCTGCGTTTGGTCATCATGGGGCTGCTGAACACTGAATTTCCCGCAACCGAGAAACCAGTGAGGTTTTACAACTCAGCGGCTCTCTCTTCGGTCGGCGCTTTCATCTCGTCTTCCCCCGCCGAGGTGCGGGCGACAGTGGACTGTGGACCTGAGAAGTTGGTACTAGAAACCAGCATCTCATATCCGTGCAAAAGGGAAAGAAAAGTTAACTACGCGCCCTGCCGTTTGCCTAGCAGGGTTCGCATTTTCGCGGTTTTGAATCGAGGGACGGCGGGGTTTGGCCCGAGAGCCTTGGCAGTTTGCTGCGAGAGGAGGGCGCTGGGGGGAGCCTGGCGGCTGGTATTTGGGCGCCTTGGACGCGCTGTCAAGCCTCGCAGGAGGGGGGACAGCTGAGGCCCATAGGATTTCTGTGTGTTGCGGTCCTTTCCCAGGCCACCAGGGTTACTTAAATGGCATTGGTGTAATTGATACAAGATGCTGATTATGTGTTAAACCATTTTTAGCTGTTAGGAAAAATATTCCTTGAAAGAACCAACCTCACTTTGGTGGAAATCTATGCCTTCTATAGGGGTCTAGATTCTTACCCCTTCTCGCCCGTTGGTTCTTTCGTCGCTTCCCTCTGCAAAGGAAAGAAATGACGTTTGTCCCGGCGTATGGAACCAATATTTTTCTAGTAAAATGTGTTTTCAAAACCAAATATGTGCCTCCTCAAATACAAATCTGCTGTCAGGGGCCGCCACTCCCAATGGAACTTACTTCTTGTTGAACAATATCTACACCCAGTATTAGGGCCCAAATTAATCTTACTAGTCACTGCTTGGATAGTGGAGTGAATGAAGTGCAGTGTTTAACTCCACCGACTCACCAGAGAGTTTCTGGTTCACCTTCTGCCAGCATTTGTTATAGACAAGTAATTCTCATTTAAGAATTTGATGCCACACATCCTAAGAAACTTGAACCCTTCCAGATCCCGTCTCTTTACTTACCAGAGTTTCCTGAATGTTCTGATAGAGATGCAACTTTCTTCCAACATTTGCGGGGGGCCGTGGTTTACTTAGTTCTTTAGTTCCAAAAAGAAGATTGTACGTGTGTGAGAATAGGGAGTAGAGAGATAGGTGAATTTGTTTTGAGAGGCACAGTTTAGAAAACACGTGGACCTAACGAAGTTCTAGGAGGAAAATAAAAGACAGTATAGTTGCTTAAATAAGTAGTGATTTTAGAGGCGTAACACATTCTTTCACATGGTTGGTTTATGGCTCTCTCAAAAGATGCCTGCCACTGGATAAGGCATCATAAGATTAGAAAATATAGCGGGAAAGAAGCCCTGCCTAGTGGGCTTGCAATTTAATGTTATGTAATTTAAGAAGAAAATCAGCCAAAAAGATTGTCTTAGCAAGGACGAAGAAAATGGAAAGTGCACCCCCAAATATGTATTATTTCATTTGCTCATTACAACAGTTTTATGAGGTAGGTATTATCTCTGTTTTACAAATGAGAAAACAGTTTCGGTAACCAGAATGTGCCATAGGATTTGAACCCAGATCTGCCTAACTGCTATAAAAGGTTAATGACTCATCTAGTTCAAGTGGAGCTCAGACTAAGTCATCTTTAAAGCTCCTTTCAGTTTATAACGTTCTAGGAGTCTGTGAATATTAGTTGAGAATGCAAGGAAGAAGCAAGTTGGGGGATAAGATGCGTAGGCTAAAGAAACATAAGACCCTCCAAGCGGCTTTCTGAGTTTTCAGAGAAATGAAACAATATGTGAAATGAGCCAACAGCATAAAGTGGTTTCAGATCGTTTGCCAAAGCTGACTGTTATTTATTTATTTATTTTTTTAATAGTTGTTTTGAGGAATAAGCTCATTGTAGTCTGAAACCATAGGGATACTTTTGAGAGATAGCGGGCTCCCTAAACTGTTTTCAGCAGAGGGAAGAATGTGCCCAACAGCTTGGAGGAGGTGGTGTTTTTCTTTCCTGGCTGAGTACTAGTGTTTTCTTTATACATGGATATGGCCCAGGAAAACAGTGTGCAGGGTGGCTACCAGAATTTAAGGGGTCCCAGAAGATGACTAGAGTATTGTAAGTTAGAATGAGGACTGTCTTATAGTTTAGCTGTCAAGTTGGTTGCCCAGAAGTTTTTGAGATTTCCAGATTATCGATCTTTAGGCTTTGATATCAATTCAGATTGTTTTTGCTAAAGCAGCTTTGACCCTCAAAGACATGCATATATTCATCCATTTCTGATTCTTGTTTTCTTTTCATGTAAAATCTTATGAAAATAAAGGGTAAAAGGAAACATTTTTGGCCATCCAGTAGACAAAATGTTGCTTGATAATGGTTTTTAATGAATGGATTTGCTGTGAAAAGATATCTTGGATGAATGGTATTGAGATTGTTAATGAGATGTTAGGGAGTTTGGACATTGATTCTTTTGGGGAGCATTTGGCCCATGGGATTTCAACAGTTGTCTCACTGTTTACAGTATTTATAGGGTAGTCCAAACGATTAAGATGGTACTTAAGGGCTTTTACATGACAAGAAATTGCTTTAGTTTTTATCTTTAAAGTCATCTCACATTATGGCTTCAGTGCATTCCATTTACAACTCCTTTTTATGTTCACTATTTCATAGTCAACTCACACAGCATTTTCTTTGCACACTAGTGTGTTCCTCTGGTACGAAAGCTTTTCTTAAGTTTCCTAGAGAGAGTGAAAGGGACATGAAAAGAGAAAGTCTGGAGTGTGTATATTCTCTAGCCTTTTCATCTCTTTTTACTTTTTTCTCTATCTATGTGCAAAAGGATAAGAACCTCTTCTATGTATTTCATCCTCTGAATTTTTTGAAGTCTACTTAAAGTGGAGGTGAAAATGTTCATGTTTTCTTTCAATTTTGCTATCACTATGTTTTGTTTTTTTCCCATGTTGTATATTAAACAGCTGCTTTTTTACTTTAAGGACCTCAGTGGAAACATATACAGATCACCATCACTAGGGTTGCAGAAAACAAGTAAACTCTTGGTAGTATGCACTCAACAGTGGTGCTCAGATTTTTAAGAAGTTATTTAAAGACAAATCAGCTATTTGAAATAATGGTAGGATTTTCATCACTACTTGAAATTTCAGCCAAGATGAAATGTAAGTCTGAAAACAAAGGATTGATTCAAGCCAGCTGGCTATCACCATATCTCTGCAGGAGGAGCTTCCCTGTGGCCTGCCTCAAGTCTGGACACCAGGTTCGGGCTCCTCCATGGCCCAGCTGTCAGCATTGGGCAGGTGTGTAATCTCAGCAGGAGAACCTGCTTCTGAGGCCAGACCAAGGTGGCCTGTGAGCTGCCAGCCAGTCTGGGAGCAAGACCTCGGCCAGTTCTCTGGTGTGGAATCTGCACCCAGCTTGGGTTCCACTCTTCAGCTCTCAGTTAATAGGATGGTTCTTGTCTGGACTTCCAGAACATGACCCTGGTTTTGGAAATGGGCCTAGAAACAGAAATAGCTTCTTTCTCTGGGTGGGCACCTCACATCTTATATGGAGGACAGGAGCACAAGCAGGCAGAGTTAGCATCTCCGTGTTCAGGGACTGCCCAGGATCTGTGCTAAGCATTAGGTCACTGCTCAGTAGTGCCACTGCACAAATGGGATTGTGATGTGATGTCTGTAAACTCTTCTGTACTTTTTTTTTTTTTTTGTAATTACTAGTAGCAGTAAAGGGACTCTCTGAAGCTTTTACTTAGTGATTGAAGGAGCATGATTATTCTGTTGAAGTACTTTTTTTCTTGAAAACCTCAGGATAGTAAATGTCCATTCAGATTCTTAATGTTTTCTTTTTACCTTTTCTCCTGTGGCAGGAACACTGTTTCTGTTAACAAAGATCATCAACTACTAATTACATTAAGCCTTCATGATAGGTGGTTGATAGTTGATTGTTAATTGTTTCATTATGCCTGGACTTAATGATGAGTATAAAACTCTCCATGTAAAACTTGCTGAATTCCTAAATCTGATTGTTTTCTTTGGGATTTAAAATTATCATTAGAAAGTTGTATCAGTTTGGAGGGTAGTTTTAGAATTCTGCTGTTTTGAAAATTTGATTTTAAGTTTTTTAAAAAGATCATCTTTGATCAAAATAACAATAATATGACAAGAGTTATACTTGGATAATCTTGTTGACAGCTGAATTGGTTATCTCAGTATGTTGTGTAGTTATTAAGCCTGCTTTAAAAATAAAGCATCGAAGCTTTTTTATGACTAAATTCCATATGTATGTATCTATTTAAAGTTTATTTTCAGTAATCTCTGTACCCAACATGGGGCTCTAGCTCATGATCCTGAGATCAGGAGTCATATGCTCTTCCAACTGAGCCAGCCACCCAGTAGAATTCCATATTTTGTAGTTAACATAAAAATATGTAGGTAAGGCCTTGATAATTTGCAGATTGAGGAAGTGTAAGAGTGATAGATTCAAAACATTGAGTGCTATCACTCCTAATTTTCTTACAGAAACTAACACAGGGGAAGGGACATCACAGCAGGTAGACTACTACTTTATTTGTGAAGGATTTGAAGTAAATTGTGCTACTGTGAAAGGAATCCTGGACTGAGTGTCAGGATGCAGGATTAGATTGGCTTTGCGTTATCTAGGTGATTCTTTGACCATTCTGACCCTCAGTTTCCTCATCTGTAAAATGGGGAAGGGGCATTCAGATCTAGATTCTAAATTCTCTTGTGGCTTAACATTCCACAGATATTTCTTTGGAAGTGAGAGGCAAAGGGGAGGAGCTTCTTATTAGAAACCTCCTTTTTGGGAAATAAATTTTAATTTCTTCCTCATTTTAAATTGTTTAGTGAATGTATGAGGAACTGCTTAAGCAGTTTGGGGACTCTCTAGCATTTGCCTTAATAGAACACAGGCTCACTGTGTACAAGGCTGTGAAGTTGCTGCCGAGTGTCACAGTGTCTTCATGTCTCCAGTACCCAGCGCTGTGCCCGGCTCAGAATAGAAGTGCAAGTATCTGTTGACTGAATAAATCAACTAGTATTTCTGGAGCTTTTGTAATGTGTCATGTGTGGAATACAGCGGAGGGAAAGGCCTGCTCCCTGCCCTCAAGGAGTTTCTAATCTATCTGTGAAGACAAGCTGTAAATGCACCTACATTTAAATCGTTTTACAAGACATATGTTATAAGACCATATATGATTACTTGCCAGGCGAATGATTCAGACTATAATTGCTTAAGAGTTCAAACTGAGAGGCGAATGGGAGGGGGCTGCCAGGGGAGGATTCACAAACGACTTTTCAGGCTCTGTTCTTGGAAGAACTGAGGTCCTGCTGGCAGAAATAGTAAATCCCAAGGGAAGCCTGGTTTTAAAGGAAGAACAAAGACTTTGTGTTGAGTTTAGACATCCTAGGGAAGAGAACAGCTTCAGAACACCTAAGTTTCAAGCATGGAGTTTGGATGTCAGCTGTAAAGTGTGGTTTGAGAAGTTTCTGTTTCTGCCATGACCTAATGCTCCTTCCTGATGGGATCCTGACCACAAGTGAATATTATGTGTCAGACAAGAAACAAGCAAACAAAACAACTTGTTTGGTCACCTGAACTTATTAAAATTCCAAGGGACATGTGTTATTTAAGAATTTCTTTATGTCTGTTTTGAGCTAAATAATTCATTCTGGCAAGCATTTAGTTTACAACAGAGAGGGAGCATGTTCTGGTGGGAGGGAGAATAAAAGAGCCTTTGATTCATTTGCTCCTGAGTTCCAGCAGGAGGGCCAGCACTCCCTTGGGCTAGTGTCTTATTTTGGACTTTGGAAGCCATCTTAGCCCAGCTGTGTGAGTGCCAGCTAGTGTTGGAGGAAAGAGAAAAACACCATTGGGTCTCATTAAACCCCCTCTGACTGTTGATGGAGGGGTTTCTCTCATTTCACATTCCTCAAATTAACATGGTGGCTAATTTCCACGAAGTTAGAGCTTCATCTGAGTTTGCCATTTGAACTTTGGCTTGAAGTCACAACATTTCTGTGAGTCCTTTTATCTCAGTCTAGGGATTTGAGTACAGGAAACTTATCAAGTCACAGGTTTCTTTATTCTCTCCTCTTTGGCTACAAGCACAAATAAAATTAGCATTCTTTTCTTCTTCAGATTACTCCTGGGGAAAAGTGGTTCTTTGTACAGTGGATTTCCACATCCATTAAATAAGTAGCCTCTTCAGTTGCCAAGTAGATGGCAGGGAGTCTTACAGAATAGGAGGTGGCAGTTCAGGCCTGTGGAAGTACTGGGAAAAGTCACTTTAGTCACTTTGACCATTCCGGGCTTATATGTGTAAGCCCTTTAAATAATATAAGAATGCCTGAACTGGAAAAGGGAATCTTTTATATTTTCAGCAGTTCTTTTATTCATAGGCGCAAAACTGTCTAACTGAAGAGAATAATTCTCATTGCTGAAGGCACATGAAGTAGAACCAAACAGCTTTTGACCCTCTTGCAGCCTGCTTTGTGAAAAGTAGTTACCGCTGCGCACCGAACGCATGTTTGGTTGTTATCTCTGTTACATTAGCTCTTGAAACGTTCTGATTACAACTTGTAGCTGCCAAGCCCTGTCCTGCAGTATTATCTGGAACAAAAATTTTCCATGTGGTTGTTTTTAGCAGAGCTGCTCTATGCACACTGCACATGAAGATGTAAGTTGCACGAAATAGAGCTTCTAGAAGGGGAAATGTGAGTTATCTTAAATTTTTTCTACCATTTAACTGTTCTCGTCTTTATGTGTATTTCAGAAATTTTTATCATACTTCTAAACTGAGTTTTATTTTTATATACTGGAAAGAATGCCAAATTCACCATGAGGTTTTCTTATGGTGGTATTTCTTTTTTCTCTCAACTTTTTACTTTGAATTCATACTTGGCCTAAATAATTCCCTGTGTTCAAAAAGAAAAAAAAAAAAAGTCCTAAAGGGAAAAAAACAAATAGCTACATTGTTCCATGAATTAAAAACAATATACGGAGAGTCCAAATATTTCTTTTCAATGTAAAAATCTTAGGTCATTTTTTTTTAAAGGAAGAAAAATATTAAACTTTGCTTTAACTATCCTGTTCATTGTTTTTCTTTTCCTTTTTTTATTTTTCTTTGACTTGTGTGGTTTAAATTTTTTTTGAAAACAGTTTTATACGTTCTTTAAGAACGCCACACATGAAAAAAGAAAACATCAACATTCCATTTTACATTTCAAGAGAAAAGTGAGAGGAGGGCAGCTATAGTCTGAAGAAGGGGAAAAATGTCAGTTGACGCCATGGCTTTGTACATTACTTTCCTGTTGCTTGGTTGAGTCGAATATTTGTCATTTGCCTACAGATATTTAGTTAGTATACATGATGGAAGCAGGTAAATATAATTTTAGTCAAGGTTTGCTTTTGTGAAATGAGGACATAGGACATTTGCTCTCAGGAGAAGGTTGGGAACTCAATCTGTTGTTCTTGTTTTTGTTTTTATTTTTGTTTTGTTTTTAGTTTACTTACTTTTTTTTTTTTAGTAATCTCCAAACCCACTGTGAGGCTTGAACTCATAACCCCGAGATCAAGAGTCCCATGCTCTACTGACTGAACCAGCCAGGGGCCCCTTTATTTTTTGTTTTTAGTACATCAGTTACCTAGTTGCTATAACATTTTATTTGCTAACTTTTTTTAAGTGGGAGAAAGGTAAAAGCACTCTTTGTCCTGTGGATCTCTATCTACCCTCTTGCTCTTTTCTCTTTGTTTTCATTTCTCTCTCTGTAATGTAAGCCTGGCCACCAGTATCACAGAGTATTTGTGTTAGAATCTTTACACACACATTCTTTCATCTTTTCTCTAAAAGGGGGGAGTTATTTCTGACCCTGTAATGTGGTAATCAAGACTAGGAGTAATAATGTTCCACCTAGCATGTAGATTGTTTTCCTCTCCTGAAATGCAGTTTTAAGTTACTACTGTATTGGGAAATGTGGTCAGGCCACTTTCCGAGTAGCAGAACTCCTCCCCAGATGACTACCTGATTAAAGAATTAAGTACCTGGTGTGCTTTCTCAATTCCGATCCATCACATATTCCCATTAGTGCCTTGGCCAGAGTCACAGCAGCCAAGATGGAAGTGCTTCTAGTTGGAGGGATGACCAGTTGATTAGCGCGAGAGAACTTTTAATCTTCCACTTTTGAAAGAGAAACACTTGGTAAAATGCTCCCTCCAGTGTTTTGAATTCCAATGGCGTTAGGTAGATCTTGAAGAGGAATGATCACCTCATTCAGTTAAGGAGGTATTATTTGAACCCCCTTCCCTCCGGCAACGTTATAATTGACCCCAAAGTTGTGTAGGAGTATTAAATTTTACAAGTTCTCCTTGACAGTTTCAGATTTGAATGTTTGAAGTGTTGAGAAAAGGTAGAAGGAAATACTGAACAAGAATGCAAAGTATTTGGGGAGGTAATTTGATCCTAGTGATGCTGTTACATAAAACCAAAAGCCTTCTGAGTAATCTTCCCTGGGTATATAGGTCATTTATCTCCGAAGAACAGGGTGCAAAATTAAACTGGTGCTTTTGATTAGTATTCCTTTTTTCCTTTTTCTTCACTTAAGTAAGTAGTCAAAAAAGGAAAAGCAATCGTAATATATTTTTGTATTTGATATATTTTTCCAGGTGATTTTCATAGTGACCCACAGTATACACAGTAGAAGGTACATATACACGATCTGTTTACAAAGAAAATTATGGCTTCAGTTATCATTTTTTTAGTGTTTGTAATAGGATATTAGTTTCCAGAGGACAAAGATGGCATTTGTTCTCTGTGTCTAAAGGTACTGTGTGATACTTTGCATGATCTCTTGAACAACATGACCAGATAATTATACAGTTTTAAACCTAAAATTATAGATCGTCTAGTACAGTGTTTTTCAATGTTTCTAACCCATTTCTCTTTCATGTGTCATTTGGCTGTCTTTTGACTTTTTATCCAGTTTTTCTTTCTATGATTTACATTACCAAAACAAGCTATATTAAGTATCTTTCCCAAGTACACGGATCTCCTTTTTCTCTAGTCAAGAATCCAACCTCCACTTTTTATAAGGAGTGAAAATTAGCCTCTGGGAGACTAACTGATTTGTCCCAGGTCCTACACGTTAACTAGCTGTTCTGGCTGAGCCAGATCTCTCATCCCTTGGTTCATATCCCTCCAGTCACTGAGGGAATGCCTGCTATGAAAAAGTACTGTGAAGAATTCAGAAAAAGAGGACCAAGAGGCTGTCTCCATTTTTTGGGAGTTTATATGCTACATAGGATGCACTTAGTATTGCAAATTACATTATGATCAGTGACGTTCGAGATAAGACTCCAGAAGAATTTAGCAGAAGGGACTCTGAGAAGTCTTACTGAAGGTGGTTAGAGATTTCTCACCAGGACCTTGAACAGTGGATTCTGTTTTCAAAGCAGGAGCTAGAATGAGACTGTTTCTATGCCTCCTTCCCTAGACAGACTTTTTTTTTTTTTTTTTAAAGTAGGCTCTGTACCCAGTGTGGGGCTTGAATTCACAACTTTGACATCAAGAGTTGCATGCTTTGCTGACTGAGCCAGCCAGGTGCCCCCAGCCAGATTTTTTTTTTTTTTAAGATTTTATTTATTTATTTAACAGAGAGGGAGAGAGATAGCAAGAGAAGGAACATAAGCAGGTGGAGTGGGAAGGGGGAGAAGCAGACTTCCCGCTGAGTGGGGAGCCCAATGCGGGACTCGATCTCAGAACCCTGGGATCTCAGGTCCCTGGGATCTCAGGACCCTGGGATCTCAGGACCCTGGGATCTCAGGGCCCTGGGATCATGACCTGAGCCGAAAGCAAATGCTTAACGACTAAACCACCCAGGCACCCCACCCCCAGCCAGATTCTTGAGCGGGTTTTGTACACTTGGCTGCTTCCACCTGCTGCTCATTTCCTAATGGAATAGAGTCTGTGTCCTTTTCCTAAACAGTTTGCTCTGAGGTCCCCAATGACCTCCTGGTTGCCAGATATAGCAGAACTAGATTTGAACTTTTTAGTTCTTACTTTTCATGGAACTCCTGACTACATTGATGGAGAAACAACCAGTCTCTCTTCTCAAAATCTTCTTTCCGTGCTTTCTAATACTGGGCTCTAGTCTTCTTATGTATGGGAGTTCTTCAGCATTCTAGTACCAGCACTGCATGGGCCTTGTCTCCCATTTCATGCTGTTGGTTGCTGCTTCAAAATATGTGAGTTCAGGAATCCCTTTGAAAAGTTGATAAAATGTCTGGGCTCTCAGTTTCTGCAGAATTCTTATAAACTTACACATAATTGTTACTATAACCTTGCATTTTCCCCTAACCTTTAAAGCCCATCTCTGCATTTTTTTTTAAATAAAGATTTTATTTATTTATTTGACACAAAGAGAGAGAGAGAGAGAGATCGCAAGTAGGCAGAGAGAGGTGTGGGGGTCGGGGAAGCAGGCTCCCTGCTGAGCAGAGAGCCCGATGTGGGACTCAATCCCAGGACCCTGAGATCATGACCTGAGCTGAAGGCAGAGGCTTAACCCACTGAGCCACCCAAGGTCCCCCCCTCTCTGGATCTTAAATGGCCTTGAATCATACGATGATGATTCAAGGGTGTTATCTCAGTCTGTTTCTCAGTCCACATCTAACTGCTTAGATCCATAACTACATAGATCCCCCACAGCAATCCAGCCCCAGCATATCCACAGCCAGCCTTATCCACTCCCTCTACCTGGTCCTCTTGCAGTTCCCTCAGTCAGTGCCTCCACCATCACTTGTGCAGAGGTGTTTCGTGTTATCTGTCCTTCATTCTGCATACCCAGTGACAAGTCCTATCAGTTTTACCTCCCAAATATCTCTTTGAGGGGCCCCTGCATGGCTCAATTGGTTAAGCGTCCAACTCTTGGTTTCAGTTGAGGTCATGACTCAGAGTTGTGAGATCCAGCCCCCCTTGTGGAGCTCCCTGCTGGGCATGAAGCCTGCTTAAGATTTTTTCGTCCTCTTCCACTTCCCCAACTCCTTACCTCATCCCCCTGCATGCATGTGCATGATCTCTCTCAATCTCACTTCTGGATTGGGACAGTAGCCAGTGGCTTCTCTCCTTCCATTCTTCCAAACTGTCTTCATTAAGGCAGCCAGAGTGGACTTCGGGAACACAAATCTGAGCATACCGCTCCCAGTTTGAAGCTACTCTAAGCAGTTCCTTTGGCCTTTGCCCAAACCTCTTCTCAGTTTGCAAGGCCCATTGTGATGGGGTGCCCTTGTGGGCCTCCCGTAGTATTTGTTGCTACCTTCGCATTCCGCTTCAGCTCTTCTGAACTTCCACATCCCACACTGGCCTTGTGATCTGTCAGTCTGGCCTTTGCCCTGCTCTCTTCTTCTCCCAGAATTTTTGGTCCTCCCATCTGCCGGCACAACCAGGCTAACTTCTGCTTGTTCTCTGCCCCTGAAGCCTCCTTTGAACTCCCACCACTCTCACACGTAGACACAATGGGTTGCCAGCATCTGTTTAATCCTCCTTTGATACTCTTCCGTTTCCATAGCATGGTGCCTGTCACACCTGATCATACATGCTTGTTTTAATTGCTTACTACCCATTCAGATAGTGGGGCCATAGGGTGCCTAGTGAACCCCAGGTACTTTTGCCTTCATGGGCTTCCCTTCCTCTATTTAAAAAAAAGAATAAAAGTTGTATTTTACAAGTGTGTCACTATAAAGATGAGTAAGTTCCAAGCTGGTATTGTTATTGTTATATTCATTTTTTATCCTGACTTTAAAATAAATTAATAGAAAAACACTTCTCATGGGCATTGTGCCTTCTGTGCCTGATGGATATGTTGGCTTTGTTAAATGGGCATAAATACTTTGGGCCTACTCACAGTTATTTTATTATGTGCCCCTTTTGTGATGGCTTGGATACCTTCTTAAGCAATATTAAGATTTTGTATTTTAGCTCCTAGTAATGGAAAAAATATATGGAAAATAGGGTGATATACTCAAAAGGTATATATAATATATATGTACTATATATATATATATCTTTAAAAAATATATATTTAAAAGAAATTGTGAGTTTTCTTATGATGTCAGAAATATGTTGTATGAGTTATTTTATTAATACAAACTTTTCTTCATGATGCTTCTGTATCCAGCAGTGGTTTTTAGTGGATGTGGGGAGGTAATTTTGTGGGACATTCGAGAATGTCTGGAGACATTTTTAGCTGTCACAGCAGGGGTACTTGGGCTGCTAGTCAGAGGCAGGGATGCTACTAAACATCCTGCATTGCACAATACAGCCCCTCCAACAAAGAATTATCTAGCCCAAAGTAACAGTAGTGCTGACATTGAGAAACCTTAATATAGAGAAATTCTTCACAATTAGTTAGTGCACGTCACACTTAGTTTCTGCATGCTTATTATTTAGTTTCTTTCCCTACGTGTCCATTAAAAGCTATATACTTGACCCCTGAACAACACGGATTTGGTCCGCATAGATGGGGACTTTTTTCATTAAATATAATGGAAAATGTTTTGGAGATTTGCAACAATTTGAAAAACTCAGAGATGGGGGCACCTTGGTGGCTTAGTCCTTTAAGTGTCTGACTTTAGATTCCAGCTCAGGTCAGGACGTCAGGGTTGTGATACTGAGCCCTCAGGCAGGCTCTGTGTTGGGCATGGAGCCTGCTTGAGGTTCTCTCTCTCCTTCTCTCTTTGCCCCTCCCACCTAAAAAAAAAAAAAAAAGACAAAGAGAAAGAAAAGCTCACAGATGAACCAGGTAACCTAGAAACCTAGAATACCAGAAAAATTAAGAAAAAAGTACTCTTGTAAGAATGCAATATAGAATACATAAAACATATCAAGTATGTGTTAATTGACTATTTTTATAGATAAGTCTTCTCTGGTCAACAGGAGGCCATTAGTAGTTAAATTTTGGGGGAGTCAGAAGTTATATGCAAGATTTTTGATTGCATGGGTGATTGGCATCCCAGCCCCTATGTTATTCAAGGGCCAACTATATTTCAACTGTAGGATTGTATTGTAGCACTGGAACCAAACTTTTTTTTTTTTAACCTCAGTAAGGCTAAGAAGAACAGTCATTGAAGTGGCTGAGCTTATGAACACAAGAGGTTGGTGCTGTGTAACGTTCACTAGGGTTTATTTGATAGACAAAATCTCTCTCAAAGGGTCTGTTGTCATTTAAATCATTACCCAGATATTCATTTTTGCCCTTGGTAATCCTAGCCAGAGTACAGCCAGTTGTTGTCTGGGTGGGGAGGGGGATGTGAAGTGTTTATTCATGATTTTTATTACCTCTTGGCTTCAGTATCACCATTCATTGTTCGCAAGCCGCCCAGCTTGTTTACTTTTTATAAATTACATTTAATCAGTCCTCTTGCAGGTCTGGCTACTGTAATTGGCAGTAGCCACAGAGCAGGGCTGACGAGTCCGCATTTATGCTGATGTCTCATAGTCAGCTCATGTTCTACTTTCCATGCTTTCTTGCCTCTTCCCTCTGTTTTTTAAAAGGAAGGTGAAGAGAGAATTGCCACCGTGCTCTCTTTTCACATACTCTAATGGTGCTTGTTTATTATTTGGTCAAGTCCCTGTGTCCTTTGGGAAGAGTCCTGTGGCTTTGGGGCAGTGGTTCTCAGACTTCTTCCATATGTATTATAGTCACCTGGGCAACTTCTAAAGTGAGGATTCTTGAGCCCTACCCACCTTCTGCTGTTTAGTAGATTGAGGCTGAAGTTCAAAACACTTTTTGCCTCAAATCCCTGCTGATTCTGATGTAGGTGACTTTTGAAATTATACTTGGAGAAATCCTTAGTTGGGCATGGAGGGAAAAAGGAAGAAGAAAGAAAATCCAGTAGAAGTAAATGTGTATGAAGAGTGGGCTAGAAAGACAAAACCAAAACTCAGAAAGTAACTTTAGCCTCTCTATTGAGAGATAAGGGAAATATGCTGTGTTGCTATGTGCTTACTATTTCTAGCAATGATTTAAATCAAACTGTCCCATAAAGGGGACATACCTTAGAGGAAGACAGAGTGAAAGGGAATTTTTAGAAAGGTTAGAATGTGAGAAAGTGCCTAACTGAGTTGCTTGGAAGACCTTATTAAATTAAGGAAGGTATTATGTAACTATTGATTTTAAAAAAGAATGTGCATTCCTGAATCAAGAGTTTATGAATGGCCTAAGACAAAGGGAAAAGATATGAAGAAGGATTAGCCCTTCACCAGAAGTTCTGGTTATTCTGGTTATTGGATCTGAGAGCATATTATTAAAATCCAGATTTCCTTGAATAGTTCTAAATTCAAGTGTTCTTTCCTACTGTCATTATTATTCATGTCTGGTTCACTTTAGTTTGGGTTAGTTGAGATGTGGTTGATTTATAAAAGAGCACCAAAGAAGTTCTTTTGTTTTTTAGTCTCTGTGTATCTGTGTTTAATGTATATATTCTAATCTACTTTTTAAACCTGAAAGTTGATTTTTTTAAAAAAAGATTTTATTTATTTATTTGACAGAGAGAGATCACAAGCAGGCAGAGAGGCAGGCAGAGAGAAAGGAAGGGAAACAGGCCCCCTACTGAGCAGAGAGCCCGATGTGGGACTCGATCCCAGGACCCCAAGATCATGACCTGAGCCGGAGGCAGTGGCCCAACCCACTGAGCCACCCAGGCGCCCCGGCCTGAAATTTGATTTTAAAGTCCATTTTAGAGAAAGAGAGCAAGAGAGACGGACAAGACAGACTCTATTTAGAAAACTAGTCAAGAAGTGGACTAGGTGGAAGTGGTTATTTAATCCTAGCAAAGGAATAAAGTAAAGTACTTTATTTCCAACTTCCTACTGAACTTACTCCATTTCTAGAAAGCTATGTCTGTTTTTTGGTGTATTAGTTCCTTAAGGGAACTTCCTTGAGAGAACTTCATGATTCCATTCAGTTATAATGCAGAAAGCCCTTGACACTGCCCCCCACCCAAAGTAAAAGGGTTTGGGGGTGTTACTTGCAAAAGGATGGCTATCAGCTTTTGTGAAATCATTCTTTACGCTGCTCCAGCCATCCGTGTGTCAAAGTGTTTGTTTTTCCATGCTAGCAACCCTGACTGTTTTGTAAAACTTTTCACCATTATGGTATCGTATTCACTGGCTTGCTAATCTTTTCCTCCCTCCCTTCATTTTTCCATCCTTCACGCTCTCTCTGCTCCATTTATTTAAATGCCCAGAAATACTTTAGCCTCTTACATACTCTTCCCTTCTGCTCACAAGATCTTAGAGAATCTCCACATCTACCTTGTAAGTGTCGAGTATCATTACTGTTATTATATGAAGTGTCTACCACACCCTCTCATTGCACTGTGAGTCCAAGTAAGTTTGGTTAGTAAATCACTTGGCTCCTGAAGTGAGGAGAAGAGCTATTGCTCGACGCGGAGACCCAGAACCAACTTTTACCACTTACTCTGGCAACCAAGAAAGGCTAGACTCCTGTTACTTCTACTTACTTTCTCTCTACTGTGTGCAGAGAATTGAAGTCAGGGCTCACGACTTGCTCTCTTCATTCCAGGTGACCTTATTTTCTAGCGTTCCTGTACTTTTTAAATCATATACTTGGTAAACCTTTTTTCTTAGGAGTCTCTTAATATTTCTGACTATTTTTTCAGATTTTTTCTGTAATTTATTCTAATCCATATGTTGTTTAACGTATCGATAGATGTTTCCAGTGAATATTTATATTTGCTGAAAACAAGGATGAATGCTCTTAGGGAGAACCATAACATTAAGTAGTCCTGCAATTGCAGCATGAAAAAATATATAGCTTATAAGATTTCAGTGGGAGTATTTTAACTTAAAATTTTCTGGTTTAGGCTCAACTTGGAAAATAAGTTATAAAATTTTAGGTAAGCAGATTTATTGTCCTTTGTATAAGTTACTAAAGAGAAGTATTTCTTGTATATGATTTATCATTAAAGTTAATGTATATATTTAGCCTTATGGTAATTTTATATTTACTTATATTTGAATAGGAAAATTACATGGATTGACTTAAAATTTTAGTATGTTGAATTTTAGTGTGTTGATACTTTGGTTATTTATATGTTTTAAGGTATAGTTTTTAGTATTCAAACATATTTAAATGTTTAATATTTCCTTACTAATTTTAATGGGTCTTTAGCAATTAATGATATTCTTTTATGATATGTTTTGTGCATACTTAATTTTTGAGGAAATTGGCTTTTATTCCTAAGTTGGAGAAATAGTATATGTTAAGTATATAATATATTTTATATATATATATATATGACAGTATATGTTTTTATGGAGGGAAATTGGAACATGGATATTAAAATATTTTTAATCTTTCACATAAGGTTCTAGCCTTGAAAACATTCCATGTATGTTTTCAGTAGAAATCTCTTGTGTTTTTAAATCATATATTTCCAAAGCAGAATAAATTTTCTTTGAGATTTTTATTGAAAACCTTAGGGGGAAGAAAATAACTCAAGAAAGATAAAGACCAGGTTTTCTTGAAGTAATGAAGGGGGTAAAAAATTTCTACTGTTCTTCCTATTCCTAATGAGAAAAAATGAGGTCATTGGCAGTTGGACCTAGGAAATACCCTGAATGCAAGGCCAGCTGGGTTCTGCAGGCAGACATAGACAGGAGTACAAGCTCCAGCCCAGCCCAATGCCATTCCCAATATGCACTCTCCCCCTCTGCTTTCAGTAGGTTGCTGTGATTTATCACATTTGAACAGATGGACACTCTTAAGAGTATTTTCACTGTCTCTCGGAGCAGTGGCAATATGGTAAATTTACCCCAATCCCTCTTTTTTATTTTAATTTTAATTTTTAATTGTAAAAAAAACCACATAGTATAAAATTTACAAATGGGACACAGGGTGGCACAGTTGGTTAAAGCGGCTATCTCTGGTTCAGGTTGTGATTCGATCCCACGATCTTGGGATTGAGTCCCACATAGGGTGCCTTGCTCAGCAGGGACCCTGCTTCTCCCTCTGCCTGTTCTGCCTGTTCTGCCTGCAGCTCTCCATGCTTCTGCTCTCTCTCTCTGATAGATAAGTAAATAAATAAAACCTTTTAAATAAATAAATAAATAAATGGAATTTGCTGTTACCCATTTTTAAGTGCACAGTTCAGTGATGTTAACTATAGTCCCAGTGTTGTGCCACCCCAGTCTCTCTTCCCTCTCCATCTAATCTTTATAGCATGGGAAACATCTGAAGGGGCTTTATTCCAGCACCATTTGGAAAGGTTGTGCACCTCACCTATGTTTACTCCTTCTCTGTAGTAGGAAGTTAATTATGTGGGATTTGCTCACCTGAGCCACACAGAAGATCCTACTTTAGTGTACATTTGGAAATCCCATGCCCCTGTCTGCCCCTGAGGAAAAATTCTTTCGTGATATAGAGTCAGTGTTCAGTTTAATCTTGAGTATATGAGAATGAGTCACCCTGAGTAAGTATGTAATCCCATTTATACCTTCCTTCCATTCTCCCTTTAATTTTTAAACTCAAGATACTAGATCCTGTCTTCCTGTGTAGGGTCTGGTGACTGGGGACTAACTTAGGGACTGGGCGATGTTGAGATTATTTTGGAACTTTCTGTTCTACTGAAAATGAAGCTGTATGGCCTAAGTTTTAAAATTCAGACTATGTGTGGAATGTCTGTGTGGATGAAGAAACATGTTAAATGCTTTTTGGGAAGGCAGGAGGAAAGAAGAATGAAAATTTTAAGCTAGTCTGATTTTTGTGGGGGCAATTTTGAGATTTTTAGAATATATATAAACCAAAGATGACTGGCTAGTTGCTCTGTAATTTCTTTGTGTACACAGAAGGAATACTTGATATCTGGCTAAAGAGATATTGCTGAATAGGTAGGTAGGTGTATTAGCTGACAATATATGAGTTCTGCTTTTGATTCCAGTTACTATTATCTGAACAATGTGTAACCACTAAAAATATTTGACTGCGAAATTATTTTTAAAAGAATACTTGCAGGGGCACCTGGGTGGCTCAGTGGGTTAATAAAACTTCTGCCTTGGGCTCAGGTCATGATCCCAGGGTCTTGGGATTGAGCCCTGCATCAGCTCTCTGCTCAGCGGGGAGCCTGCTTCCCCCTATCTCTCTCCGCCTGCCTCTTTGCCTGCTTGTGATCTCTGTCTGTCAAATAAATAAATAAAATCTTAAAAAAAAAATAAAGAGTACTTGCAAAGTACTTTGGAATCTTTAAGGTACTTTGAATGTGGTACTTAAAGAATGTAAACCATTAGTGTTTATAGTTTCATACCTTTGGAGGTATATGGCGGTGGGAATGAACTTCACAATATCCATTTTTTAAGACAGCATACATTTGAACTAGCCATTTTCCCTAAATGCTTATTTTAAATTGGCAGTGGTTTACCCAGCACTCAGTAATCTCACTTAGCAAGTGTTTGGCACGCCTGTTTTAACCTGCACAGGTTCACTTCGCACAAAGAAAGGGAGGGTGGGGTTATATGGTGGAAGCACCATGTTAGCCTCATTAACATATTTTGAATAACTGTATTTGAACACTTGCCAGTGAAGCTAGGCTATTTGGATGCTTGCCAGATGAGCAATGGGAACTTCTGAGAGGAGCATAGAGATTTGAGCCTGTAAAATGTTTACTTTTGCTTCTTGGAGGGGAAACGTTTTAGAAGTTGCTATTTAGGATATTTCCCTTATTCTCCCAACAGAACAATTTTTTTTTTTTTTTAATTCTGCAGATATTTGAGATCTTCTCTTCCCACCATCTTTGTGTATTTTTGGAGCGGGGAGGGGAAATGTACCTTGGGACTTGTTTCAGAAATACCTTTGATAATGTCTCCCGGATTAGATTTAGTTCCCATTCAGCCTGTCTTTGGTTTTTGCAAAATTAGTCTTAAAGCTCTTTCTGTGGGCCGATCTGGAGAACCTCTTCTGCAAGCTTATCGTGTGAACACCAATGGCTGGAACAAGACAGACAGGATAAACTAGGGTGTCTGTAGAGTCAACTTCTGTCCTGTGGATGCTCAGATCATAAAGATGCCAGCCTGGCTCAGCTCTGTGGAGCACAGAAATGATCTTTACAAGGTTCTAGTTTTGTGGCCTGTAACTGTGTCCAGAAATACTTCTTTAACTTTGCATTGACACCATCTGGCTGAAACCACAACTTGGGGCTCTAAAACTAGTTAAGGAAATAAAAGCTGAAACCAGGTTCTTGGATATTGTGATGTAGCAGATTTTAAGGGTACGAAGATGAGGCAGCACATATGCTTAGCTCTGTAGTTCTTATTTTGGGGGCCAGGTCAGGGAGTATGAAAACCACCAGGGAGCTTTTATAGAACCTATTCTCCATGATTGCTTTTTTTCCAGGGTGGAATGACAAGGTAACGAGGAGGCATTTGAATCTACAACCTGTTGAAACCGTGGGTGCTTGCCATTGTGTGGTAGTTTCCATTTTTTAGGCCAGTTTGCAACCCAGCTTCTTGCTTACTCTTCAGAATAGAAAGATACAGCCTGATAACACCATGTCTCATTGCTCCTGTGAAAGATTTTGAAGTAATATGTCAAATGTGTACTTAATAGACTTACCAAAGAGGGTTTTCTTCCTTCTTAGGGCTTTTTTTCCCTTTATTTCTTCAAAGTTGGTTCTTAAGACCAATTTATTTTATTATTATTATTTTTTAAAAGATTTTATTTATTTATTTGACAGACAGAGATCACAAGTATGCAGAGAGGCAGACAGAGAGAGAGAAGGGGAAGCAGGCTCCCCGCTGAGCAGAGAGCCCGATGTGGGGCTCGATCCCAGGACCCTGGGATCATGAACCTGAGCCGAAGGCAGAGGCCCAACCCACTGAGCCACCCAGGCGCCCCTTAAGACCAATTTATTAAAATCACACAAATATAGTGTAGCTATTTAAAAAAATTTTTTTTAAATGAGAACCTAGGAAAGAACCCTGGTACATTAAATGAAGTCCTAAATTTTTAGCAGGTATTGTAATGAGCATATCTATTTATATTTTATATGCCAGTCATATAATGTATATATAAATATATGTTATATATATAAAACATATATTTACATATATATGCTTTTATATTTCTAGATGCAAGTTATTAAATTTCAGCTAGCTTTTGGTGAATTTCGTTGACTTGTAATTTTGTGAATAATGTATGTTATTTATATATTTACATAATCACTATCTACTTTTAACTAATTACATAAATATATCTTTGAGTCTTCATAGCTTTTTTTCCTTAGTGATTCATAACAGCCTGCTTAAAAGAAAAAAATGTATAGGTGATTGTAATCATGAAGCAGTGTAGGGTTAATGAATACCTTTGATCATTTCTGTATTTACATTTTTTGTCATAGAAGGTTAACTTCCTGTTTGTGGAGCTTCTCTGTTATGTCAGTTTCTTGCTTATAGGAATACTTATGGAATGTTACTAGTTAACTGTTTAGTACATGTTTAACATCTCTGAGGGTGGTAGATAGAAAATCCTTTTCTCAAACAAGTACTTACATGAAACAAACAATTTATTCAAGTCCTCTAACAACACTAGTGAAATTTGAGTTCTGGCACCAGGCCCACATTTAAGCTGATATTATGTGTGGGTGTGGGTGTGGGTGTGAATGATACTAATCACTGATAGTCTCTTCAGAATGTGTTAATATTTTTAGGTCTAAATATGAGTTATTCAGTAGGTACATCAAGTTTTAAAAACTAGGTAAAATGTAAATATTGACTTTTGTTTCCCTTTTAATTAATTTTAATGACTTCCTAGGTGGTATTTGTGGAGTGACGTATAACATCTTCATTGGTTGTTGTGTTCTCCGTAATTTAGTTACAAAGTACTAGCCTAGCCATGAAATGTGAATGAAGAGGCTACCTACAGGTATAGTGAGGGTTTAGCTCATTTAACCATTGCTCTAGCTTATCTTCCACAGCTTGCTCCCTGGCTGGCTGGCATATTTACATATTATATAATCCAGACTGGTTTGTCCTGTTTGGTAGGTTTGTTATAAATTGCAAAGCTAAGTAAATGTGTGATAACATTTTAAATGGCATTACAAGTTAAATAGTACTTGCAGAGTGATGTAGCTCAGGGCCCCAGCTGTCAGGTGGCCCAGGGTCAGCCTCCTTTCGAGCCATTTCCGTTTTCTTGTGGGTAACAGGAAATAAACATGAAACTGTAGTAATGCCTGACTAGAGGACCACTCCTTTTTCCAGGTGACATCCCGCCTGATACTGAAAATGTCTGATACTGAAAGTAGATGTTGCCTGTGTCCACTAATGACTTTTGTACATAGGCAGAAACCAGCAAACAAAACTGGTGGAACCATTTCCATCTGTCTGTGCCCAGTGTGAAAACAGTGAAGGAGGAAGGTAACTAGATGAGTTTTGTTCCCTTCCTTCCTCAGGGTATAATGAGAGAACATTGCCATGAGCTTCGTGATGAGCATTTCTTAATGGCTGCACAGTACTGGGTTAAACTGACATATGGTGCTTAACTTACCCCAGTTAAAGGGCTCCTGGGTTTTCTAAAACATCCTCTGTCCTTATCTGTTTACTTTATGAAAGCTGTGCATTCATGTGAGTGTTCTAGACCCTCTGGTGCGTCCCTCTTCAGTGTTGTGTATGTTCTTGTGTTCACTTCCCATTACGCCTCCAGCTAGAAACTGGGATCTAATGGTGGGTGTGGAAGTCTTCCCTGGGATGCCTCTCTCCTCCATGCAGGTCCTCTCTGAGATTTGCAGGGGTTCTTAGTGCTGCAGGGTGTTAGTTAAACTTTATGGTGGTGGTAGTATTGACAACCTCCACCTGCCATGCTACGTGCTTCAGCCTTTCATGCTCTCACCTGTTCCAATCTCAGGCTTCTCTTTGAGCCTACAGACTGGGGACCTGGACTTAGAAGATCTCAGTTTAACAGCAACCTGTTTTTTCCTCGTGAGTCAGTGCTTAGTTTGAAGTATGCTGAGAGGTTCTCATTTCTGTAGGTCAGGCAGGTTGCAGCCTGCTTGAGTTTTTAGTATCTCTGGTTAATAATGACTTTAGAGCACAGAAGAGGAAATGGCTCCTTTATGAATGTTGCATAAAACTCTGTGGCCTTGTGCAAATGATCTAACTTCATGCGAATCATGCCTTATAGACAGAATCTGCATTTGTGTGGATAGATTCACCACTCTTTGTGTTAATCTGAAGTAGTGAGGGACAGAATCATCACATATATAGCATATACATTTTTAAACATTATTTTTGCTGTTTTAAATTTGCTTTTATTGAGATCAGAAATACATTTTTAAATCTAACTTTTTATTTTTGAACTGAATATTTAAAACTTACATCTGTGGAATTACCATCTTTTCAATGGTTAATTACTGAAGTTTATATTCAGAAGATTGAGACCTTTAGAGGATAAAATGGAAAATAAAATTAGGTCTAGGACAAGGAATTCTACTTGGATATTGCAAAAATTGAAAAAAAAAAGTGAATGAATAACTGGCAACACAAACACTTTTTCCTGTAAGTTCCTTTTTCCCAAACTCTTGCCATCAAGCTAAAAAAAGTTTTCTTGCAAGTTGATTTTTCTCAGAATCCTGCTGCTTACTGTTAGTAAGAATTTTTTTTCATGTGCCAGAGTTTTGTTTTTCATGTGATTTCTGTAGCCATTTGGGTCTTACTGAAAATATTTTTTTTAAGTGCGGTGGCGAAAGTTAGTGATAGTAAGCCAAAAGGAAAATATAATACGAACTTCTGTACAATTTAGTTATAGTGATTAGGGGGAACTAAATGTGTTACCCAGGGTGAATGAAGTTATTATAGGAGAAATACCAATTCTAACTGAAGATAAAGTAAGGGTGCTTATTTCCAGTTTCAAAAATTAGATTTTTCACTTGCTACTTGGTCTTTTCTCCCAAGGATGCCTATTTTTGAGATTTTTTTTCTATCATGCTAATGCAAGGTAATGCTACTGACTGAGCCAGATTAATGCAATGACATCATGGTTTCCTTGGGAATAATTAAGCAGGATAAAATATTCCAAGTTTTTTAGAAGGCATGATTGAACTTCTTGAGCAATGTGATACCTTAGAGCATACAAGAAAGTAACTCAGTGCTTTTAAGGGGGTAGCCGGTGTTCGCATCTCTGTCTGATAGGAAAAAAGAAATCATATTTCAGATACTATGATTAAAACAGCATGTGATGTATTCATCCTGTTATTCCTTTTAAGAAATGATTTCAGAAATGGTCAAGAACATCTTGTTCAGCAGCTCACTCCCGACTCCTTGACTTATTGGGAGGATCTCACTCCATTTGTTTGCTCTATAAATTGTATAGGGGCCTTTGAACAAAAGTGATGAAATATTACCTGACCTGCTATATCAGTCAGGATTCTTAGCTGTAAACAACAGAAACCCTACTTTTGTCAGAAAAGGAGTTTATTAACAGTATTAGATAGCACACACTCTCTCTGGGAAGGCAGAGGACCTAGCTTAGGAGCTCGTCAGTCAGGAACAGTATCACTGACCTGGTTCAGGATGCAGTAGGTTATTACTGCCTCACAGGCCATGACCATGGGCCCCTGCATCTTATACTGCCAACACCAGTGACACTAGATAATGAACACTGCCATTACTACCTCTGGAAGCTGCATTTGCTACCCCAATCCCAGATTCAGATTTTGTATACATCTTATTTCTTGAGATTTCTTTTTGAGATTTGAAATCTGGAGTAAATTTGTTTGGTGAAGCCAGTGTACCTGATTGTGTACCTACACTCTGTTGCAAGAAAGCTAAGACGGCAATTACCTGAAATTTTCTGCTTTTATAGTATTAGCGTTAATGATTTTTCACATATAGGGAGGGGAGTTCAGATGCTGGACATCCTAAAAGAATCCTTTAATTCTGCTGTTCCAGGCATATTGGGGGTAGAGGTAGAAGGACAGCTACCCTCCTACAGAACTTAAAATGTCTACTAATAATAGGTTTGAGGAAAAAATGTCATAACAAAACACATAATTTCTTAGTATTCTCACATCAGCTGCCTCCACAGACATAAGAGAAAGCGCTCTTGTTTACTAAACAGCTGTTCTGTTCACGATGGTGGTGTTTTTGTTTTTGTTTTAAAATTTTATCTCTAATCCATACAACAACCTTGAAAAGTAAACATTACTACCCCCATTTTTACAGGTAAAGGAACCGGTATTCCAAAGTAAGTTAACCAAAATTACATAACTGGTGGATGTCAGGGCTGAAATTTGATCTCATTTGTGCCTGTTCCAGAACTCCTGTTCTTTCTATTGTACCAGCTTTCCCTCACTGAAATTTTGTGGAAGAGCCCATATGGCCTCCTTGGTTTAAACCAGAAATTTTTATGGGTGCTTCTGCATTGTTTCCCTCTATCCCAACCATTTATCATGAGTTGGGAGACCCTACTAGGCTCAGGAGAGTGACTGGGGCTAGAGCTGCAGATTAGGAATGATAACAATGTTAGTGTCTCCGGGTGCTTTGGGAACCCATGCCGTCATCCTGGAAGAGTTTGTTGAGTGAGAGGAGGGGTGATGAGACTTACAGAACACTGGCTTGGCAAGTGGATCAGGAGAGGAACCAGGAACAGACACAGTGATTTTCCCTTGGTAGGAGGAGCTTCAGAAGAGGGACTTGTTAGGGAAGCCAGAGATCCTGGTTTAAAAAGGAGGGTGTGGTTCAGTCAGGTGCTTCGAGAATCAAAATAGGATGAGGTGGAAGATAGCCATGGAGGTGAACTGGCCAAGCAGGAAGTTATGGTGGCCTTTTGTAATTTGAAATAATATTCTCTGAATCTTACCCACCTCTGTTAATCTACCATGAAGTACAGTGATGGAAACACCACCCTGGATTTTAGGTTTTCATACTCAAAGACATGTACAATTTTGCGTTTAAATTTTTCATTCCTGGGGCTCCTGGGTGGCTCAGTGGGTTAAAGCCTCTGCCTTAGGCTCAGATCATGATCTCAGGGTCCTGGGATCAAGCCCCGCATCTCGCTCTCTGCTCGGCCGGGAGCTGTCTCTCTGCCTACTTGTGATCTCTGTCTGTCAAATGAATAAATAAAATCTTAAAAAAAATTTTGTTTTTTCATTCCTTTTTAAAATAATGCTTTGGTACTTGTTGGGGCCACACCTGTATAGTGAACAGTCCAGATGGACTAGAGTTTTCCGTGTTCCCTATTCTGGAGTCACATTTGTTTTATTTAGAGGCCGTTGTCCCTCAAGAACGACTTGGATTGACTCCCCATCAGTCTGTTATTTTTTGTCTGCCCACATAGAAACTAATCGTCCACTTTTCTTCCTACTCATGCGGCTTTGTGAAATCTTCCAACCACTTAAGCTGTTTGTTTGTCTTTTTGCAAATAAACTGATCATCATGTCACCTTAAAAATCCTTCTTATTAAACTTCAGAAAGGATGAAGGATGAGCAATTAAAATTTAGCTATGTATAGTTTAATTCTTCCCTCTCTAGAGAACCTCTTTAGAGAGTACACAGGCATAGCAGTAAAAATAAAAGCATTCCTGAACGGGTTACAGAAAACTGTGGGGAAAATGGAGAGGTGTTGGAATGGATTTTAACATCTGTAAGGTTGTATGTCCAGAGCAGAGTCTGTCTTGGATGGGCCCTGAGCAGGATGGCCTTTTCCTGATTGAGATGCAGCCTTATCTTGTCTGTTCTGATCACTGCACAATTTCTCCTTTGTCCTGGAGTGATGGAAGTTCCCTCCCTACAGCCTTTTCTGATTACTGCTACAGCCCGTGTTTGCTAGTTCACTCCCCTCTAGCCTACACTAGTTGGCATTGGGATTTGTAAAAATCCCAATGGTGATGAAAATGAAAGCTCGCCCTGCATCGACTTTTTAGTTGTATGTCTCTGTCCCTCATCTCCTTTTCACCTGTGATGAAATGAATGCAGATGAAGAAGGAGATGGAAATGGAACCTCATATTTTTAATATTCTTTTCCTTTTCTGCTCATCAAACTCTCCCCACTCCCCTGGACCCCTATTCTTGTTTCTAACCCTTCAGTATCTGTCTTCCCCATTAGAATGTAAGCTCCCAAGGTAGAAAGACCATGTCAATTTTGGGCTTTGCTGTCTGTGCCTAACTCCCCACCCCATTGCCTAGCACAGGGCCTGATGCATAGAAGACATGTGTGCTTGCTTGGTCAGTGAGTGAGGGGAGGAAGTCATGGGAGAAACCATTATTTCTGTTAGTATCGTTCTTGACAAGTTTACCTCAGTCTGATTTCTTATTCTTCCCCCCCAGTTCTCTAATCCTGAGGGAAACCTGCCTCCTGGAAAGAACATGACTCTTACAGTGGGGTGCTGGACACATTTTTTCCTCTGGTACATTTTTCTGTATAGTGATTAGTCTGTTGGAACTTTATACTTGAGGAAGCTCTTGTGGGCTGGCCAGAGAAGTATGCCATTATGTACAACATTGTTTCTATGGGAAAATGCTTTGTGACTTCACATGAATCTACTTACATAGTAATTTTTGGATTACAACCTTTCCATTAGTTGGGAGACTGCCATTGTATGATCTTCATTCAGGCTTTTATTCGTTACTAATATGTAAATGAACAATAAGACATTTCTTTGTAGAAGGACCAGAACCAGAAGTCTTTCCTTCTGAGATTATAAACTATTACATTAAAATGAATTTCATTCATCCAACAAACATGGCAGTTTATTTCAAATGGTATTTTATAGAGTTCTTGGCACATACTGGGCTTTGAACTAAGGATTGACACGTGAATAAAATAGGGACTCTATCCTGGTAAGGTCACAATCAGCTTTCCACTTAAATAGGAATTAGACTAATATAGTCCACAAGGTTACTTCCAGCTCTGAAATTCAGTACCTCTTGTTTTGAATTGCTCTATTCATTGGCCTGTTTTCCTTGTCATATGTGGTTCTGTTATAAGATGTATTCTTAGAGGGCGCCTGGGTGGCTCAGTGGGTTCAAGCCTCTGCCTTCTGCTCAGGTCATGATCCCGGGGTCCTGGGATCCAGCCCCACATCCGGCTCTTTGCTCCGCAGGGAGCCTGCTTCCCTTCCTCTCTCTCTCTCTGCCTACTTTGATCTCTGTCTGTCAAATAAATAAATAAAATCTTAAAAAAAAAAAAAGATGTATTCTTAGATAATCCTAGAGAGAGCATTGACCGTCATGAGTAGCAATTAGTAGTAGCAATTACCACCTTTACAACTTTTAAGTAATTCTGAATGTGTTTTTATTATTAAGAGTGAGAAATCCAGGAGAAAATATTACTTTTATTCTAGCTTTTCTTGTAAAAAAATGAAGTCAAATGCATCATGAAACTAACATAAAACATAAAAACTAACATAAAAAGATATTGAATGACAGGGGCTTTACCTTGAAAGTGTAAGTATTCTGCAAGGATAATGTATATAGGTGTTGGGATTAACAAATTTTTTTTTCTGAATGCTTTTCTGTAATTTTTGAACACTTTATAGCAAGTATATGTACTTCTTCACTGCCACCATTGCTCAATATTCCCGTGTACATTTGCATGGCAGCACTTCTTCAGATAAATCGAAATATTTCAGTGAGGTGTGCTTCTTTCCCCAAATCATTTACCCGTATGTCTTAATACTTGATCAGCAAAACCTATGTTCTGGGAGATGGAATGTGGGAAATCTGAATGTTTATATAAAAAAATTCTACAACTATTTATAAAATATACTTAGAGTTCTGTGGAGTAAAAAATAGGCCTTTCTTGAACTCTCTCTCATTCGTGATTTGGGTTCTGTGGAAATAGTCTTATTCTGCCCTGAACCTGAAAAGTTACCTGGTCGTTAATTTCAAATATGTTTGAACCACAAACTTCCTTATTGGTGGAGTTCTGGTTTTTATTAAAAGTCTATAATTCAAGTAGTATATTAATTATGTCTAACAAGTGGATAAATGAATGTTTCCTCCAGCACCTGGAGAAAAACAGGTGCTGTATTAACCTTCTAGAATTCCCCTATGTAGTGATCAGGATCATCCCTGAATTAGTATTTAGAGTTAAATTTGCCAATACATTTTAGAGTGTTATTTTTCTTCTCCATAGTAATACTAATAAACTACATATTTTATTGCTTTTATTACCTTATTGGTTTCCTAGTCACTATTTTAGCAGTTTCTTTTTTTTTATTAAGACTTATTTATTTTAGGGTGCCCGGGTGGCTCAGTGGGTTGAGCCTATGCCTTCGGCTCAGGTTGTGATCTCAGGGTCCTGGGCTCGAGCCCCACATCGGGCTCTCTGCTTGGCAGGGATCCTGCTTCTCCCTCTCTCTTTGCCTGCCTCTCTGGCTACTTGTGATCTCTCTCTCTCTCTCTGTCAAATAAATAAATAAAATCTTTAAAAAATAAAAGAGTTACTTATTTTATTGAGAGAGAGAGAGATCAATCACATGGCGGGGGGAGGGGCAGAGGGAGAGAGAGAGGCAGAGAGGTAGAGAAGCTGACTCCCCACTGAGCAGGAACATAGAGCCCAAGGTGGGGCTTCATCCCACAATCCCCAGATCATGACCTAAACTGAAACCAAGAGTTGGAGGCTCAACCAGCTCAGTCGCCTAGTTGCCCCAGCAGTTTCTTTTAAGGTAAAAATCAGCCTCTGGCTCGAATACCATAATTGTGGGAGATTGAAAACCCACATTTGAGGATTTCAGTTTTAGGGAAAGAACAGTTCATAATATATTTAGTAATTCGGTTCTCTGGTCCTTTAAATATGCTTTGCTATTTTATTTAATATAGAATGTTAACTCATGCAGGTGTACATCAACCATGTGTCTGTTGACAAAAAGAGATCATTATCTGGATGGCGAGAATCTCAGATTATTAAAACAAACTGCATATTGATGTGGTTTAATCAGTATTTATTAATGTTTCACCATTAAAGAAATTGAAAGTAGAAGCATTTGCACGAGTTCATTGGAAGATTGTTTGTAACTAAAGTTTCTGTTTTAGGAGAAATCACACTGCAGAGTAATGCATTAAATTTAAAATGAGAGAAATGCTTTTCTTGATAACTGGCAAATAATAGGTATGCAACAAGTAATAGTTTCAGTTATGACAAAGAAGGTGAACATTCAAATTTAGAAGTTAGGGTCATTTCAGCAGTCCACAGGTCTACACATCATGAGACATTTTCCTACTGTTCGTGCACATGGTGCAAAATTGGGTGAGCTTTTTATTGTTTTATATGCAGTTCTACTTTTTTATTTTCATAATTTTTTAACTTTTCATTTGCTTTTACTCTTAAAATGAACTATTGCTTGGGGCGTCTGAGTGGCTCAGTGAGTTAGGCCTCTGCCTGCAGCTAAGGTCATGATCTCAGGGTCCTGGGATCAAACCCGGCGTCGGGCTCTCTGCTCAGCGGGGAGCCTGCTTCCTCCTCTCTCTCTCTGCCTGCCTCTCTGCCTACTTGTGATCTCTGTCTGTCTTAAAAAAACAAACAAACTGTTGCTTAAGGTAAATTATTACGTGTCATGAGTCAAGTTTTACTTATACTTGAGGTTTTTCTAAATTTACTATGTATAACAAAGTACACAACCAGAAATGTATGGTAAATATGATTCAGAAGAGGAAATTTGGAGCTTTCTAAAGTCTTTGAGTCTTTCTCAGGCAGACAAATTAAATACACATGTGAAGTCCACTTTGTATAATTAAGAACAAATAGATGAACCACCAATAAAAAGTAAAAACCAGCATCTGAAAATGTATGATTGGTCTTTTTTTTAATGTGGTCTTAGAAAACACATACAATGAAACGTAGCACCCCTGGGTTTCAAAAATAATGCCATTTGAAAATATACCTGATACCATATAAAAGACGCTAATACCTTATTCTAACAATTTTACCTTGTGTTCGGATATTGAGCTTCATAAAATTTTATCACTTATTTTTTTTAATACCTGAAGTGAACCTGATTTGAGGGATTAACTAGATGGTAGATTCATTTCTTCTAGAAAAGTTCTAAGGCAGTGAATCTTACACTTAAAAAATTTCAGTCTGCTGTTATGTTCTATGTTTTGTGCATACGTGATATCTTCTATATATAGTTAATATGTACGTCTGGTGAAATACACATATAGGACATTAGCCTAGGTATTCAATTCTATGTAAACATACCTATTCAAATAGATTGATTTTGTTTTTTTGTAACAGTTTTGAGATATAAATCATGTACTAGAAAGTGTACCTGTACCCTTATATAGGGTAAAATTCAGTGTTTTTTTTAGTATATTCACAGTTATGTGTCTATCACCACTGTCTAATTCCAGAACATTTTTGTCGCTTCTGGAAGAAAAGCCCATTCCCATTAGCAGTCGCTCTCCATAGGCCCCCAGATCACACCCCACTAACCTTAGGCAATCACTGATCATTCCATATAGATTTGTCTATTCTGAATATTTCATATAATGGAATTATATAATATGTGGTCCTTTGTGTCTGGCTTCTTTCACTAGGCATAACGTTTTTAAAGTTGATCCCTGTTTGTCACATGTATTAGAACTTCATTCCCTGGGATTATATGGATATATCATAACTTAGGTATCCAGAATGGATTAAATTTGTTCATTTATTTATTTATTTATTTTAAAAAGATTTTATTTATTTATTTGACAGAGAGAGAGAGAGATCACAAGCAGGCAGAGAGGCAGGCAGAGGCAGAGAGAGAAGCAGGCTCCCCACTGAGCAAGGAGCCCGATGTGGGGCTCGATCCCAGGATCCTGAGATCATGACCTGAGCTGAAGGCAGCGGCTTAACCCACTGAGTCACCACGGTGCCCCTAAATTTATTTTTGAACTGAAAATCTGACAATTCCCAAAGCCCCCTATAATTTTCCCAGACTTCATTCTCTGTCCACATCCCACACATCTTTCATGACTGGGTTTTCACTGTGTGTTTCCTTGTCTGAAGACTATCTCAAATACTACTTCCTTTCTGAATTCTTTTTCTGATTGCTTCAGTAATAAGTAATCTTTCTTCAGATTTTTGCAGTTCTTCATCTTTGCCATTGCCATTGTTTCTTTTCTTTCTTTCTTTCTTTTTTTTTTTTTTTTTTTTTTAAGATTTTATTTATTTCTTTCAGAGAGAGACAGAGAGCACAGGAGCCAGGGAGAGGGGCAGAGGGAGAAGCAGGCTCCCTGCTAAGCAGGAAGCCTGATGCGGAGCTCAGTCCCAGAACCCCAAGATCATGACCTGAGCTGAAGGCAAGTCATGCTTAACTGACTGAGCCGCCCAGGCGCCCCTTTGCCATAGTTTCAGCGTGAACTTTGGTTGTTGATATACTTGTCTCTCTTTTCATATTTTAATGCACAAGACCAGGGACAGATCTGTTGCTTTCAGAAATAACCGTGTAAATAGCCAAAAATCAATACATGGTTTTTAAAATATTGAATGAGATCATTGAAGATCACTTGGGTATCATAAAATAAGGCTGTCCTTGATAGTTATTATTTCTAGTTGGGATGCCAAAACGGTCGCAGGAGTTAAAGAAGATAACTATGTTTTCGGGAAAATCTGTCTTCTCATTATTAGTTCAGTGACTTAGTGTCTGGTACATAATTAGAACTGAGTAAATGTTTGTTCAGTTGGACCCCATAACTGGTAGCAGGAGTGGGTAAATTTTCAATGTCTCTAGCAAGGAAATTCCGTATTTGTTAATAAATACACGTAGGAGGCCCAAGTTCAAAAGAGAGCAAGAAAGTGAGAGCATATGTTGGTCAAATGAGGAAAAGGTTTGGAGAACCTCTTTGCAGGAGTGGCACAGAGCAGTTGCTTTTCACTTTTATATCGGATGTGTCATATTTGGGTATGTCAGTAAATGTTTGCTTTTTTCTTTTCCAGAGGAGTAAGTTCTAGTTACCACTGAAGACTTAATGAGTAGTAAGTTCTCTAAGTGCAAGGGCTAAGGGTACGTCTTACATCTTTTTTGAAGTCCTGTTTCAACCAGCCTTAAGTCAGAGGTGGAATTGTAAATTCAGATGAAGGTCTGTAAGTTCTGGCAGTGGGGTAGTTTACCTCTTCTTGGATGCAGCAAGGACCTTGATTCTGGACTAGTGTTTTCAGCCACATCTACAGGGCTTTGAAAAGGAGGAAAGACAGACAGGTAGGTCCTGTCTTTGAAGAAAAAAAGAGTAAACAGGAGTTCCTGTCAGCATGGCAAATAACTTCTCATGTTTTAGTGCTAATTACTTTATGTGGTCAAAGATCAGAGAAAGAGGGCCCAGGATTAGAAGAGGTAAGCACCAGACTCTTGAGGTTCTCTTAGTTTCTCTTTCTCCCATGACAGTTGTCCTCAGAATAGAGCTGGAGTAAATGATGGTACTTCTTCATTTGTGATTATCTAAAACTTAGATTACTTAAATAGTTTGAAAACTTTTTTTAGTAGGAATTACAAAATCTTTATGGTTTTCATTTTTATCTTCTCTATTCCTACCTTTCTAAGTTACTACAGATATGCCAAATTTCTATAGCTGTATTTTATATAACCAAATTTCTATATTTTCTATAATCAGATTTCTGTAACAAATTTTACAGTTAAAATATTTTAATTATATGATACATAAACAGTTGTTCTTGGTAGTAGATTCCTGTGGAGGTTTTTGCTTACATTTTGTGCAGCTCTCAAAATTTTGTTCCTCTTTACTTAATAATAACTTATGAAGTTGTCTTTCTTTTCCTTTGTCTAGATTCATCCAGTTTTATTTGTACTTTTCCCACCTGACCTTTTATTTGCTTAATATTTGCTGTGACTCTAGGACATATAAAGAAATACGGACCCTTACTAAACATTTTCATTCATTTTATACCACTCTGTTGGCACTGAGAAAAGGTAGTATTTTCCTACTTGGTACAGTCTTTACAAGATAAAAATCCGTGCAAGGTGAAAATATCCCATTGCTCTAGTAATTCCCCCAAAAGGTCAGCCTCAATAATAAAGGATGAAAAGAGAAGTTTGGTAGTGTTTCTTCTTTCACAAACTCGTATCTGGAGAAAGAACATAATATATACATGATTTCCTGATAACTGCCTTTTGTGTTCCAAATCTGATATTGTTGCATGATAATCTGACATTGCTTCCTGTTTCTGAGGGGATGCGTGGATGTGAAGCCAAACTGCTTGCTAAACCAGGAAACTGCTATTTCAGAATGTGCAGGAATTCAGGCTGCTTGAGCGGTTGTGCTGAGACATAGCCTAACTGTAAACTGTACCGGCTGCATGTCTTCCCACTGTTGTGGCTGGTTTTAAAAACCAGCCTCAAATACAGGAAAGCCCTAGTTAGTTAGCATTATAATAGCACTAAAACTAAGGAGCAGTGAGGCCCCCAAAACCTACTGAGCTCCCACCCTGTCCCTGTAAGCCTTCACACAGACACTGGATGAGCTCAGGGGGTGGTTGGTCAGGGACCTAATGGGAAGCAGGTGGCAACACTCCATAATTTGAGGAACATTCAAGAAAAAAACCTGCTTACTAAGATACACAGTATAATGAGAATACAAGGGCCCATAAAGGGGGTGGGCAAGGGCTAGTACCTATGCCTGAAGAGGAAAGAGGAGGGGATGTTACCAAACCCTGCAGAAGATGGTTACGTAAAAATAGCTGCCTTGCTGGAGCTGAGATCTTCGGTCAAAGGACATAGTTGTCCATTGAGAACACAATGATGTAGCCAGAGAATCAGCCCCCTCCCCTGAGGCCCCTCTCTGTATTAACCCCATTGGCTAAACCTGATGGAAAGCCAGAGAACAAATGAGTTGATGCAGTTCTTCATAGTTCAGCCCTCCAGACCCAGAGCGCTGTGGAACTAGATAGAAGGTGGGTCTGGGGATAGAGATGTCAGCTGTCCGCCACAGTTGTTGTAAGAGATTCCTGTATTGATTGGGATATCCCTCTCTTCCCTGTTGATAATATGGAACTCCCTTCTATGTCTTTGAGTCTCAAAAATACTTAAGGTTGGGACGCCTGGGTGGCTCAGTGGATTAAGCCTCTGCCTTCGGCTCAGGTCATGATCCCAGGGTCTTGGGATCGAGCCCCATACTGGGCTCTCTGCTCAGTGGGGAGACTGCTTTCCCCTCCCCCTCTGCCTGCTTGTGATCTTTCTTTTTCTCTGCCAAATAAATAAATAAATCTAAAAAAAAAATACTTAAGGTTACCTGGTTCAGGCATATAGAAAATGGCGACTTTATTCATCCGATGTCGATTCTAACATTTTCAGTTACAGAGAACAGAATCGTACTTCAAGAACCAGCTTGTTCTTTTGTTAAACAGCTCTAATCAATAGGAAGGTTGTTCTTGCATTGAAGCCTGCCTTCCTATAACGTGTAGTGGTTGCCAGTTCTCTCTTTTGGAGTTACACAGAAGAAGGCTACCCTGTTGCCATTTATCTTTTATCCTCATTTTAGCTTTGTGCTGTTTAACAGTCATTCATTTATTCAGCCTGTACTTATCAAGTGTCTGCTGTAGGCCAGGACTTGGTCTAGGTGCTGGATATTCAGCAGTAAACAAGACAAAACTCCTGAATTCATGAAGCTTCTGTTTTAGTGGGTAGGGATAGACATTGAGCAAATGTATAACGTGGTGTCCAGCAGCAAGGGTTGCTGAGACTATTGGCTCTTAACCGTCCTTCGCACGAGAAAACTATGGTCGGATTGGGGCTTAAATTTGTTATGAGTCAACTGTGTAATGCAGTTGTCCAAAAGCCTAATTCCATTTTAGTCTGTGTAAATAGAATGCCCAACACTGGACAGGTCATGTTTCCTCTACTTCTCATTGTCCAGCTGGACCTGGAGTGTTGCATTTATATTCTAGAGGGACATTGACAGACTGAGACTTGTTCAGGAGATGTCTTCATTGTAGCCTTTTAGATCATTGAGGAAGGCCACAGAGTATTCTTTAGGCCAAACCTTCCCAGTTTTGTCAACAGTTTCTCATGTGGTATCATCTCTCTACTCTTAGCCTACTTGACCTTTGTCAGATAATTAATTTTCTCTCCCAGTGCTGCTCTCAGAATTTAACTCAGTTCTCTAGTTGTGATTTCAACTTAGGTAATGCCTAGTAAACTGTTTCTTCCCTTGATCTGGTTATTTAATTTTAGTAATGCAGCTGAGGATTGAATTTCCTGTTGTTGTTGTTTTTTTAAACAGCTGTGTTACATCTGACTCTCAACGGTAAAGTACTGCTAAGCCAAGTTTCCAGCATTTCTGTTTGTACAAGTTATGTTTCTACTTAAATATAGGACTTAATGTATATCTCTATTAAAATATCATCTCATTGCTGGCCATATAATATTATGCATTAAGATTCTTTTGAATATTGTCTTTCATCTTTTTGTCGTCTGCAAAATTAATAAGCATATTCTCAAACTTCATCTATGTGATTAGTATAACTGCTCAATTGAAGAAAAACAGTGACACCAGATCATTCCTTCAGATTACAGCAGCTCAGTAATGAATATTTTTTTAGGATGGGGTTTCAAAGAACTATGAGCGCCCTTAATTATGTCATCCATCTCACATTTCTCTATTTTACCTGGACCTTTTGGAGAAATGCAGATACATTTGGTTTACAGTATTTCTGATAGCGGCTTATCAAAAAACACATTAGGATAATTGGACATGACACTGGAAATACAACAGGCCATTGCTGCTCCTCCCACACCCAAGTCTTATAATCTATCTATACTTGAAAACCCAAGGTAGAATTTTATTTGAATTGATACCAAATTACGTGTCTATGGTTTCCTCTTTTTTGCATGTACCCTTTTCTTCTTTTCTGGAACTCTACTTTCGTGTATAGGAAACTTGCCAGGAGTGATACTTTGGTTCTTGAAGATGAGATGAGGCTAAAATTTAAAAGTGACCTTTGTTCCCTCTTTTCAGGGTGGACTACCATTTCTAGTTTTAAGTCTCTTCCTTGATCAAATATAGAACATTAAGGAAAAATAGAAGCTGGATAGTAATACCTTCTCACTTCTGTGAAGGTTGTGTCATTTTTGCTAGGATTTCAAAAGAAAGTGGGGGAATGGATGTGTTACCCTGGTTGCTGCTCCTTTTGGCTGTGCTTGAGGTCTTCCTGGGCTCCCAAGCCCCTTTAAAGTGCCTGCGGGGAGTCAGCTCTTGCATTTAATCTTAAGTCTGTGTCCAGAGCCTCAGTATATGTCTTTGGTTTGGTTTTTAATTTTTCAGCTTCCTGTAAGACTGCAGAATTTTTTTTTTAGAGGCCTCCATATTTATGCGTTAGAAAAAAAAGACAGTCTTGACCTTACTCTTCATGGGAATGTTTTTGTTTTCCAAAGTGTTTGGTATCCTGTTTGCCTGGATTTTCTAGATGAAATATATAACATCTTGACTCTGTTCAAATGCTTAAGAGCACATACATCTTGCTGGCAGAGTGACTTTAAAGGGGAGAGTTACTGAAGCTGTCTCTTGCCTTGTACACCATGGTCAATGGACCTTGTGGTTAAAGATGCCAAACCTGTGAAGTCAAGCGGTTTCTAACTCAGGGTTCAACTTGACTGCATGTCCTGGAGATGTGCCTGTGCTGATTGGGAGACCAGTGTATTAGCCAAGTTTAAAGCCGGAAGCTGTTTAACAATTTTTCTTGCTTTTCACATACTGCAGAGAAAAGACTAAATCCCATCTGGTGCACACTATTGTGGGAATCTTATACTTTAGATTCATAAACAGTATGTTCAGGTTTTCTAGATTTGGCATTTGCCTGAGTGTGTTCTGTGTTGATTTTATACTAAGTGTAAATTTCTTTCCTTTTAACTATAACTGAATTTTAGTTGACTAAAGGAGTAGAAGTTGAACTTGTGTTTATTAGTACCTGCAGCTCTTACCAGGCTTGTGTGGGGATCACTGTCCTCCTGAGGTTGTTTCCCAAGCTAGGATACAGCAGTCGTGCTCTGGGAACCACCTACCCTGGTTTACACCAGTATTTTGTCATAATTCCCTCTCAGAATTGTCTTGATTTGGAAGAAAAACTGTATGGTTCCCTTGAATACGTCCCAGAGTGTCCTAGAAAGCTCATGGTTCCCACTGTGCTGTCCTTGCTCTGACCTCTGGGCCTTTCTTATTTACCGTTCCCTATAAGGACCCAGAATGACTTGTAGGACCAGAAAACCCAATGATCCTTGGAATACTGCTCATCTTCTTGAAGGGACATTTGATAACATGCTTCCTTAGAAGAAAAGCACCAATATGCATGGCTGGGGAGCAACTTTCATTATGTAGGGAAATTGAAAACACATTTTCTTAATGTAACTGGACTTTCCTTGCTGAATGGATCCATTTAAAAACTTCCCAGTGATGGTTCCTTAATAATATCTGATGTTTAAATGCAGGATCTTTTAGGGGCACCTGGGTCACTCCGTTGGTTGAGCATACTACTCTTGGTGGTCAGCTCAGGTCATGATCTCAGGACTGTGGGAATGAACCCACATTGGGTTCCACAGTTCAGGGCAGCATCTGCTTGAGATTCTCTCTCCCTCTCCCCCTTCTCCCCACCTTGTACTCTCTGTCTCTCAACTAAGTAAGTAAATAAATAAAATCTTTTAAAAAAATAAAAGTAAATAAAAAAAATAAACTCATGGACTTTTTCAAGCTGTGTTGTCTTGCTCTGTCCAAATACAGACCACTGTCTTGATTTGTCTGTCTCCCTTAGGTGGTAGCACCTGGAAGGCAGACCCTAGCTTATTCCTCTTGCCTCGCAGCACTGATCATTCAGTAGGTGTGGCTGAGAGAAAGAGGGAGATTGGGAGGAAAGGAAGCTGTGACTAAGCCCTACTGCTTTCTGCTTTCCTTTTAAGAACTGAAGTACCAGCGTGCCTGGGTGGCTCAGTGGGTTAAAGCCTTTGCCTTTGGCTCAGGTCATGATCCCGGGTTCTGGGATCAAGCCCCACATTGGGCTTTCTGCTCAGCAGGGAGCCTGCTTTCCACCCTCACCCCCACCACTGCCTGCCTCTGCCTACCTGGGATCTCTGTCTGTCAAATAAATAAATAACAACAAAACAAAACAAAACTGAAGTACCTGAGCTGCATGTCTAGGAATTTGAAAGGTAGTAAATATTTTAGGAAATGGCCTTCCCAGTTTTCTGAATATGACACATCATTTAGTTTCCTGGGGTTGTTACTCTGCACAGAACTTCTCAACCTCGGCAGTATTGACAGGCTGACCTGTATGAGTCTGTTGTAGGGCAGGCTCTCTGCAATGTAGGATGTTGAGTTAGCAGCATCCTTGGTCTCCACCCGCTAGATGCCTGTAGCCAGCTGTGACAGCCAAAAATGTCTCTAGTCATTGCCAGATGACTAGGGGGCAAAATAGGGACCCACCCCACCCTACCTCTTGAGAACCACTGCTTTACAGAAGCTCCTGTCTGGAATAAGTGCAGACCAAAGAAACCAGGAAATAAAAAGGGAACTTAGAAATCATCTCATATGTTGTTCCTCCTGGTTCTCCTCAACCCCATCCCCACCGCAGTACATACCACTGTTTTATACCTGAAGAAACTGTGGCTCAGGGAAATTAGTGAATATAAAAATGAAAAACACATAAGTATTTGAAGTAATACTGATTTTGGATTGTAGACTTACTTAAGTTTGTTCATAGATCCGTGGAGGGAGAAGTGTCTCTTAACAACCAACTCAAAATAAGAAAACATCAGTTTATGGAAATAGGTAAGAAGGGGATAATGATTCATATCACAGAAAAACTAAAAACTAGCACCACTAAAAAAGAATTAAAGATGTACATTGAACATTTTTTTTTTTTTAGATTAAAAAGAATAGAGCAAACTAACTAGGATATGGCTGTAGATTTTTTGCACAGGCTTCCACGTGGAGCTGTATGTGCTTCATATTAGATTATTTTAAGTGTATGTATCTAAAAATAAACAGAAGAGTATTTAATAATAATTTGGCTTTTTCAAAATGACTTGCTTTTTACATCCAGATAATCATGGTAATGGCCTGCCTGATGAGATATTTCTACCATAGGTTAAGTTATGTTTTATAAGGGTATTTTTTATCTTACTAAGAATTCTCATATAGAGGTAAGAACTCCAAATTAAATATTAGCTGCTTCTGGTTATTTTAAGACTCATCTCAATAACCAAGAGAATTTGGTTCTCACACTTTGTACCTTTTGATTACAAACAGGTTTATGTTGTACTTCATCAAAGGTTATAGAGGATATGCAGACTGAGACGCTTTGGGACTGAAATTGGGCAATTCAAAGTTTCTCATGCATGTAAGCTGCCTTTTGTTTTGATCCCTATCATTCTTAGTCTGTCTTTCTCAAGATCTGCTGGAAGACTGTCCTAAGTGAGGACACAAGAGAAAATGGCAGGATACTAAGGCACCGGGGCCACATAATACTCCTGTTTGAGGTAGGGTGAAATCCAGTTGGCAGACTTTTGTCAGAACTTGCAGTTGAAAGTGTCATATTTAGATTCCGATGGTCCTTTCTTGCTGTTTTTGTTTGGTTTGGTTTAAGCACAATACAGTCACAATGATAAGAATGTTTCTGAAAAATTATAAGTAAGTCCATTTTTAAAAAATCAAAATGTATCAGAAGAACTTGCCAGTTAAATTTATCCCAATGTTCTGGTCCCCTGTTTCCCATTAAGACACACAGTGATCAGAATCATGCTCTGATTTCTGTCTTTAGATAAGCTGGGGTGTTTTATTGTTGTTGTTTTAAAATATTCTTAAACCTGACACTTTGATTCTCAGTGAAAACACTTTCAACCATGTATGTTGGTGATTTGTTGAAAATTCAAAACTGAAAACCTGCCACTCTGCTTTTAGTGCTTGAAATCCCGTGGCAGGGAGACATTTTTCACAAAACAAATTGTTTGGAAAACCTCAGAAAGTTCATTATTCTGGCAAGAGGTCCTTTCTGAACTTTGGATCATTATAATAGTATGCTGATTTATGTAAAGAGTGGATTCGGACTTGAATAACTGTAGAGTCCTGGCAGATGTGAACATGTCAGATGTCTTGGCACAGTTTAGGGGCAGAAGGGGACTTTCCCACTTCCTTATGTAATCCACAATCATAGTATGTGGGAGTTTTATGAAATTTCTTCCGTTATACTGAAATGCTTAGCTTTTCATACCATACATGCTGCTCAGTGAGAACAGGCTCAGTGAATGTATGCATATATTTAAATGAAATGAAAAAGGAAAATGAAATCCAAGAAATTCCTTAAGTTTGCAGTGGTGATTATTTTTAGGCTGTGTTCATGTGTTCCAAAAGATCTCTTTTAAGTCAGTTGATTGGAACTTGGAACAGAACTTCCCATAGAAACAATAGTATAGTATATGTGGTGGTAAATTTTCCAGATGAGGCTTCAAAGCTTTTTTTAACCCATCATACACTAGTGTGCTTTGCGGTACAAGGGACAATGATGTGTAGCTTATTATCAACACACTGTTTAATGATAATCAAACTGAAACCTGTTTCAATGCTAGAACTTAAATAAAATTGAAAATTTTTAAATGAAGAAGAAATCAATGTTATTTCTACTAAAAGGTGGGTTTGAGGGAAAGTAATTTAAAGAGACTTGGTGATGTGGTAGAAGAGCCCAAGGCCCACCTGGAGAGGAGACACTTAGTAGTAGTTTGTGCATATTGAACAGGTAAAGGAACCGCTTGAGCCTCAGTTTCTTCAAATGTTGTAGTTGTAAGGGTCTGAGCAAAAAGTGCATATGATGGTGATTTATTATCTGCAAAGCTCTTTGCAAATATACAGTGTAAGTTCTGGTTCTTTCCTTAATTATAAAAATCCTGTGACCCGATCTTCCTTTTTCTTGACCTAGGTGTAGTGGCAGCAAAACCCTTTATGCTTAGCAATAATTAATAAGGTCCCTTTTAGCTCACCTACACAATACATGCATATTATTTTGGCCTGCTAGGAAGACAGTAGTATTTGCTTTTTTGAGATAGATGGAACTCCCAGAGTAACCTCTCTCACACATTTTTCTAGACTCCAGGTCTCTCCTGTCCTTCCCTTGTCTGAGTATCTCTTACTTAATCATCTTCTCAAGTTTCACACTAGGGTTTGCACTGCAGGCTGGCCTCCTGGTGGCCTGGCCTCTCTGACCTGTGCCTCTGGCCTCAGACCAGACCCGCACTGCTAACAGACCCTGCAGTTGACCAGCTTCAGGTAGGGGCCCTCTTCTGCTCAGGGTCTTCCTGGACATCGGACAGAGGCAGCCAGTCTGGGGGGAACCCAGCCTTATTAGGCAGGCCCAGGCTTGGGCCCTGGAGCCAAAAGTAAGGCTAGGAGTTCTTGGGCCTAATCTCACAGACCCAAGGAGCTTTTCTGGTAGAAGTGATGTCAGAAAATAAAATGGGGATTTTGGCCATCACAGAGCAAAGCTTTCCCATTCCCTTATTCACTGGGGAGGGTGGGCATCAGGAGTGCTGTATTCTTGTGAGAGTTACAATAACGCACCAAAGAGGCAAATTGAAGGGGGGTTATTTATTTTTTTAAAGATTTTATTTACTTGAGAGAGAGAGAGAGAGACAGACAGATAGCGAGAGAGAGTACAACCAGGGAGGAGAGGGAGAAGCAGGCTCCCCACTGAGCAGGGAGCCTGATGTGGGGCTTGATCCCAGGACCCTGCAGTCATGACTCGAGCCGAAGGCAGAAGCCCAAATGACTGAGCTACCCAGGTGCCCCTAAAGTATTATTTTTTGGGTCAAATTTATAAGTTTAAGGCTAAACAAAATAATAATGTTTTATATTAGAACAAGTCTCAGAGATCAGGAAATGCAACTTACTTATTTTACAGTGGAAGAATCTTAATCTAGACAGGTTAGTTGATTTGTAGGTGTCTCATGCCTTCCAGTCTTGAAGTGTTTCATCGGACATCATGAAGACTACATCTGGGCCTCACTACCCCTCTGTTTTCTGTGTAAGGTTGGTACTGATTTTGCACAGCTGTGTGTTGGGACCTTATGATCTGCATAACAGTCTACAAAGACCAGAAGGGAAGGAGGAGGTATGCCACCTCTGATTCCCTTCTCTCACCATAGCGGGAATTAGTAATATTTATTAAGCAAGGCAGTTTGTAAACGTTGTAGATACAAGAAGTCTGACACAGTTCCTGCTCTTTCAGAGGTTACAATATTATATTACCTTACATCATTAGAGGGATCTAATTCTAGGCCATGTGACACCTACTGAAGTGGATATTAGTGTACTGGGTTCTAGTTTTGTTTCTTCCACTGATTCTGGTGAAGACTTAAAAGGTTGTTTAGTTCTTTTTTCTTTTCTTTTTATTTATTTGAGAGAGAGAGAGCACATGAGTGGGGAGGGGCAGAGGGAGAGAATCCTCAAGCTAAGCAAGAGCCCCACATGGGACTCAATCCTAGGACCCTGAGATCGTGACCTGAGCTGAAATCAAGAGTTGGATGCTCAACTGACTGAGGTATCCAGGTACCCCAAGTTCTGGCACCTTCCTTAGTTTTCTTATCCATGAAATGAGGAGATTAAATTCTGAAGTCCTTATATCTATACTTTTTGAGTCATGTCTCATGATACTTTTTTTAATCATCGGGTTTTTGAACCCTATTATTTATTTTAAGAAATTCTTAGCCAAGATGTAGGCACTAATTTCTTTGCCAATGTGATAGACAACTTAGCAGTTTATTGAACCACAGGCTTGAGAGAGTTAGTAATTTATAATGGTCCATAGCTTCAATTTTCAGGGAGAACTAGATCCCACACCTCTGTAAAAATTGTGTACCTCATTAGGATTATAAAATAGATATATCTACTTTTGAATATTTACAGAGTTGGCAAGTAGAGAATGATTATTATAAAGAGCTTTTGACTTTACAGAGGGACATAACTACTGAATTCTTTTCAGTAGTGAGTTTTGGTGCAAGGAAAGTAGAATAGGATTTGCAGAACCTTAGTTTATGTGCATTGAAATACGTAATTGTTTACATTTACAATGCATAGTTCTCTGTTGTAGTGCTGGGCATGGGCATACCAAATACACCTTCTGTTACCCAACTGAGAATTTCCTATGGCTTGAGAGGCTTTTTTGCTTTTATGTTGGAATATTACAGACCTTTCTTCCCTCACCCTTCATGTTGCTCCTAATTGTTCAGGCAGCATTTGTTTCTGAAGTGATTAGCTCAATTATGGGAGATCATCTCTGGTTGTTGGATGAGTTGCCCAGTTAGGAGATGAACCTGTGACTGGGGAGGGTAGGATGCTTTCTGTAGTGGCAGGAACACGGACCACGTGCAGTTTTAGGCACACTTGCCAGCCCTACCTCTCACTAGCATTAAGCAAGACACTTAACCCTTTAGAATCTGTTTTTCATTAGTAAAATGGGAATAATAATGACAGTAATAATAATGATAATAATGTTGATATGACATGGTAGATGAGAACATTTATCCTTTCTGAAGAAGCTGGCATAAAGTAGACACGCTGCCTTTCCCCTCCAATCTAGGGAGCAGCCTGAAAGCAGGAACAAAATTGTCACCCTGGAAGTAACAGTTTCTGAGGCCTCTGTGAGGTATAGGCAAGGAGAGCTGCTGGTACTAGCCTTGTGGGTGGGATGGTCTCATGTGGTGATTAAACCCTCAGCCTCCAGAGCCAGAAAGCCTGGGTTCTACTGTGCTAGCTTTGTGATCTTGGAAAAGTCACATACCTGTTTAGCATCTCAGTTGCTTGATCTGTAAACCGAGGTTAATAGCACTTATCTCATCAGGTTGTTGGGAGAGCCCCTATGTTAATCTCTGTACACTGCTCAGAATGGTCCCAGGCACATGATAAGTCTGTGTTTACTGCAGTCTGTTGCAATGAAAATCTTTGAGTTTAATGCAAACTTTAAAAACATTGTGTGGAATGATGACGGGGTTTATGAGGATAGCTGGTATTTTCTCCTGAGGAGTCTGTTATTTCTGAACGGCGCTAAGCCAGTTTCTTCAGCAGGAGATAAATTGGCTCTTAGAAGTCTGCATCAGCTTTCATCTCTTCCTCTCTCCCTGCATGTCCACACTGTACAGCTTTTGTTATTAATGTGGAGCAGTTGAAGTCACTGACTTGGGTGCAGGCCAGGCCAGTGTTAGTGGGCATATATTACTTTCCGAGACTCTGGCAGAAGCTGGATGATGGAAGTCAGAGGTACGGGGAAGCTGTCCTTTTAGGCAGCCCACAGAAAAGGTGTGTTTGCTGTCTCTGTCATGTTGATGCTGATAGATCAGAATCTTATTTAGTATCTTAGTAATGTTTTTTTCTTTTACTCTACAGCCTATCTCTTTGAGCTGTCATTTTGCTTGTTCTCTGGTTAGAAAGACTAATGTTGTTTTGTTATGTATCTTTCTCCATTGTTGTGTCATTGTTGAAAATCTCTTCAGTTAACTAAATATTTGTTTAAGGCAGGTAAAATTTCCCCATAAAGCTGTATATTTCTGTAGGATTATATATGTCCTACATAGGGTATATTTGATGTTTGGTGATTATACAGTCTATATTGTCTTTTTTTCCTCTAAATAAAATAATCCTGTGGGAAAAAGCAATACTCATTGAAATAGCAAGTGAAAGTGTGTTTTTTCTCAGGAATGGTGTCATTTGGGAACACATTTTTATCTTCTGCTCTGCTTTTGTATTTGAGGCTTGGGAGACTGGGTTTTTTGTTTTAGAAAAGCAATGGAATTTTATCAGACATTTTCCTGAAACTCCCTACCTTCACCTTTTCCTGAACTATTTCTTTCAAAGTCCTGTTTTCCTTTGTTAAGAGGCTCCGTCATTTTAGAAAATAAAGGGGTTTGGTTGGGTCAGGCCTTCTGGGGGATCTTGCTGGCTTTACAAAAGAGGCTGTTTGTCTGAGAAGCAGCACTTGGAGGATCATATGACCATTAGTGTGAAACTTGGGGCAGTGATTTGTGAGCTTGAGCCTTTCAGGTTTTTTTTGTTTTTCAATTTTCTCGTTATCAGCAGACAGAGAGATTGCCTCACACCCTGTTGTGCCTTGTGACGTAGGGGAGGAGATATATTTTCTGATTTTAGACTTTATCCTAACTAATGTTCCTAAATGGTGGGGATTTTCTAAGGTTTCAGTTAACTCCCACTGTGAAATAGAACCTGATTTCTAGTTGATTTTAGCTACTGCTTAGTTGTGACATGCACGTATTTCTTTTTAATTTGACAGTTGTTTTCTCAAATTGAAAGCAGTAATTATGAATTAGAATTCCTGGAAATATTATTCTTCCGTAATGATATGTCACAGATGTTTGGGTGCTACACACACTCCTTGTTCCATTTTTAATGTTGATGTAGTAGTGGGGATGAAATGTGGAAAATAGCTGTGCGTTGTAATGAGTCTGGACCCTTTCCCCAGCGGCTCACTCCATATGTTACGGTACCCCTCTGTTCTTCCCGAAATGTCCAGTATTGGAACATTGAGACTTTAATATGTGAGTTTTTGAGACTTTGTAGATTTGGCCATAAAATAACTTACCCTATTCTACAAACCACGTTCTACGTCCTCACAAAACACCAGAGAAATCTGTGGCCTTCAGTGTCATGATATTCTTTCTAGTTCTTTTAAAAATGTATACTTTTATGGTCTGTTCTAGAAGATTTTGAGAATGCTGAGAAAAAAATAAAAACCACTTGCAGATTTACCACTTAGAGAAAAACTGCTGTTAAAATGTTAAGGTATTTACTTCCAGACTAACTTTATATTTATATAGATACATAGTAATCTTTATAAGAATGTCTGTAAGCCTTTTAAGCCTTTTTGAAACCTGTTTTCTTGGGGTTTGTGGGTTTGGTTTTTTTTTTTTTTTTTGGCATAGCAGTATATGTGAGAACATTTTCCACATTCCAAAATATTTTTTGGGAAATATGATTTTCAATGGCTGTATGATTTGTCATCTATTTGGCTCTGGAAGTACTTAAAGATGTACCAAATTTAAAAGTCCACTTTGGGAGTGAGGTCTTACTTCCTATTTTAAAAATAATTGGCTTAGAAAGTAATTGAGAACATGTTAATTTTGTGCTTTTCCTCAAGATAGACAATCTATTCTTCATTACATTTCTGTAATAAAACATTTTCTTTAACTGCATAGTCCTTGGTATGGTAACAATTTTAATAATTAATTTTTAATTAGCCATTCATAGCTGATTAAACAAGTGAACTTTTCAAATAAATAAACTTACTCTGTTAAAAAAAAATGCAACTAGTTTTGAAATAGTTTCTCCCTTCAAATTTGAAGAAATAAGGTTAAGAGTTTTTGCAACTAAATTTTGGGTTCATCTCCCAGGAACAGTTGGTGCCATTGGCTGTGCTTTCATGTTGGGTGAACTCGACTTTCCTTGAGCCTCCAGGCTGTACAGAACAGGAAAGGCCATGTGGTCAGGGAAATGGAGCCAGATGGTCCCTGTGACGGGTGCCAAGCCCCCAGCAGAGACGGATGCTACACCTGGCAGAGTAGAGTCAACAGCAAATGTCGGTGGCATTGGTCACCCTTTCCTGGAGAGAAAAGAAAATCTTCCCCTCTGCTGGCATAGTTTGAAACTCCTCTGCAGGCTCCATTCAGCCTGATGTAGCAGGTGTCCAGGCAGCTAGTTTCTCATGGGCAATGGAGGAGGAGGTGGTGGCAGTAGCTGAGACCAAGTTGGCAGCCCCCATGGCTGTCTCATAAAATCCACATTCTGGCATTCTTAGAGCCTTTCAAGGGAATCCGGGTAAGTCATTAAACTTTTGTGCCATTTTGGTTTACTTGGCCCTTTAAGGGGAGTAATATAAACCAAATGGAGCTGTCATTCAGTGGATCTTAGTGGTGCTTTTCAGTTTGAAAATTGAAACCTGGAATCACAGAGTCATCTCTAAGTATCACCTTAGAATTGATTACTGTGGCTTGTCCTTGACATAAGGGAGTTAATTTGCGGGAAAGTGTATGTTTGAGAGTCACATGTCCCCAAGTTTACATATCTGAGCAGTTACTTAGGAATAGTATGACTTTGGGCATATTTGTTAATGTCTCTGAACCTCATCTGTAAACATGATCATAATAATAACTCCTTTCAAGATAAGTGGGAGCTTGTATAAGTGCATGCCACAGAATAAGCTTTCACTTGATATTAGTTCCTGTGATGATGACAGATTCATGCAGGGTCATCTCACCAATGTGTGGATTTGTAATCATTCCATAGCCCTGCAACAAAGACATTTTCCCTTCAGAATACAGCCTCATACACTTGAGCTAAACCTAAAAATGCAAAGCTTTATAAAAAGATGTATCAGAATATGGTGACTTAATGGGCTAAAAGGTTTGAGGGGCTTTTTCCTTCTCATTCTGTCTTAGAATAGTCCAGATGGTCATCCATGCTGGTCCAGGACTACTTATGGTACTTCACTAGGCAGATCCCTTCCGCCTTGTTTCTCTGCCATCCCCATCTTCACAGTCAAAGATGACTCACCATGATCTCTTTTCAGCCCAAGAGTAGGGGGCTAATCAAGAGTTATACGGATCATTTTCGCTCATATTCTATTAGCCACAACTGAGTCACATGACCATAGCATGCTGTAAAGGAGATTGGAAAACATCGTGTTTATTAGCAACTCAGCCACTCTGTGAAAGCTTCTCTGACTCTACAACAGGGGTCAGCTGACAGTAATCTGAGTGTCATATCAGCTAGGCACTGTCATTGTAAATAAAATTATATTGGAACACAGCCGCTCCCATTTGTTTATGAATTGTTTGTGGCTGCTTTCACACTGCACTGGAAGAGGTAAATATTGTGCCAGATACCATATTCCCTGCAAAGCCTAAGAAAGTTATTATCTGGCCCTTTATAGAGGAAGTTTCCTGGTTTATTATCAAAAAAGGGTGCTACTGAGCGTTCTATCACAGCCACTGACTCAGGAAACAGGTAAGCCCTGGCATGCTACCCCAGCAAACTGCTTATTCCCAGGCATTCCCAAGGGGGCTGGACAGATTGAAAGTGTGGCATCTGGCTGGGTTTGCCAACACTTTTGCTGAGCAAACTTGGATAAATTTGTCAGCAAGAAAAGCCAATAACTCAAAAGATGAGGGTTCGGAAAAGAGTAAGGAGAAATTTATTTCTGGTGCCAGCAGCCAGGAGTGGCAAGCTCAAGCTTTCATCGACTTTTCCTCCCATAAGATGAACACCTAGAGTTTTATAGGAAGAGGTTCAGGGAAGGGACTGCATGGGGTGTGGTCTTCTAGGCATTCCATTGCTATCAGGGCTTTTCTGGACTGGCGGGATTGGAATGTTCCATCAATTGTCAGTGCTTCAAAAAGTACCATAAGAAATAACTCTTGGGGTCTATAGCTGAGCAAGAGGGCTCGCTGACAAGAGGAAATGGGAGGAGCAATGGGTAATCTCTACCATAGTAAGGGGCCTGGTAAGCAGGGTGAGTTACTGCCTTGGACATTCAGAGTCAGGACTTGGTTCTTATGAAGACTAGTGACCCACAATCAGTTGGTATGCAGCTGATCGTTGAAGAAGTAGTGTTTAAGGAACTATTAAAAGAGCCTCAGCATTAAGTGATTTTGTGGAGGTGAGGGGGGAGAATACAAAAGGTTGGTTACTAAAGTGAGATTCCATCTTTAGAGCATTATTGGGGCAACTGGGTGGCTCAGTCATTTAAGAATCTGCTTTCAGCTCAGGTCATGATCCCCAGGGTCCTGGGCCCAAGCCCTACGTTGGGGCAGGGAGAGGCCCCCAGGTGTGAAGACCAGAGAAGGCCTCAGGGGGATGTGCTTAAAGCCCAAGCAGCAGCAGCAGGCCTGCAGGGGAGAAGAGAGCACCTGCTTCACTCCCAGCCCAGCCTTTCCTGGACCCCGATGATTTCCCTTCTCAGCCTTGGCCAAAACCCCCAAGGAATATGGCTGATCTTGGTCCCTGCCATCACAAGGCATAGCCCTCAGACATAATGTGAAGCACCAGTTGGTCAGTGTTACACCAATGCTGTTTACAAACAGGGCCATCTACAAATTAATGCCCCTCACTAAAAACTGCCACTTACTACCTGGAGGAACTTAGGTGTAAATGAAAATAGACCTCTGATAATTGCATTCAAAATGAGTGCCACTTAAGATCTTAAAAACCCAGAGCCATTTTTAGCTAGTTTTTAGTGAAAGAACACTGTATTTTTTTAGTCTTTTCTTAAGACTTAAAGCAGTATTTGAATGCAGTCATATTTGGAAGTTTTAAACAGTTCCTTGGAAAGCCAAGGCTGAGCCAGAAGTCAGACAGTGCCTTTGTGAGGCATAAGGAAGAGCATGTGTGCGGAACCCCCTGAGTGCAGGAGATGGGTCACCTGCAGGAAAGCCAAGTAGGCCACCCCCAGTGGAGGATTTTCTCAGCCTTCCTGCTAGAGGCGTACCTGACCACATGGAAGATCCCGCTAAAATCATCTCTGTAATACTCACAGAAAGTAGTATTTTCACAGGTTTGTCTTTCCACAGTTGGCAATCCAATGTAAAAGAGCTTTTATTTTTATAGAAATGATTGGCAACTCTCTTTTCTTCTTCTGTCTTTTTAACCAGACCTAGAATGAGGAGAGCAATCTAAATAATGAAATACTTGCTTATGCTGGCAAAGAACTCATGTTGTTCACTCATCTCCTGTTAATTAAAACCTAGTGAGGTTGGCGACCATGTTGGGAAGCAGATGGATAAGGATGGATTTTCAGTGTGTCTTCAGATCTTGTGAAGGATGGGGAGGAAGGATACCACCTAGACAAAGTGGCAAGGCTTCCTCCGCGAGTACAGGAGAGGGCACTGGAAGCATACATGCACAGTACTCTCAGCTTTCTGGTGGAGGCAGCGTACAGGCTATGCACTTTGCAGTTACTAGAAGGTAAGACAGTTTATTCCGGAATTTTCATACCAGCTTAAGGTAAAAAACTGTTACCGTTATGAGAAGGTCCCAAAGTTTACTTCTATCTTCCAGGATTCTGCTTTTACTGTTCTGTGTCCAGTGTCTGGTGCAGACTCGACAAACAGTATGTGTTCAGTGCATATTTATTGAATTAATAAATAAACAGGCTCTGGCACTTAATTGTAAGAGCTTTCTAGAAGATTAAATGAATTCTCAGGAAAAATGGTTTTTCTAAAGAGGAGAAATATAAAGACAAAGTCCCCCTTGTCCCTCTCCCCTTTTACACTTCTCCAATACTTGCATCCTTGTTAGCTCTCCTGGTTTTCGTCTAATAAGTTTGGGAGGAGTGAAGGTTGAAGGTGTGTGGCCTCATATTACTGAAAGGAAAACCCCAGTGTTGTGTAAGCATATCATGGGCCCTTTCATAACAAACACAGTATTAAACACAGCCAAAAAGATTTTGTTTTGATCTAATTCTGTGACTCAACAGCACTGAACTGAGGTGCAGATCTGTGCTTTCTGTGTAACATGATACAATTTTGGAAATAGAGTAAAAAGTTTCAACCGGTAGGCTTTTTCAGCTTGCCTGCTGTGTGAATCCTTTGAAGTTTTGGGGTTTTATATAAATTTAGAGATTCAATATAGTAAATTAAAGGCATTTATGAACAAGCCAAATATAAATTATATTCATTAATTTTGAGCTCATAATATTTAAACTCGGTATGCAAGAGATAACAGAAGAAGAATCTCAGTAAGAGTGAGATACTGGCACAGTGATTAGCAGTTTCCTTTTGAGAAATACAGTTGGGCATCTGAACTTTGCATCATACAGATGTGCAGTAGACCACTCCACCGCCCTTCCTGCTCTTTGCCCTTGGAAAAGACACTCAACCCTCGGAGTCTGTATTTCTTCAGGAAAATGGGAATAATAACAGTACTTTGCTCAAAGGCTCATTAATGAGATAATTCATGTAAAGCATTCACAGAGTGTTTGCACCAATTGTGGCGAAGCCTATGTTGCTGGAACAAAGAGACCCCGACATATAATAAATAAGATAAGACTTTATTTATTGCTCACATAACCAGGTAAGCCTTCCAGGCTCTTTGTCAGGCAGTCATCCTCCTTGTAGAAGTGCAGGGAGCCAGGTTCTTTATGCCTTGCTACTCCATTGCCCCCTACGTCACAGAGTCCATCTCCATGGTTAGAGCATGGTCCTGGGCATGTTTTGTGTCCCAGCTTGAAGTTGGTAAGGGAGAAGGGTGTGGGGGAATGTGGAGACATCATGCTCAGTGCATTTAAGCCCAGACCCAGAAATGGTACACATTCTTGCCATTCACTGCCCCGGGGAGAATTGTCACCTGGTCACATCCAGTGGGAGGGGGAGGCTGAGAAGCGTCCTTTCTAGCTGGACAGCCCAGTACCCAGTTAGAACTCATTTGCTATGCAAGAATAGAAGGGCAGCTTTGGGTGAGCAACTCAGTCTGCATCACAGTGCTTAATAAATGCAGCCATTGTTTATTTACTAAAAATTAACATTTTAGGGAAGGGTTTAAATATTCTTGTTCAAGCGGGGAGAGGGATCAAAGACCTGCTGCAGCAAGATTTTTTGTCCCATAAGATGTTTGTTCTTTTGGGGGAGGGGGTCCTTTAAGTATTTAACTTCAAATCACGGTATAAGCTTTGAGGGTGAATCACAAGGCCTTGAGGGTAGAAAGGGTGGATTAAAAAGCAAAAGGGGCGGAACTGTGATAAAGGAGTGAATGCTGATTTACCTGTGCTCCTCCTTCCTCTCTACCAGCCAGCCACTAGGAAAAAGGCCTGATGTGTAAATTAAAGTTAACCCTTTATCTGACCTGGCAAGGACAAAGTACACCAGCTTCTAAAGAAACTTTTTTTTAGGAGCAAGGTAGTTATTTCAAAGCACAGGAAAAGAGGACAGGGAAAAGGGGACTTGCACAGCCCATCCTTGATTTTTCTCTTTAATAGGTATTATTTTGTACTGTGTTAACAAACACCTACATAAATATTCATTGAAATTATCTCTGACTTCTTACTGTTGTCAAAGAAAAAGCAAAGGTAAAATGCGCAAGTTCCTGCATTTAGTAGAAAATACTTCAGGTAAAAATTAACTATTAAGTAAGCAACTTTTCTCAACAGAAGAAATGTACAAATTCTTAAGGACAGCCAAGTTAGGGGTAAATAAAGATCTAGTATAACAGCAAATGTTTTTAAACCCCTATAAATGGCACCTCCTCCAGTTAAAGTATTTGTGTATATTTAGCAATTGCTAAGAAACAATTCAATTAGAAGGAATGAAATCATGTCCTGAGTTGCTGCATAGTATATATTTTTTAATCTGCAGTTTTAGCCTTGCTGGGTAACTTGCTTTGGACTCTTGTCTGCAAGTAATGCTTATATGTTTGATAACAGGGTCATTCATCTTAAAGAGCAGGCATCTGTTTTTGTTTTTGTAAGTAACCCATTGCCTAACTGCTAAAAATAGTTTCAGTCATTTTAAACAGATGGTCCAAAGCTGATAGGAAAGAAAGAAGTGAATCTGTTTTTCAGTTTTTGTTTTCCCCCCACCAAAATGGCAAAAATAACTAACAGTAATACTGTGAACCATATTTTATCTAAATGTTTACCACTAAGGAATAAGTTTTATAAGAGGTGGGATTTGTAGATTTACCTGTTTGACTTGGTAGAGTCAAAAGCCAAAATAAAGTGCTTAAATTCTTTCTTTCTGATTGCATTTATCAAAATGATTACTTCATTGTTGAAATAGAGCTTTTGCTTTGCCTTTTTTTTTTTTTTTTTTTTTAAAGAAAAGCTGTGGTAAAATGTTTGGGGACTAAGAAAACATGTAGAATATTCTGAAATCTTAAGAGAGTGGTAAGTGGTAATGACATGTTAGTATTTCATGTAAGTGGGACGTTGTCAGAGGACCCTGGAGAAATAGCAGTTGATGAAGTTTATATCCTTATGATATCCAAGTTCTTCAGGGTCTTGAACTAATAGTTGATTAGCCACTCTTCTTTAGTTTCTGACATTGAAGATAATGAGTCTTTTGATAATGCAACAATGAATTTGTATTTATGGGGGACTTCGGAAAAAGAAGAAATTTCCTTAACATGCAGATGTTGTTCTTAGACATGGATGAACAGATTATAATAGTTTTGCCCAGCAGATAAAGTAAGGAAGAGAACCATCCAGAGTTTTATTCTTGTGAACTACTAGGGTGTTGAACTCACTTCGATTTTTGTTTTTCATTAATTCCCACTAGGGATAATTGTACCTGGCTTATATGTCCTTGTGTTTGTCCACAAACCACGTGCAATCCTTTGATTTTGAGGTTTGCATTTTCTTTACTTTTACTGTTTCAGTGGCAGCCCACAATTGATAGCTCTTGTGAATTCATGGGCTATGGATTATAAGCTACCTATCTGGAATCTTTCACCTTTGCTTCTGTCTGAATTCGTCTAAATAAAAAGTAGTAGACTGGCTCACAGATAATAATAAAATCGTAGCCCAGGAGTCAGCATTCTACAGCCTGTAGCCCTGATTATATGTGAGAAGTTTTTTACATTTTTGGAAGATTGTTTAAAGAGAGGAAGAATCAAAGAACAATTAGAGGCCACATACAGCCTGCAAGGTCTACAATATTTACTAGCTGGCCCTTTACAAAAATGTTTGCCGCCCCCTGTCATAGACCGGTAGTATAACAGTGGTTAAGGATTTGGGCTCTGGGGCCAGGCTGCACTTGTTCAAGTTCTAAACCTTACTACTTCTAGTATGACCTGGGGCAAGTGACTCAATCTCTCTGTGACTTGTTTTCTCATCTGTAAATGGGAATAATTACAGTGCATACCTCATAGGGTTATGGTGAGAACTGTGTTAATGTATAAAGTGCTTAAAACAATGCCTGGTATTCAGTATTCAATGAATGTTAATGGTTATTATTACTGTAGTGGTGGTGGGAAGTCTTTAGAGATGATCAAAGTAGTGCTAGCTTTCCAGTGTTAAGTGTCCAGATTATTAAAGATCATTTTCTGTCCTCTGCATCAAGAATGAAGGGCCATTTTATTTTTAATAATGACTGCTTTGCGAAAAAAGAAATCAAGATGACCTACACTAGGGATGCCTGGGTGGCTCAGTCAGTTAAGCATCTGTGCTTGGCTCAGGTCGTGATCCCAGGCTTCTGCGATTGAGTCCCACGTTGGCCTCCCTGCTCAGGGGAAAGCTTGCTTCTCCCTCTGCCTGCTGCTCCCTCTGCTTGTGCTCTCTCTCTGACAAATAAAAATTAAAAAAAAAAATGACCTAAACTCAAATTAAAAAAAAAAATGATTGAAAGCATAAAAATAATAAAGATACCTGTTTTTAAGTTAAGAAAAGGACATTAAATATGACAGACACTTAAAAGAAAGCAAACAAATTCTTTGATGTGTATATGACCAGTGTAAGAAGAAATAAAGTAGATGAGAGACTTGGAAGAGAGGATAATGGTTAAAAAGAGAAAGAAAAAGAAACAAGAATAAGAAAGGTGGTCAGCAGAAGAGGAGAAATGTTTCGATGAAAAGGAAGGCGGGGGTTTCTGCAGGGTGGCCAGTGTTAACATTCCTACTTCCCTGGGGACCCCACTTTCATTGCTCCCATTTGAAGGAAAGTATGTCTCCTTTTGTTTGATTATGTTTCCTTTGCAGAAACAAATTTGCAGCATCAAGTCAAGTAATGCTTACTGAATACACACTGTATGTAAGATATGTTCCCTCAGGAAACCTGTCATATATTAAAAAAATCATCATATTTTATGTATTTATTTTTAGGTCCAGTAATTTTATTATCTTTAGCCACTTGCCTTACCACCATACAACGTTTGTTGGGTTTCTGAATACTTTTCTTCGTCTTCTCTTTATTCATTGCCTTGCTCTCTCTCAGGTAGGGTAAGAGCAAACTTTGTTATTTACAAAATGTGAAAACTATTAAACAGAAACAAACATATAATGAAGGTTAATTCACTCTTTCTCTTTCCTTTTTTTCACTTGAGTTGTTTATTCTGTTTATGGGTATCAGACTAGAGAGACAAGTGTTCCAGGGCTGGTATTTGATGATGTCAGGGGACTGAAGTAATGGCCTTGCATGGAGATTACACAGGGAAGCCACACATTGATTGCCTCATCTTATTAGCTGATGGAGACCTTTGAGAAGACAAGATTGCAGAGCTTTCAAGCGTACTCCCAGGATCTGATCCTAAGAGCTTGATCATTTTCACTGCCCGGTGGGACTGTGTTAAGAGTAGTGGTGGCTTAGTGTACTAAACTACTTTCTGTGAGAGTGTCAAAATAGTTCCACACATCCTTTGGATTATTGACATGAGATTGGGACTTTCAGATCAACTTCAGTTTTCCTTTCCAGCAATTAGAGATTTCTCAAACCAGTTCTACTTGTTGGCTTGTTTTTGTCTTCCTCCACTAGAAATTGAGTTTGCTGAGATAGGTGAATTTTTGTTTCTTGAATTCTTAACCATTCCTCCAGTAGCCAGAACAGTGGCACATAGAGGTGCTCAATAAATACTTTTGGATGAGTGAGCGAATGAGTAAATTGAGTATAGTTACTCATTATTCCACTGAAATATCCTCTCCAGACTTACATGGGGTTACCAGCTGATATCATTTTATATATTTTTGTGTTAAGAAGAATATTTTTGATTTTGAATTAATTCTGTTCAACAGATACGCAGTTGCGTACATAAAAAGGAAATTGAACATGAAATCCATGTTTTCACAGGATAATATTATTGTAGTTTAAATGATGAAGAGTAAGATTATTAGAGGTACATTAGCTAGGTAGTTAAGGCCTTTAGTTACAACTCGACCCCAAAAATGTTTAAAATATTATTGTTCCGGGCGCCTGGGTGGCTCAGTGGGTTAAGCCGCTGCCTTCGGCTCAGGTCATGATCTCAGGGTCCTGGGATCGAGTCCCGCATCGGGCTCTCTGCTCAGCAGGGAGCCTGCTTCCTCCTCTCTCTCTCTGCCTGCCTCTCTGCCTACTTGTGATCTCTCTCTGTCAAATAAATAAATAAAATATTTTTAAAAAATTAAAAAAAAATAAAATATTATTTTTCCCTTTATTCTAAGAGAATAGCATAACGGATTTTTAGTTTTTTTTTAATTTTTAATTTTTAAAACTGTTCTTTCAAATAAAAGTGAATTATGAAGCACTAACCACTGTGCTGTGCTCTTTCCTGTAAGCATGCCTTCCATGTGCCCTTTCTCAGGATTTGGATGTAACAAATGAGGAATAAACCAAGGAAGAGGAAGATATGGCATGCAGGGGTTGGTGGACCCACCTTGGGGAAGCAGTGCAGGAATTTGCAGATGAAAGCCACACACCAGGCCCTTCAGCACCCAATCCTGGTGAAAGAGAAGGATGGGGCAGTGGCAGCAGTGATTCCAGCAGAGTGGAGGGGGCTGATAAGAAGTGAAAGTTAATAAAGACAGTTGGTGAGGAGAACACAGAATCCATTAGACTTTGTCCATAGGAGCATTCTCTGTCATGTGGCCTGGGGTAGTGGCACTGACACAGGACAAGGATAGAGGCAAATGCAGCCCTAGCCCCAGCCTGGGACTGGAGGAAAACAACACATCTGTTGTCATGATGGTATCGGTGCCCCTCATTAATTTTAAACTCTCAGACTCAACCTTAGAGTGCAAAAACACAGAAAAGTGGGATGGTTTTGGAGCAGAATACCAGTGTATCAGCCTTGACAATGTAGAAGTATATGTACAGCAGAGGACAATTAGGAAAGGGCAAGAAAGTTACCTTCTGTCTGCGTTGATAACGAAAACTAGGCATTAAGTGTGTGGCTTCAAGTTATCTGGTTGAGGGACTGGAACTGGTGGTCTCTCTACATTGGGAGGAAGAAGGAGAGAGGCAATGTGGGGGAAAGTAAGCTGGCTGGCGAGGCTGGGTAGATAATGTAAAAGTAATAAGTCTTATGTAAGCATAGTATTTGGAAATATGAGGTATCTTTTAGTGTCCTGTAAGAGACTTGAATTCAGCTTAGAAGGTTCAAATGCAGACTTTACTTAAAGACTAATGATGCTACAGGCTGGGTTTAGAGGAGCGGAGGGTCCTTGTACCTTTAGGGCTGGAGGGGCAGGGAAGGATATAATAAATATTAATTTTAGTAACTGTGTATATATAAGACCCTTGAGTTCTGGAAAAAGAAGAAACTACCCAGGGGCACTGTGCTTAAGAATTACGGAGCCACCAGTGGTTTAGGCCTCTGCCTTCGGCTCAGGTCATGGTCCCAGGGTCATGGGATCGAGCCCCGAGTCAGGCTCTCTGCTAGGCAGGGAGCCTGCTTCCTCCTCTCTGCCTGCTTCTCTGACTTCTTGTGATCTCTGTCTGTCAGATAAATAAATAAAATCTTAAAAAAAAAAAAAAAAAGAATTGCGGAGCCACCACTGGAAACAAGGAGTTAAAGCCACTAGAGAAGAGAGTAAACACATTAGCCCCCTCCCCAAACACAGAGAAGGGCAGAGAATGATTAGGGTTGGAGCAGGGCGGAGCTGCTGGGGGGTGGGGGTGGGCAGCTGTGGTTTAAACGGAGAATAACCAACCAGAGTAACTACCAAGACAAACCAAAACCAGGACATGCTTTTCTTTAAAATAGAACTGGGGTGGGGGGTTGGTGCCTGGAATGGGGATTATTATGTTGTCTGATACTGTAGGGTTGATGTTTAACCTCCTGGAGGTATGAATTTAATAGGACATTGTAATATAAATACTTTTATTTATATTATTACTATTTCATCTAACGTGCTGTGAGCTTGGTAGACAGGAGTGCCTCAGACAGATAGTCTTATGCTTTTAAGTTGCTTATATGTAGTCTACTTGGAGAAAGAAAATGCCCAACAAACCAGAAGATATAATAAATATGTTACAAGTTGTGATTAATGCTAAAGTTTAATTTCATAGCACACTAAAAAGTTAGTGTTGCTTGTATAAACTTAAGTCTTTACCAGTGATACTGCCCTAATTTTTAAAAAATGCAATTACTAGAGAGTAGAAACAGTTCTTTCTTGAGTAGCTTATTTTGCCTTTTTTAACAATAAATACACAGCATACTGCAAATCAGATACACAAATTGAACAGCTGCTTCTTCATTGTTTTGTTCCTTTGTTACTCATTTTAATGAATAATTCGAGCAGACTTCAAAACATTAAATTAGATGTATAAGCATGCTTTAAGAATTGTATCATAATGTCACTATATTTAAAACTTAGTAGTGATATCATTGCCTAAATACAGTAAGTTTTTAAAGTCAATTATTTTAGCTGCTTTACCCTCTATAAATAATCTGGTAGTAAAATAGAGAAGAGAAAAAAATTAACCAGTGGATCCATGTCCAAGTACAGAGACTTGGGGAAATTCCCCTCCCTGCCACCTTCCTGCTTCCTGACATATGAACCTTAATGATTTGAATAAGTCTTTTGGGGGTCCTTGGTTGGAATTTGCCTTTTCCTGCTTTTCTAGGAGAGATCTGAGCAACAATGGAGAAATTGGGGAAAGCATTAAAAGCATAGGAGTTTTATCCAGTCTTCCTTGATACTTCCTGTCTCTGAGGGTGTTGTCTAAAGGGGAAAGATAAATGAACAAGGAAGATGGATGTCAGCTGTCTCCTCATTCCTCTCGCCTTTCAGAGCATTCATGGCCGTCTGAGAACAGAAAAAGTTTAAGGCCTGTATTCCACAAGATCCCCAGCATTTGCTTGTTAAAATAAACCTTTGAATATTTTATCTTTCCTAATTTAGGCTACTCTGTTTCCTTCATGAAAAAGCTGGCCAGGGTGTTTTAAGCTGATAGTGCATCCCTATAAAATATAGTCATAAATCACTGGAAGCTTGCTACTTTTAGAACCTGCCAGAATTATCATACTAATGCATTTCTTCAAAGGTTGTTAAAAATGGTAATTAAGTAAACTCTGTTTGTTTTTGTACCCTTATGCATCTCAGAATGTTTTTGGTACGGATTCTCTCATTTGTTTTTGATACGGTTCTAGGAAACAGGATTCCTGCTAATACAAAAGGAGTTTTATATGTTCAGTTTCTTCAGTATGGGAGAAAATCTAGAATTGCCTCTCTAGATATAATTTTTTTTTTAATAATCATGATTTACACATTCTTACTGCTTTAGAAATTAAGAAATGGAACCACAAGATCACTGTAGCCCAGAAACTAGGTCTAATGTTTGCATCTCCCCTTCAGGGATCATTTTCTGGTGTTTTCTTCAAGGAGTATAGTTTGTATAACCCTGGCTGGTTGTCTTGCAAATGTGTGTCCGCAGTCACAGGGGTAGAGGGGCGTGCCGCATGATGGCTTATTTATGTCTGTCATCTTCATGTTTAAAGAGCTGTACATGTTAGTGCAGAACTCTGGTATAAAATGGACAGACAGGTTAGAGGAGAGTCTGCTGTTGCCCATGATGAGATCATAACCAAAACCCACACTCCTCTCTAGACGGAAAGATCCCCGTGGAGATAAGCATGCTTTTCGAGAGGAGTCACTCAGCCGTGCCATCACTGAACCATGGTCTCTTTCTTTCACTTTACCTGTTCCTTGACTTGAAGTACAGGAGGCATAAATCTGTAATTTTCTAGAATCTTTGTTTTTGGAAATGACTTTGTTTGAGCTATTCATGTCTGAGATACCTGAAAACCAAAAGTAGTGGCCAAACCATGTCACCTTAGAAACTGGCAGTTAGTAAGTTGTGTGTCCTCTTAAATATTGAGAAAGCCATATACTACCTCGATTCAATTTAGAGATGCAGACTCTTCCTTAAAAGGCAATGATCACAAGTCCAAAGGTGCTCAAGGAAATAGTGAACCTACCTAGGTTGATAAAAGAGTGTTGTCTTTAGAACATAGTGTTTAATAGGAATTCGTAAGTTAATTTGCTGTTCTCAAGTAACTGATTTGTAGAAGTCCAAAGTAAGTGCTTCGTACTTTGTTTTGTTTTGTTTTGTTCTGTACTGTTTGTGTTTGTTCTTCATTTTTGTCGTGTCTGCCTTTTTTATGTTTTCTCTGCTCACGGGCACTCCACTAGGGGGCAGACGAAAGAATGGAGAAGAAACCCATGCCAGTGCACTGCGTTCACTATAACCTTAAGCCCTGTGTTTGCTACTCCTTCTGGATGTCTTGGGGGAAAGTTTTTCTATTTAGTTGTATTTCATATAGTGGGATTAAAGTGGTTTTTTTCGTATACTTGTTTCTACATTTAAAGTGTAAACATATTTATACAAGTTTAATGATAATTTTTATATCAACTCATTGTCATAGTGTTTGTTTTGCTTTTATACGATGTTTCCACTATCAAACCACTTAATTATCTTTTGATGACCTTCATGATCATCTCTCTGCAGTTCACCTTGTACATGAAGACTTTCACTCATTTATTCAGTCCCCACACTTTCAAGTTCCTCCTTTTTGTCAGGCATTCAGTGTATTGGGTTTGAGAACAGAGCTGTGAAAAGGTAGATCTAGGAGACTGAGAATAAACAAATGGTAAGTTATGGTTGCCCTCTAGTCTGTTTGAGGAAAGAACTGGGATTAGAGGAACCAGAAGAGCTTCTTAATGGCTACATTGCTGGACAATTTTTATTTCTGGTTATTTTCTTTTTTCAAAGTGCTTGTGAAAATTAGAATGCCATATGGGTTTGGAGTGGGGGCTTCAGTTGTTAAATGAGACCGTAAGCCCCTCCTCTTAATCTGGGCCATGTCAGGAAGATAGCTAAAGATTGTTTTTTATTCTGTTTTTTATTTATTCTATTTTTTTAATTCTTCCTTTGTCTTTGCTCCACCAAGAATTACATCTTAGTTACCAAAAATCCAAAAAGTCATTTACTTCAGCCAGCCTAGGGCTACATAATCTGAATCTTTAAATGAAAATCTCTTTGCTCTGCCTTGTCATGGTCAGTTAATTTAACGAAATACAGAAGGGTGCTTTTGTTTTTATTTCATTTTTAAAGCTAGTCAGATGTTTATGAGAGATACTTTGTTTCTAATCAACTTTCCCTCTATTTTGGGAACAAACTATCTTTTGTTCATTGTACACAATCTATAAATAGATTCCAAATCTTTTAATTTTTAAGGAATAAACATTTAAATGGGTAAGAAGTAGAGGTGTTTATTTCAAGAATGTCTTCAGGTTATAATGCCTAACACAAGTGAAGTATCAAAATATCTTTTGGGTGAAATACTTCATCTATTAGATATAATAAAGCATTCTGTACAGTATGAGAAAGCAGTTATTGGTAAAGTAAGTGGTAGCATTTCTGCTGAGGATTATACATACTTGTTTTAGTTATTATTTGCTTATAGCATGACTATCATGCTGTAGCAAATTGGACAGGATCTGATAGGACATTCTTTGAGTTCATAATTAAATATCTTAATTACTAGACTATATCTGGGATGCTTTGCTAAGAAAGCCCACCATAAATAAGTGTCCTGTGTTTTTAGTCACTAAATATATTTTCTTTATTGGGTTTCAGAAGACATTTTAGTGAGGGCTTCATCTTTATTTTCCATAATTCTAGCATGGTAAACGAGACTTGGGGAAAGTCACAATAAGTAAAATATTAGTGAATTAAAATTTTAAACCTCTGAAAGTTTTAAGCATAGCTCACAAAACCAAAGATACATTCATCTCATTTAAAAATTTAGCTGCTTAAGAAGTACATATGAATAGGGGTGCCTGATTGGCTCAGTGGGTTAAAGCTCTGCCTTCAGCTCAGGTCATGGTCCCAGGGTTCTGGGATTGAGCCCTGCATAGGGCTCTCTGCTCAGCAGGGAGCCTGCTTCCCTTCCTCTCTCTCTGCCTGCCTCTCTGCCTACTTGTGATCTCTGTCTGTCAAGTAAATAAATAAAATCTTAAAAAAAAAAAAGTACATATGAATTTAAAACTAGATGAAAATATGGAAAAAAATGTTTATGTCAATGGGATATATAACTTCTCCCTAATTATTCAGTTGAATTTGTTGTTGGTTGTAGTTTATTAATAATAAATTCATTAAGAAACTACCCATACAACTTACATGATTTTATTCTGGAGAACACTTGACTTGGAAATTGGCTAACCTTCAGAAATACAGATCCCACCATGTGCTTTAAACTAAGAGGTACAGTCACATGGACATTTATGACATAAAAGTGTAGGGCTAAGCCTTTGCTGCAGCTTTTTCTTTCTCTTATTTTTAAAATAGATGCTCCATTTTAAAGATGACTTAGAATTAAAGGCAGAGGATAAAATTTAAATAAATTCTATTCAAAAATTAATATAAAAAATAATTTTACATAACATAGAGAACAAATGGACTTTTTTTTCCCTACACCTGTAAAATGCTCCTTTGAATCTTGAATAGTCTTAGTATTACTGACCCACACCCCTGTCCCCTGACAATCCCAGTGGTTTAGTTGGAAAATTTTCCATGTGTTTGACTTACTTTTTTTATTCTAAATTTTTAATTGAAGTATAGTTGACCTACAGTATTAAAGTAACTTCAGGTGTACAGCATAGTGATTTAAGAATTACATGTATTATAAAATGCTCACTAAATAAGTGTATACAGTATTATTAACTATATTCCCTATGTTGCTCTTTTCCTCCCCGTGACTTATTTATTTTTAACTGCAAGTTTGTGCCTCTTAATCCCCTTCACCCATTTGGCCCATCCACCCCCCTACCCATTGTCAACCACCAGCTTGTTCTCTGTATTTATGAGTCTCTTTTCTCTTTGTTATTGCTGCTGTTGTTGTTGTTTATTTGTTGTTTTCAGATTTCACATATAAGTGAAATCTTGGTATCTGTCTTTCTCTGTGTGGCTTATTTCACTCAGTGTAATACTCTTTAGGTTCATCCATGTGTTCACAAATGGCAAGATCTTATCCTTTTTTATGGCTAAGAAGTATTCCGTGTGTGTCTGTGTGTATACCACATCTTCTTTATCCACTCACCTGTCCATGGATAGTTGGGTTATTTCCTTATTTTGACTATTGTAAATCATGCTGCAGTAAATGTAGGGATGCATATATCTTTCCCAATTAGTGTCTTCATTGATTTCAGGTGAATACCCAACAGTGAAATTATTGGATCATATGGTACTTCTGTTTTTAGTTTTTTTGAAGAACCTCCATACTGTTTTCCACAGTGGCTGCACCCATTTGTCTTCCCACCAACAGTGCATAAGGGTTTAGTTTTCTCCACATCCTTGCCAATACTTGTTTCTTGTATTTTTAATAATAGCCATTCTGATTGGTGTGAGGTATTATCTATGTCATTGTGGCTTTGATGTGCATTTCCCTAAAGATTAGTGATTTAGAATTATCTCAGTTTTTAGGAATAGAATAAAAATTAAAACTGATGCCATCAACATGCCTGCATTCATGTAGCAGCTTGGATAGGGGGACTTTTCCATATGTGTTTATGTTCTACTACACTTCCTGTCTACATATATCTCTGCAGCAGCATCTACAGTCTCAGGAATGAGGAAGGGGTAAGAGATGGGATTGGAGAATAGATAGGTTGAGTGGAAAAATACAGACAGGATATCCTCTTTCAGAAGGTCACGTCCCACCATCAAGAGTTGGGGGTTTGTGGGATTCTGAAGCCCTCTAATTAAATGAGGGAAGAAGTACAGTCTTTTCCTTTTCTGTTCATCTTCCCCAATCCAGGTCCACCCCTCCTTCACTCTAGTTAAATACCACCAATTGCATATTTAAAGTAAATTATCTTAATGTGAATTTCTGTGGTGAAGTGTGGGATGTCCTGATGATGTCCCTGAAAATCCAAAGCCAATCCCTGTACTCCGAACTCAAGGTTTATATTTAGAAGACAGTGTGGATCCTGTAGTTTCAGAATGCTGTAAACATGTTTGTGTGGTTATTTTTAGTTTTTACAGACTTTAGTGAACTTTCAAGTTGGCAAGTCAGACACAGTCAGTTGTCGTCTGTTACCTCAGTTGCCAGCACTTTGTGAATGACTCTGATTGTCTCAAAGGATTTCTAACATATTTAAAGCAGATAAATGTAAGAAGTTATCTCGTGTCAACTGTGTGTGGCGTATCTATATATGTATGATTCTGCATACTGTACATATTTTTAAGCTTTTATGAACTGTATCACTTGGGTAACAGTTTTGCTTGGAGTTCAAGACGGGTTGGGTGCTGCCAGATGGCACTGTTAACTGGCAGAAAGGGCTTGTCGTTTTCTCCTTCTCCCAGCCTTTCTCTCCTAGTTCTCAAGCATTAAATCATCATACACAAATCCTTACAGTCACTGTTATTTTCAACCCATTGTATCTACTTCCTGCTGGTCAAAGGTTATGAGGCTTGAGTGGTGTAGAGGGTGAGATAGACAGTGGACCAAGAAAAGAAAGCTGGGCTCATTTTAGGGCTGACACACCATAGGATGGGCAAGGCAGCACTGGATTGTTGAAAACAAAAAGTAATAAATGATCAACACCTTGTCTTGTATGATGAGATCCTTGTCTGTATGTTACATGAATGAAAAAGTTTTTTCACCCCAAGAATGCTGCTTTAGGAAAGAGTGACACCCCACTCTGTCACGGCGGGGAAGAGGTAAGGGGAGTCAGCAGCAGCCTCAGCACCAGGGCTGAGTCTTAAACATTTGCAGAGATCTTCTTGATTTCGTTATCTGTGGAGTAATTTTTATACATGTTCAACTTTGTGGTTAGTTCCCCTCTTAGCATGAGGTTATACTTCCTTGCATCTTGAACTTGATGTGTTTTATAGTCAGTGACTCTAGAATGCATAATTTATCTATTTGGAAGTGTCATTCTAAGGAAAACTTTCAGTGCCCCATTTCCTTTGTTCTGGAAGCTCTGGTGTGAGTTTTATATTTAGAATAAAATTGTGCTAAGTGTTATTTTGGTTTATTATATATAAATGTAATTATGGAAAATTTAAATTTGTTTTGTAACACTTCAATGCTTTCCTCTAGTTCTTAATGTTGTTTTTGAACCATGATCCAAGTCTCAGTGTATCTGTGTTTTACTTTATTGTGAATGTTCAATAAGAAACACAGAATAGAAAATGAGAACATTTTTTGTATGTTTTGCTGGAAACTCAAAACACTAGCTCTATTCCAGCATTAATTATTTTGGATTGGGTAGCTGAACAGGAAATGTGGAACTTAGAAATTTGTCAGTTTTATGGAAGATAATTTTTTTAAAATTCCAGATTACTATTGGTACTCTGTTTTTTAAAAAAATCTCTGTTGAGGGGCGCCTGGGTGGTTCAGTGGGTTAAGCCTCTGCCTTCCTTCGGCTCAGGTCGTGATCCCAGCATCCTGGGATCGAGCCCCATATATCGGGCTCCCTGCTCAGCGGGAAGCCTGCTTCTCCCTCTCCCACTCCCCCTGCTTGTGTTTCCTCTCTCGCTGTTTCTCTCTCTGTCAAATAAATAAATAAAATCTTTAAAAAAAAAAATCTCTGTTGAAGCAAGAATGTTCTTTTCCAAGTAGTAATAATAACAATCACATAGATGGCATGCTATTGTGGGCCAAAGTAAGTTTGTGAAACACGGTGAAATCAAGAAAGGGTTTCGCATCATTGTTACCATCCTAGGCACAGCAGCTTACAGTAGTGCTACACAACTCTTAGTCGGTCTTACTATTTAGAGCTGCAGGCCTAAATACCAGTTGAGAAACTGGTATTGCCTGTCTCTCAAGTCAAAGAAATGGACTTTAAAACTGCACTGCCCATATAATAGTTACCAGCCCTAGCTGACTAAATTAAATAAATTAGAAAATCAGTTCCTCAGTTGTACCAGCCACTCTCCAAGTTTCCTATGGTGGCATGTGGCTGGTAGCTGCTGGGATGGCCAAGGTAGTCATTTCCCAAGTTGCAGAAAGTTCTGTTGGACAGCACTGCTCTAGACTGCAATTAGAATTTGCGTCTGTGCTGGAGAATCTTGTGACTTTAAGATGTGATACCAGCTTCCTCCCATGTAAACAGTAGCATTTAAGTGAAATTCTCACATTGTACTCTTCAGTTAAAGTGTACATTGATATCATACTTCATAGTACATGGCAGTCTGCCCATAGTCTCTCTTATGACATTACATTCTACCCTCAGGCACTGGAATATCATTTTACACAGGCATACACATGTGCAGCAATTTTTAGTATGTGTACGAGCATCTGTGTAGGGAATATAACTATGTGTATATATATATAATTAAATATACTAATACAAATAATATTTCATAACTAAAATATGTAGATATTCTAATCCCACAGGCAGTATTTGAAGTTGTAGTTTCCTAAGTTTCATACTCTAGTGTGGTTTCATATTGAGTTATTTCTTGATTAAGTTAGTTTCACTTTTTGTTGACTAAACCTTGTGGAGGAGATTTGATAGGATTTATGGCTGATTTAGTCTTCCGGAGGAAGAGGGCCCACCGTTGCCTTTGGTGTATCATTCGTTTATATGGAGACTAAGTCAATGGACAACAGAGACAGCGTCACTGGGGTCACCAGGCGACGTTAGTCCATTTGTTCAGGTTAGCAGTTTTTACCTTTTAGGCCACCAGGTCATTGCATGCTGTGCACTATGCCAAGCACTTAAGGAGGAATGAGACAGGATGTTAGGGAGGAAAGCAGCTGTACAAAGGACTGATTGACATGCAGCAGAAGGGTGCTTTGGTAGAAGGTGGCCCACAGTGTTGCGAACACCTTGGAGCAGTCAGCTCTACCTGGCACAGGTGACAGGTAGAACCATAGAAAGTGTTACCGGTATTCTTTCACACCAGTTTCTAGTTATTCCAAATGGAAAAGATTAGTTCCTTGCCCAACTCTCTCAGTATTTGGAAATTTTGTAAACCGTGGGGGAAAAAGTGTTAAAAATGCCTTTCAATCCTTTTAATGACTTTGTAAGACTTCTGTATGAAATGTATCCCACCTTATTTACTCGATTCCCTTCTCTCACCAACCTTATTGCTCTGCTCAAGACAGAGAGGTTTCCCAAGATGCGGAACTTCGAGTTTTCTAAAACCGGTATGATCCTGGAAAAACTGGGATGGTTGGTCACTTTACCTATTGTTGAATATCTAGATCATTTTAATTATTTACTCATATAAACAATACTGTGTTGAATATTTCTATGCTTACGTATTTAGCTGCATTTTTGCCTTATTTCCTTAGATCAGATTCCTAGAAATGGAATTAACGGCTCAGTACTCTGGGCATGTTTGGAGCTCATGATAACTCTTACAGCCCTTTATTGTATTTTAGCCATTTTCAGCCAGATTGGTAAGACTCTCCCTGGACATTTTGCGCTACCTCTGCCTCCACAGGTTCTATGGAGATATTCAGAAAAAAGAGACCGGAACATACTAGCTATGGCTCCCATTCTAAATCTCTAACTGGCCAAATTACATATGACTCCAACTACCTTTCCTTTTTTATCACCTTTTATTGTCTCATTTCATTTCACATAACTATTTCTTGAAATTCAGTTAAACGTAAGAAGTATTTATTACCTGCTCTGTGTTTAGTTTCATGCTGGACAAAAAATAACAGAATATCAAGTAAATAGAAGATGCTGTCCCAATTCACTGTTAGAGCACAAGAGCTCTAATTGTTCCAGGGCAATCCAACTACCTTTGTCTAGGCAAGGCTGAAGTCTGATTCCAAAAACGAGTGGACTCCCTGATCCCATTCACCTACGACCACACCCCAGTGTGAGCTCCCTGACTCTCGGGGCACAGGGTAGAAAGAAAGGAGTGAGATCAGGAGAAACCCAAAGTTGGCGGTCTTCCTTCCCAGTCCAGGTTCAGCTATACGTCACCCCAGGCCTCCAGCCCCAGTCATCCTGCATGTTGCAGACTTCTGGATCCACTGCTAGCCAGGCTCTTGCCTCTTTCAGCCACCTCTTGCTCAGGGTAAGGAAGCCGTGAAAACCCCCAGAGTTAGAGTGTGTCCCCATAGCCCTGACAGTTGGGCATATGATGAGAAACATGAACGAGGATTCATAAGTAAAGATATATTCGACCTGCCCTGTGATGCAGCATCAGAGTTCGTGCCAGGAGGTGACCCACTTTCTTGTGGAACTTCCGTAACTAAATTTCCCTGGTTGGGCTGTAAGGTCTCATACCATACTGTTCTTTGTAGTAAGAAGTATTAAAATGTTCTATTTCAGGCCTTCTTAACATGTGCCCCAGGGTCCTATGAACCCCTGAAACTGTATACAATGTTATTTGTGTGCCTTTTTCTAAGAAAAAATTCCATTGCTTTTATCAGATTCTCAAAGTGGTCTACAACCCAGAAAAGGTCTAAGAACTGCTTTTTGTACATTAAATACTCAGAAGTTTCTGCTGTTGCTTCTTTCATTTGTTATGTAGGACTTATGCCAGGGCTTTGGGGTAGGCATCAGTTTAACAATGATTTCAACAAGTGAATTATATGTACTTTTAATTAATAACTTAAAATTCCCTGATTTCCCCCCCCCAACCAGATACTATAGTATTTAATTCTGGGTTAAATTTGATTTTTTTTTTTTTTTTGGCTTAGTTTTGCTATTATGAAGTTGCTTCAGGTCCAGCTAATTTGTTTTTGTCTGGGCAATATATGTAAACTCCTATTAAAAGGTTTTGGTCAGTTGTTAGCCTACATCTAGGCATTGTTCTGCATTATTTTTGGTGTATTCTTTTGTTTATATTACTAAGCTAAAGTTAGCACAGATAGCACCAGGCTAGAAAATGGTGACAATAGTTTGAAAACAGGAAATTTTAGGCTTGTGTGTGTTTGGAACAGATGATCATAATGATAGAGCCAGTGGAGTGGAAACTTCCACCGAGCCTGTTTTTTCCTTATTTTGCTCTATGAGAAAAGATGGTGCTTCCTGGAAAACAACTCAAGTCTTTAAAGCAAATGGTTTTCTTTTGTCCCCGTTTCATGGCTAATTTGTTTTTCTTTATTTCATTTACCCTGGTTGTATTATTATGGAAATTTAATATTTTTTTGGAAATTTAATATTTTTTAATAGGTAAAGTAGTTCCCAAAGTGCTTATTTTAGATATTTAATGTTGATATATTTAGTATATTACAATTAACTGACATGGTTTTTAAAGAAAATTAAAATAATATGAATATTATAGCCACCGAACTTTATGGGAAGTCTTTTAAGTGCTCCCAACTTGCCTTTTTTTTTTTTTTAACCCCCTACCTTCCAGTCTTTAAAACAAAGTAGTTATACTTTGTCTAAGCTATTTCCTGACTAAGACTCCTTCCAGATGTATCCTGGAATTCTATATTTAAAAGAAAGGCTAAATTCATTCACTAATTTCAGAGCAAGAAGAGTATACATTTCCATACATACATAAACTTTGTTTTGTATATGTCATTCCTGAATTTTTAAGTATTAATAGACTTTCTTTTTTAGAGCATTTTTAGACACAAGCCTTTTAAGCATGTAATATTTTTTTAAATTGTAGAAGTAATAAGTGGAAGCTCCTTGAAAAAAGCCAGACTATACAAAAGTATATAAAATAAAACTAGGAATAAACCCAGGAAACTTGTCTGACCTTCCCATCCCTATTTCTGGAATTACCACAGTGAAGACTTCCAATATGTCTCCATCCAGACATGTTATCTAAACATAGTTTGTGTGTACACACACATTCGTTTCAGGCAAATGGGAATCGTACAGTATATATAATTCTATAAGTTACTCTTTTTTTTTCATTTGCCAGTTATCATGTGGGCATTTTTTGTATATAGATCCTATCTCATGTTTTAAATGTTTTGCATCCATTTGTTACTGTATAGGTGTCTCATCATTTATTTAATTTAACCATTAGCCTGATGAAGAAATTTAGATTAAACCCTGCCTTATTAGGGACTCCTGGATGGCTCAGTAGGTTGAGCATCTGCCTTTGGCTCAGGTCGTGATCCCAGGATCCTGGGATCCAGCCCCAAGTTAGGCTTCCTGCTCAGTGGGGAGTCTGCTTCTTCCTCTTGGTGCCATTCCATCCCCCATGCTCACCTCACTCGCCATCTCATCAGAATTCTCTTGAAGTGCTCTAAGGGAATGGGCTTGTTAATGGGCTGCTTGGGACCTGTGTGTTGAGAGTTCAGAGGAATGTAGCTGGGAGGTACCTTAACTGGGGGGAGTTGAGGAAAGCTTCAAAGAAGAGGCCTTGAGGAATGAGTAGGAGCTCACTGGCCAAGAGAGTTAGGGTGTGTTAGACTCAGAACAACAGAGCCTTGGTTTTTGGTGCGGTCGTCTGGAGATGAAAGATCAGAGAGGTGAGCGGCAGATAAGTACGATTTTAGAGAACCCTGTATGCCATTCTGTGAAAGGAGTTTGAACTTTAACCTAATAACAACTTTGAACTTCTTTTTTCTTTCCCTGAGATCTCATCTCAGTTCACTGACTCTCGCAGTCATTCCGATGAACAGAAATCGTTAAAAGCATCCCATCGGGGCTTTGAGTGTTTCACGACCTGTAAAGTGCTGTTGCAGATACAGAAAAATTTAAGGAATGGTCTTGGCTTTCAAGGAACTTGAGGTCTAGTTAGGGAAATAATTCATAAGCACTTGGAACATTTGGAAATGTATGTAGTAAAATAACAGATGGTTCCATGCTGTCCCATAGCAATGCAAGAGATATTTCAGAGCAGTAACTACTGCATTGCCAAGAGTCCAGAGGGAAGGTGTGGAGAGGAAAGGGGAAGGTTTGGACAGAATCTTGAAGAATGGATTAGGTTTCCACCAGTAGAAAGGAGTTCAAACTTTTGCCAATACGAACAAAAACAAAGAGGGAGAAATAATTAACCTCACTGGCAACAGTGGAAGGCCTGAGGAATTAGATATAAGCTTCAAAGGATCTCTGATTGTTTTTGAAATTCTGTTTTCATTGAGTAACCTAATTCTTCATATTTATTGGACCAGTGGTTCTCAGTCAGGGTGTCACATTAGAATCATCTGTTGAGTATTTAAAACTGTCTATGCCCATGCCAGGCCTAATGCCCCACACCAACTGTCAAAGATGGAGCTCCGGGCATCTTTTTTTTTTTTTTTTTTTTTTTAAGTAAAATTCTCCAGATACTTCTTATGAGCAGTTAAGAGTTGAGAATCACTGGACCACCCTGAACTCCTATTTTCTGTCCACCCATAAATTGGTTATTTCTTTCGTAATCAATTCTTCCAGTAAAGGATTCAGGGAAGGAATTAGGGAGGCTTGGCGAGCTTTACAGCAGGCATGTTGTCTATCAGTGATGCCACAGACAAGTCAGAAAAGAGCAATGGAGCAGTTGCAGTGTTTTTCTTTAAAACAGAACCCATTTGCCATTTTATGCCAGTTAGGCATATTTTGTGGATTTATTAATATTATTTATTAATATTATTGCATTAAAGTAATGGTTTGAGGCTAACCTGGATTGAGATTGTTTTTCTTCCCAGGAGATAATGGAGCCCCACTGTAATTTCGAGCCAGTGTGTACAGACCCATACCCTGTAGGGTATATGGTAGACCTATTTTAAGACCTTACCTCAATGTGACAAGCCTGTTTTCAGTTTAACTTATGTAATTTGATTAAGTACAGAAAGTACTTAAAAGAAAAATTCCAGGGCGCCTCGGTAACTCAGTCGTTAAGCCTTCGGCTTAGGTCATGATCCCATTTGCTGGGATCGAGCCCCGCATCAGGCTCCCTGCTTGGCTGGAGGCCTGCTTCCCCCTCTCCCACTCCCTCTGCTTCTGTTCCCTTTTTCACTGTCTCTGTCTCCATGTCAAATAAATAAATAATCTTTAAAAAAAAATAAAAGAAAAATTCCTTTAAAATGAAGTTTAAGGGCCACCTGGGTGGCTCAGTTGGTTAAGCAACTGCCTTTGGTTCAGGTCATGATCCCAGGGTCCTGGGATCGAGCCCCCTGTCAGGCTCCTTACTCAGTGGGGAGCCTGGTTCTCCCTTTCCCTCTGCCTGCTTGTGTGCTCTCTCTCTCTCTCTCTTTAATTAATTAATTAATTAATTAATTAATTTTTTAAAATGAAGTTTAAAAATACCTCTTATATCTGTAGAGTGTTTAAAACAAATTAATTTATGGCTTAAAAACCTCTAAGTTGCCTGATAGTTCTCCATTTACAAATGGGCAGGGCAGATTGCAGTTAAGTCATTATCCCCATAACACATAAGATAATGTGAGATCTTCCATGTTTTTATTCTTGGCCTCCTTTGATTTGCATGTTCAGCACACACAGACTGAGCACCTCCTTGGGGCTGGGCAGCAGGGAAAGAAAGATAAAAGGTAAAAAAAAAGAAAATACAGCTCTAGCCCTCAAGAAACACACTTGTAGAAATGTTAAATCATTAACTAGCATCAAGGTGGAAATGGGGAGCATGGAAGGGCCCATTCTGGGATGGTGCCCTGGCGGGGTCTGAGCTAGGTCTTGGGGTAGATTTTGGGTCACGGGGAAGTGTGTGGCAGGGCCATAGGCAGGGCAGAAGCAGAGTGTTAGGGGAGCTGCAGTCATTTCCGATGTGGTTGGGAGGCAGAGAGGAAAGAGTGAGGCTGGAGAGACAGGGAGAGGTCTGAAAGGTCTGAAGGGCCCTGTGTACCCTGCCTGCAAGAGAGTTTGAGCTTCATCCTGCAGGCAGCCCCTGAACACAGGGAATGGGTAAGTGACAGTGCAGGTACTCGAAGCCTTATGGATATTGAGTTTGACATCTCATCTAAATATATTTCCATTGAGATCCATGGACTATATAGACTTCTTTTTGGATGTTAATATAGTAGCCAAAGTTGCTCTTAAAACCATGAGACAAGACACTGGGACTAGAGTAGGTGCTTTTAAGCTACTTCGAAATGTAGACCTGATGATGAAGTCTTACTACTGCACCATTTACTCAACTTAAAATTGAAAATGAATATTGCATGTAAGAAAAGACAACGAAGTAAATTTGCATAGTTCCTCTCAAGCAAAGCTGCCTGTAATGGAAGTCCGGTACTGAAAATGATACTTTACATGAATTTGATGTAAAGTTGCTTTGAATATTTGGTTTTGAAGATTTCTAGAAAACTTGTCCTTTTTTTGTCTGTTATTGCTACAGGATTGGTAAGGCAATGTACGGCTTTCTCTGGGGCTACCAAGGCAGCAAGGATAAAAATAGGGCAAACTTTAAGAATCCCAGATATTTTCAGATAACAAAGACTGATTTATGTGGGCCCATTTTGCACTCTGACAAAACATAGAGAAGCTTTTGTGCTGTGATTAGCAAGGGTGCTGATGTCAGTTCTCTTGTCGAGCATCAAGCTTTATTCTGTGGCTAAATTGTGCTTTGTACCATAATCCAGAGAACCTTTGTATCTGCCTTATTAAAGTGTGTAGTTTATGTAATTGCTTTTGTTTTCCAGTTTAATTTGTGCCAGATTCAATGAGAGTGACTCATTTTGTGACTGAGACAAACATTCACATTTTGGACTATGTTAAAAATAAATAAATAAGTGGCAGGTGCTGTTGGCTAAAGTCTGTGTTTTAATGTTGTAATTTCCTGCTATAAGGGTTCATCTCTTATCCTCTGTAATCATGAGCGCAACTTATCTACTGTGCCCTGATTGATTGCTACTCATTTCTTGGCTACTTATTTTAGTTTCCAAGAGCCTTTTAAATTTGAACAGTATCATTTCAACAGAGAAGCGAAGAAATGGCAGGGGTGCCACAGTTACCCGGAAGGCAAAGAGGGACACATAAGCTTTAACAGAAGGACACGTTCTATTCTTTTCTTTCTGTCATTTTCCTAAGGTGTCTTGTGCATGTGTTTTGGTAAAGCTGTCTTAGTTATATTTATTTTATTATGTATGTGTTCAGTACTGGAGCTCTTGTTTTCTCATGTGGAAGAGTTTTTCCAGGCACACCTTTCTATTCAACATGGCCCATCTGTCTAATCTAATATTCTCAGAATTTTACAGCTGTAGAGTGTTAGGGGAGTTCTCTTTATTGGACAAGTATTTCTAGGTACCAGACACAGTGCTATGCATTGAGTGTGTAAGGACAAATGGTCACTGTCTTTGTGGACTTTATAGTCTGCTTAGGGAATTAGTTGCTTAATGAATAAACACAAAGAAATTTAAATTGAAGAATGACAATAATCACCACAAAGGTAATAAAGTATATTACCTAGGTAATAAGGTCCCTAAAATCGTGCCCTATTTTACACTGGGGGCCATTATTGGGAAGGGAAGGCCTAGAACGTCAGAGTCGGCCTGGCTAAGACAAGGAAAGAACATACCCGACTCACGAAATGGCATGACAATGTCTCTTGAAGCAGGAAACAGTTTGGCATCCTGTTAATAACTAACTGTATGAGAAGAGAGAAGTGACAGTTGATAAGCCTAACTGTATGAAAAAGATTATAGGTGAACTAGAGGAGCACAGCAGTACGGGCAGTATTTAGCATAGGGGCAAATGATCCTCCGTACAGTTCAGTAGCCTCTGAGAGCTTTCCTAAAAGTGCAGAATAGAGATTGATGCCTATAATACTAAGTGAGTCATTCGGGAATGGATGAATTATGTTCAATGAATTATGTAGGAAGGCATTTTAGAAAGATTTCCATGTAAGACATTAAAGTTTTAGAAAGTCATTTCTGTATTTAAAGACGGAAACTTCACTGTCTGGAGAAATCACTTACTAAAAGATACGATTCCTTGATGGCCCTAGATAAATGACATACTAGTATATTTTCTTTTCTCTTTTCTTCTCTATTACTTTTGCAAGCTTACTGCTTGATAGGGAGGTATCCTTAGAAGCATAACTTTGCTGATAGATGGTATTTATTTATTCTGAAGTAAGTAGGTGTCATATATTAACTGAGTGGATTTTTGTAGTCCAGAAATAGGTTCTAAATTCATGTGAATTAACACGTTATGATTTTTCAGTGTTTTCTGAAGCATGTGTAAGAACTCCCCACTACCTTCTCTTTCTGGACACCGTTAATCATTTGCTCTTTACTTGGAGCGTTAGTCAGACTGAGATGTTAATTTAAAACCTTGATAACATTAACGAACTACGTAGTATTTTTAAGCCTTTGGTATTTCTACTAATCTTGTTGAAAGATTGCACCCAGTGTTTTCAAGAAGGAGTGCCTCTCCATTTGGCAATAATTCTGCAGATACGTTGCTGGGTTTGCTATATTCTCAAATATTTTCATGTATGGTAAATGTTTTGTTATTAGACAACTCCTTGAGAGTAGTAATCATGAATTAACGACCTACTCTTATTTTCTTCCTACGGGTATTTACAATATAATCAATAACTTCCTGACTAGTTAACTTGCTGATTTATCTTTTAGTGTATCTACATTTCTATTAAAATACATTTTAAAGATTTTCTAAAAAGATTTTATTTATTTATTTGACAGAGAGAGAGAGAGATATCACAAGTAGGCAGAGAGGCAGGCAGAGAGGGGGGAAGCAGGCTTACCGCCGAGCAGAGAGCCCGATGCGGGGCCCTATCCCAGGACCCTGAGACCATGACCCGAGCCGAAGGCAGAGGCTCGACCCACTGAGCCACCCAGGTGCCCCCATTTTAAAGATTTTTAATTTTTAATAGAATCTATTGAAATGTTAAACCTGAAGTTAGCACCCAAGTTAATTCAGTTGTGGGTACAGTTGTCCATGTTATTAAAGAGGAAGACCTTCAGAGAAGAGTAGTGTTTAGTATTGTTTCTGGGCAGAATTGTTGGCTTAAAGACTGCTGAAGCTGACTGTTTCAGTCATTTGGCTCTGCTTTTATTATTTAACCAATGCAGATTTCAAGGAGAGATACAGTACAAGAATTTTAGATTTCTTCAGGCATAGCATCATACTTAAAATTTACCAAAGCTTTAGAGAGAATGCATTGTGAGTGCATATCCAGATTGCCAATATATGTTTGTTGGGATGAGAAGGAAAAAGAAAAAGGAGAAGGAAAACTACAGTCTGTACTCAAAGAATACAGATCTTTTCCATGTGGTCTTTGAACAGTAGACGGACCGGAAGAAAGACACAGTCCATTTCTTTGCTTGCTTTTCAGGTGAAAAGTCAGGGAAGCTTCTGAACCCTTTTCCCCCTCTTCTGCTTTTTGTATCCACCACCCCCAAACACACACACACACACACACGAGAGAGAGAGAGAGAGAGAGAGAGAGAGAGAGAGAAATCTATAGATTAAAATAGGAGGGAGTCTTTTGAAGTATCTTTATGTATTAAGTATCTTTATGTATTCTTTATGGCATGATATTAAGGCATGAAAAATTTTGGTTTTTTTTTAATGTGGTAAGATATACCTAATGTAAAATTTACCATTTTAACCATTTTACCATTTTTACCATTTTCAAGTGTACAGTTTCAGTGGCGTTAAGTACATTCACTTTTGTGTGTAACCATCACCACTGTCCATCTCCAGAACTATATATTGTCCTAAAACTGTACCCACTAAACACTAACTCTTTATCCCTGCCTTCCAGCCACTGGCAACTATCATTCTGCATTTTGTCTCTCTGAATTTGATTACCAATAGGTACCTCATATAAGTGGTCATATACAGTTTTTTGTCCGTTAGTGACAGGCTAATTCACTTATCACATATTTCATTTATTTTCATGCAGTTTTTTGTCCTTTAGTGACTGGCTTATTTCACATCTCAAGATTCATCCATGTTATAAGATTCATCCATGTTATAGAATGTGTTGGATTTTTATTCCCTTTTAAGACTTGAATAATATTCCATTATATGTATATACCACATGTTATTCATTTCTTCATTCAACAGTGGACACTTGGGTTGCTTCTAGCTTTTGAATGTTGTGAATAATGCTACTATAAACATGGGCATACAAATACCTGTTTGAGACCTTACTTCCAATTCTCTTAAATATTTACTTTCAACTGAAATCTTTGGAGGAACTGCCATACCGTTTTCCATACCAGTTACACCATTTTGCATTCCCATCAGCAATGCACAGTGGTTCCAGTTTCTGCCACTGTGGCCAACACTTGTTATTTTCTGCTTTCTTGATAACGGACATTCTAATGTATGTGAAGTTGCATCTCATTGTGGTTTCAATTTGCATTTCTCTAATGATAGTGATGTTGAGCATCTTTTCATGTGCTTTTTGGTCATTTATTTATCTTTGGAGAATCTGTTCAAATCCTTTGCCCATTTTTAAATTGGATTATTTGTTTTTGTTGTTACCAAGTTGTAGGAATTCTTTATATATTCTAGATGTTAATTTTTTTATCAGATAAATTATTTGTAGATATTTTTTCTCATTCTGTGAGTTAGCTTTTCACTCTTTGATCAAGTCCTTCAGTTTGTTAAGTTTTAAATTGTGATGTACACTTATTTTTTCCTTTGTGTTTCTTCTGCACTCTTAGTGTCATAGCTGTGAAGCTTTTCCCTGTTTTCTTCTAAGAGTTTTATAGTCTTAGCTCCTACCTTTAGGTCTTTGATCCATTTTCAGTTAATTTTTGTATGATGTAAAGATTCCAACTTCATTCTGTTACATGTGGATATCCACTTTGGTTCCATTTGTTGAAACCATGGCTTTTTTATATTTAGTAAAAACTAAGTCTTTCTTGTTGATTTGATATTACATATCAATGTAATATCTTCTGATATCAATCATTGTCTTTCACTCTTCTATTAAAAGGTCTAATAGTACATAAAATATGTGTATATAGACACATTATTAAGTTAATTGGGGCATCAGGAAATTTTGCTGGAGTGGTGGATTATTCTGTCGAAACAAAGAAAATGTATGTGACTTTCTCTAGACAACGCCTTTGTAAAATTAGTCTGATATGTGTGCACTCTCTTGAAAAACTTCTGTCAAACTAATACTAGATGGATATTTTTGTTTTGTTCCTAGGCATGGAAGAGGAGATGGTTTGTGTTACGCAGTGGTCGCTTAACTGGAGATCCAGATGTCTTGGAATATTACAAAAATGATCATGCCAAGAAGCCTATCCGTATTATTGATTTAAACTTATGTCAGCAAGTTGATGCTGGGTTGACATTTAATAAAAAAGAGTTTGAAAACAGCTACATTTTTGATATCAACACCATTGACCGAATATTCTACTTGGTAGCAGACAGTGAGGAAGAGATGAATAAGTGGGTTCGTTGTATTTGTGACATCTGTGGGTTTAATCCTACAGAAGAAGGTAAGCTCAAGATTTTATTATTCAACCTGAGTTCTCCTTTATTACTGCATTTTTAGAACTGTTATGAAATTCTTTGTTATTTCAATTACACAAAAAATATTGCTTTTTTTTTTATAATAGCTAACAAACAACATGTGAAAAAAAAGTACTAAAGTCTTTAATCAGTTTGGGGAGAAATTTTTTCTAGGATTTAAGGAGACTTAACCATTGTGAGGCAATGTCTAAATAAATGTCTTGAAAAAGATAACATATTTACTTAAGAGCATTCCTTGATTCTGTATATATCAGGTTGAACCTTATAGCACTGCTGACATTTGACTATTTTTCACCTATTAAAAACATCATTTTCATGTGACTCTATACTTTAGTTGTTATCTTAAAAACTGTGTTGGATTATGAAGTTAGGAAAGAGTCAAGATGATTATCAGTGCATATGAAAAACAAGTGACAGTCACAAAACATGATGGACAAGTAACAGATGAGTTTGCTTAACACAGAGGTATCCTTTTTAGGATATCTCCTTTTTAGGTATCTATTTTTAGAGCATGGAGGGAGAGGGAGCTCAAGGTTTGGGTAAGATGTAGTAGAGGAAAGCTTCTCAGGTAAACTACAGGCTTTTGAAGGAAGTAGTATTTCTACGGTAGTGAAGAAAGAACTACAGAACCCCCTAGACTTAGGGGCAAGGGAGAGCAAGGACCCAGAGGTGGAACATTCTACAGGACTGGAGCAGGGGGCTGTGAATGATAAAGGCAGGGGGAGAGTTCCTTGAGGAGCTGAGATTTGGAGTGCCTGTCCTGGGAAGAGCTGAGTGGGTAGAGGTCTCATGAAAAATCTTACAGGTGGAATTCCTCTTCAGGTGCTTTTATATAGCTGTCCTGACCACTTCTTCCCTGTCCACTTCTCTGCTTCTCTTCCTTTTATAACGAACACCTATCTAGGGGACTCCAACACGCATTTAGGTTCATAAAGCCAAAAATCAGAAAGAAAGGTGGCCTGAGGTCTTTGACCTTACCATCTTCATGGTTATATTCACATTACAGTGTACATTTCCATAGATCTATATTTAGGAGAGCTGGAGGCTTGGTGAGGGCTGGAAAAATTGCATCAACAATCCACATCAAGTTTTGGATGAAGTGCAAGAGCAATCATCTCTAATTAGCTCAGGTCAGCCTGCTGCTTCCTTTCTGGCCAGTGGGCAGCTTGCAAGAAGGAGCCTTCCAGGACTGGGATTGGCCCGGCGGGGTGGGGAAACCCCTCGGTGAGGGAATCCAGAAGCCTGAGGGGGCAGCACTGAGACAGGAAAGGAGGCATCCAGTGTAGACAGGAGGTGGCTAATGAGCTAGAGCTTTTCAACTGAGCTCTCGTGATTAAAAGCCTCAAGAAATTGTTTCATGTGTGGAATTAAGGCTTCAGTGGTTTTTGTGAAGTACTAAGTATGTTCACATTTTAAGTGGGCATGGGGGTATTATTTCTAACTCTAGTTAAACTCCTTTCCTTTCTTCTTGAATATATAGTCTATGTTTGAGTACAGAGGAGGATTTTAAAGTTGAAGTCACAAATGAGATAGCTCTCTAGTGGTTACTTAATGACCACTCAGTAATGGTAATTTTTGGATTAAGATGCTACATCAGTTTCATGATATGATGGATTTTCAGTTAAAATAATTTAAGTCATTGTATACTCTTTGAGTTGATGATGTTCTTTTGCCTGCTACCTTTTCAGTTTAGATTTTGTTTTTAGTGACATAAAAATAGACTTCTGTCCTTATCAGTTGCCTGTATGGATTCAGTTGATCTAAAAGACTTTAGTAAGTGTTCTTCCATCACTCTTTGTTTTCTGTATAATTCTCCTAAATATAATTAGCAAAGGAAATGAGAGACCCTCCTAGAGGAGATACATTCTTCAGTCAAGAAATAGGTCTGCGTGCCTGGGTGGCTCAGTGAGTTAAAGCCTCTGCCTTTGGCTCTGTCATGGTCCTAGGGTCCTGAGTTTGAGCCCCGTATCAGGCTCTCTGCTCAGCAGGGAACCTGCTTCCCTTCCTCTCTCTCTGCCTCTCTGCTTACTTGTGATCTCTGTCTGTCAAATAAATAAATAAAATCTTAAAAAAAAAAAGTCGTCTAATTTTTGGAAGCCCATTTAGGAGTGGGTGGATTTGAGACCCCCCCCCTCCCCAAATAAGAATTTCAAACGCACAAGTATCTGAGATTAATTCTGTGAGTTTGAAGGCATGAAGTCTGATCCATTTGTCCACCTTAGAATGATTCTTATCATCTGAGAGTTTGATGAACATCCGGTAATCTCTGGGAAAAAGGAAAGTTTTGTCTGCTTTAGAAAATTGATTCATTAATTTACCAAATTGTTGCCTTTGCCAGCACTCTACTAGGCTTTGGACATTCGTTTAACCTACACATTATTAGGTGACTAGTTAGGGAGACAGATGGCAATCATTACAAACTTAGAACTGAGTAAGTATCTAGTGGGGAAGGATTCATATCAGAATAATTCATTACAGTTAACGAGTGCAAGATACATTGTGTGTGTGTGTGTAGTGTATAATCATACTTTACTATGTAAGTATGATTATATACATACATTAAAGTGTGATACTATAGGACTGTGTTAATACAGTTCTTGCCCTCATAGAGCTTACAGTCTGTCTAATAGAGACAGGCTGATTCTGTAGGAATTGTAATATTGGTAGATAAGTGTCCTGGTAAAGAGGAAAGAAATAAGCACAGATAGCTAATTTTGTCTTAAGAAGGTCATGAAAAGCCTAGGTAGTTTTAAATGGTTCTGTGACTGTAGCTGATAACATACTAAGCACTTTATTTTGTACTTAGTGGAAAATTTTCATTGATATTAGTAGTCAGAATCAGTCACAATGTCTGTTTTTCACTTAATAAACTTAACTGATACAGGGAGGGGGGCAAACTCCCAAATCCTTTTAAAACAGATAAAGTACAATTGCCTTGAATGAAACTCTCAATTTGTGAATATTTTATCTTCACAATATCAATAAAGGGGAAGGTTGTAAGAAAATTAATAGTATTATTAGTCACATTTGATATACATAATGAGTTGGTTACCAAGAACAGCTGTGCTAATCATAACTCATTTTTTATCTCTTCATTAAAAAAAAGCCACTAAGGACTTCAATTTGCTAGTGCTTTCTAAATGTAATTTATGAGTTATATCTAAATGCAGCTGCATTTGTTTTTGAAATTCTGCAATATAGATTTTTTACAAGTTCATCCTGGCCTTCTCCCAGATAGCCACAGTTAGAAATGTCTTACTCTGTTGTTGAAGACTTGAGCTCCTCATAAATCATAAAGTTGTAAATAAATCAGTAAGCCATAAATCAGTGAAAGATGAACAGTCCTTCATTGTAAGTATCAAGGAGCCACAAAAGTATCTTACTCTATAATTTTGATTTTTCATGCCTAGTAGCAAAACTGCAAAAAGGCTTTAAAGCTAACCACTCTATTTCTGTATTCATTTGTAGTAGCTGACTTTGCTGGATGCCTTTTTTAAAAAAAAATCCACACATTTAAAGATTTGTATCAAATCCTAAACTGCAGAGAACTGTTATTATCCTTTGTGATCACGTTCATACAATTTACTGTGACAAGATAAATATCAAAATGTCTGTGTTCTTCCATTTACTTTACCACTGCTTTATATTTTCTTGCTTCCAAATAGATCTCACCACCAATCACTAAATAAAAGGTGTTTTTGTTTTTACTTAGATCTGTCCCTGGAGTCCTGTGCTCTTCCCATTTCAGAGCTGAGTATGCTCTTACTCTTGGCTTAAAACTAATGACATCAAACCATTTTTCACTCTAATCGTGTCAGGCTAGATGTGGGAAGAAATATCCTATGCTTGGATATTATAGTCTGAGAAAATAACTATCCATGGTCCCTGTGAGAATAACTAGTTTTTGCTGAAAACAAAGGGAAAGGGGAAAAATCTGACCCGTGTTTTGATTCCAGGAACCTCTCAAAATATCGTTACCATGTTATTTCCGCTGCCCCAGGTGACCACTGCTATTATTGAATACTCAGAATGCTGGCAAGCTGAATCTGTTTTTAAATTCTAGCTCATTGAACTATGTGCAGTTCCTATGAATGCTTTTATTTAGCGATTTGAGGGTAGAGATGAATTTCTTTTGTTTTTCTTGGAAATGTGCAGATTTATTTTTGTTTCTACACCAAGGTGGAAGCTGTTAAATCTGCTCCACAAGTACCAGGAAACACAGCCTAACGTCTCTAAACAGCTTACAGGCTTGGTGCAAAGGCTCCTGGTCTAATTTCAGGGTGCAAGATCAGAAAGTTGCCTTTTATCAGTCAGTTGAGTTGCTTTTTCAAAATGCCCAGATCTAATAGTAGCTTTAAAAAATAGTGATATTCTCCATTTGGTATTCTTCCCTTTAGAAAACTAACATAAGAATATACATATGCTAAGTGGCGGGGGGGGTGGGAGGTTGGGGTACCAGGTGGTGGGTATTATAGAGGACACGGCTTGCATGGAGCACTGGGTGTGGTGAAAAAATAATGAATACTGTTTTTCTGAAAATAAATAAATTGGAAAAAAAAATATATACATATGCTGGGGCACCTGGGTGGCTCAGTGGGTTGAGCCGCTGCCTTTGGCTCGGGTCATGATCTCGGGGTCCTGGGATCGAGTCCCGCGTTGGGCTCTCTGCTCAACGGGCAGCCTGCTTCCCTCTCTCTCTCTCTCTCTGCCTGCCTCTCTGCCTACTTGTGATCTATCTCTGTCAAATGAATAAATAAAATCTTTTAAAAAAAAAGAATATATATATGCTCCCTTTCCTATAAAGCAGTGCTTCTTAGAGAACTTTTACGTTTCTTTTTATTGACTTGTTTACTCATGTGTAACTTACTATTGTGGAAGGTACCGATCTTAAGTATACAGTTCATAGTTTTATATATCTATCTGTGTCTACATATAGAAATAGAAATCAATGTAACTGCTGCTCAGATCTGGAGGTAGAACATTTCCAGCCACCTGGAAAGCTTTATCATTCTTTTTCCCAGTAAAAACAGAGGGGAAAAGCCCAAATATAACTATGATTTTGCTTTTATAACCATAGATTAGTTCTGCTTATTTATTAACTTCATATAAATAAAACCATTGAATCTGGCTTTTTTCCAGTAGAAGTCCGTGAGATTCATCCATGTAGCATGGTAGTGGGAGTCCTTCATCCTCTTCTGTAGCATTCCGTTGTATGAACGGATCACAAATTATGGACCTGTCTGAATGTTGATGGACATTTGGGTTGTTTCTACGTTTTAATATAAATAAAGCTATTGTCAGTTGTGCCGTGTGTGTGTGTGTGTATGTGTGTACCTTCTGAGGGGCATGAACCCTTGGTTCTTGTGGGTGTGTACCCATGGGCGGAATCGCTCCATCTTAGGTCATGTACTTGTTGCTTTCCTATCAGCGGTGTAGGAGACTTCCAGTTACACTATCTTCTCACCTACATTTGGTATCATCAATCATTGCTTTTAGCAGTTCTAGTGAATGTGTAGTAGTATCTCATTCTGTGTTTTAATTTGTATTCTCCTGAGGACCAGTTCAACCAGAGTGTTTATTCGGTTTTTGTTTTCTTACACATTTTCAAGCTATTGAGATACTGATTCATTCATTCTCCTAAGATGTGGCTCAGGTACCTAGAACTCTAAAAAAGTGATTCTGATGCCATGATACTTCTGGATAAGAATTAAGGCATTTTCAGTACTTCCTAAAGGTTTATTTTTAAAGTCTCCTCAGGATATTTGTTAAGGAGATAATCATGACAAGTAAAAAAAAAATTCTGTTCAAATACTTTAAATAGATTGGACTATGATTAAAGATCTTCAATTTTTAATTAAATAAGTTGAAGAAATTGCAGGTTGCTTCACTGAAAATTGCAACTACTGCTCTTTCTTGTTTGTATCCATTTGTTAGATTTACCTTTACAAAATGTTCTTCTATGAGAAATGGTGTACTCAGAAATGAGAAGATGGTTACTTGAGCATGGATGATAGTGCATACTCTTCATGCATAGACTCTTATTTGCTAAGTATCTGTATTGCTAGAGATAGATCCAATCAAAATAATTAGACATATAGCCAGTCAAAATGCTTCTCTTGACAAAAAAAGAAATTCTACAACAGACCAGGTAAACTAGTAATTACTAGAAACAGAGTAACCCTGACCTCTTTATCTTTAATTGTGAACATAAAGGTAAAATTTTTGTAGTAGAAACCAAAAAATATCCCAACAGCAAATGTAGCCCATCTTGAGACAGAAGGATCTCATCTGGTCTCCTGACAAGGACATGAGCACCACCTCAGTTTTATCACCACATGCTAGATACAGTATGGCAGTAGTCATAAAATCAGAGAACCTGTCACATTGACCTTGAAATGGTCTCCTTACCAATGAGAAAGAATCAGGTTGCTTCCCTGGGCTTATGCTTTTTGGTGTGTTTGTATATGTCTGTTTATGTGTGTGCAGATGTATTATTTTGAATCTTTAGAGGCATTAGGTAGACACCCCAACTCCTGTGAGGGACACTAACACCACAGCATTATGGTTCCGAATAGGATAAAACTGTGCATTAAGCCAGGGATCATGAGGACCAACTTATTATTTGTGGTTCTCCTCACATGATAATGTGCTTCTTCTCTTCACTGAAAGCTGGTTAAGACTTACTTTACCAGTACTTACTAGCTTTCTTAGTAAAATTCAATTAAGAATTTGCTCTAGCAGCTTATTAGGCCTTTAACGGATGCAGATTATACTCCCCATGCCTTTTGAATTAAGAGACAGGGAATAATTTTACACACATAAGCAAACCGTAAACTGATATTTGGTTCTCAGAAACTTGATACCCGCATTACTTAGAGCAGTAAGTTAGAAACCTAGGTGAGGCAGAAAGCAGCAAACGTGGCTATTCCACTACTTGTCAAGTAGAACGAGGCAAATCACATCTTTATATAGTGGAATAGAAGTTTCTTTTTTCTGACCAGTTGGTTAATCTTCACCAGAAATTTTATATTAAGGAATATTTAGACACACTGCAATGCTTGCATAAAAATATGCAGAGCTGAGTAATAGGAGTAATATTAATATGAGAAAATAACCCCTAAGATGAAAACTTTGAAGGCAGGGCATTATCTGAGGCAAAGTGGTAGAGCAGTGTTCCCTTCTCTTTTAAAGCCCTTTGTATACCATGTTGTTTGGAATGATTGGGCTTGCTTTTCATGGCTTTGTGCAGGTCTTTTCTTTTGGGAGTGTGCTGGTAAACATAATGGAAGTTCTCACTAGAATTAGATGTAAGCTTTCCCATATTGTGATCAAGATATTATATTTTTGGATGGAGCTCTTAGAGTGTATTATAGTAAATGAAACAAGTCACGCAGAGAAAGACAAATACCATATGATCTCACTGGAAGAAAACAGATGAACATATGGAAGGTGGGGGGAGGGAGAGAGGGAAACAGACCATAAGAGACTCTTAATGGTAGAGAACAAACTGAGGGGTAATGGAGGAAGGTTGGTTGGGGGTGGGCTAAATGAGTGGTAGGTTTTAAAGAGGGCATTTATTGTTGTATGTAAATGATGAATCACTGAACTGTACTCTAGAAACCAATATTATACTATATGTTAACTAAAATTTAAAAGAAATATATGAAGCTCTGCCCCACTGCCTTCACTGTGTGAGGACATGTAATAGCATGGAAGTGGAAATCGCATAAAGGTCTATGAGTCACAAAATAGAAAAATAAACTGTAAAATATATTCATTGATAAAGCACTCTCTCAGTGTTAAATGCAACTGAATTCATCTGTGTTTTTGAGGAATGAGCTCCAAATAGCAGAAATAGGGACAAATAAAAGAATTTTTTAAAATAATGCGTATTGTATACCATATCTATATTAATTTCAAGAAATCACTAACAAAGGGCAAAAAAAAAAAAAAGGAACCTTTGACTCCTAGTGTTTTTTTCTTTTTTCCAGAAATTGAGAAGATCTTGCATCTATAAAGAGGATTAAAAAATCTTTAGTCATTCATAGGTGGGAGAAATGGAAGGTTAAAAATGAGATGGTGCTGTTGTGTTAATAAAACAAGGTCAGACAAATGTGATTGCCTGGCTGGGTGATTCTTTTCCTACCTAAGATGAATCACTCAGTTCACTTAGTGTACAGCTATCAAATTTAAAAACAAAATGTAAAGGAAAAGTGTATCTATAAAAACAGCCACCTGGAAAACTTACTTAAGGAGTTATACTGGAAGATTAAAAATCTCATACTGTTTTATGTAGTGATGTATTTCCAGTGTTGAATTTCATTTTGTTTTGGTCAGAACTAAAAATTGAATGGGGTTATATAATTTTACCATACCTGTATGGTACAAAAAGGAGACGTATGTAAAATCTATTTGTGAATACAGCCTGTAGGATCCAGTAAGTGTATCCTACAGGCTGTAGGATCCTACAGGATACAGCCTGTATCCTACAGGCTGACCACTCTGCTCTTTTTTTTTTCTCTCCAGTATTGTATATATTTTTCTGAAAGCTCTTCCTTAAAAGATAAATAATCTACAAGGATTTACTGACTCACTGGTTAATCTATGGCCTTTAAAAATCCCCTTAAATACATTTTTTAGATTTGTAATTGAGTCAGACAGTAAATCATTATTTCATAGAGTGTGTTATATGCACTATTTATAATCATCTGATAGACACAGTGAAATATTTATGAGTTCCCACTGAACTTATGGCATTATGTCATATAAATGTCCCCCCCAAAATATTATTCTTTTCTCACCTATCCTAAATAAGGAAGAATTAACTAATAAACTCCTGGCATAAAGTGTTAGATTTTATTAGATGAGCTTGTGTGCAGACTTAACGTTGCCTGCAGCAGGGCAGAGGTAAAAACATTAGAAATTAGCTCAACTTCTACTTACTCAGGCCAGACTCTCCAAAAGAAAAAAGTCTTTAGACTTAATTAGCATCTCGTATGGGCTCACATAGTTCTTTTTTTTTTCTTTTAATTTATTTTTATTTGACAGATAAGAGATCACAAGTAGGCAGAGAGGCAGGCAGAGAGAGAGGAAGGAGGAAGCAGGCTCCCTGCCGAGCAGAGAGCCCAATGCGGGGCCTAATCCCAGGATCCTGGGATCATGACCTGAGCGGAAGGCAGAGGCTTTAACCCACTGAGCCACCCAGGCGCCCCGGGCTCACATAGTTCTCAAGGAGCAAATTCCACACTGCACATTCTGTTGAATGGGTCTTGAATATTTAGGAGTACCTCTGGTCTCTTCCAACAGGACATAGAGAAGGTGCTCGGTGAGTGCACTGGGTGAATGAAACCGTGTTGAGCATCGACAGCGTGTAGGGCAAACTAACGCATAGCAGTTCTGAGCCCTTTTGTTTGTTTGGGGGAACCACAAATAAAGATAAACATATTTAACCATATTTATGTATTATTATTCAAGCTTTACAATTATGAGCTTCTGTGCCAGGAAGAAGAGTCATCAAACACAAAGTACATAAATTTCACTGGGGTGTATATACAGATATTAAAGTTAAATACATAAAAACATTATCAAAAGCTTATGGACTTAATCTGTAGTATCTGGGGAAGCTAGAGCTGATGTGGAGCTCCTCCCTGGTGATTTAACAGGCCGGATGACCTGCACTTGATTTTATTTGCTAGAACATATTAAGTCCTTTATTACTTTTTATTGTCTTTTAGGGAATGTTTTGTTGTAAAAAAAATCTCAGTTTCAACCCAGGCTTTTCTGTTCTGACATAGACAGTAAACAAATTTGGATATTCCTATTTGAGCATTGATCTTTTTCTGGATATATAGCCTTCTATTCCTAACCAGACTAATAGAGAATTTTTCTTCTGGGCTTTTCAAAACTTACTTGATTGTGTCAATGATTACAGTGAGATTTTATCTCTAGGTTTTCAACTTGTTTTCAAATTACTTCACTCTAAACAATTTAACTAGTTTCATTTGTCTTCTCAAAACGTTGTTAAATGCTTAAAAAATTATTCCTTTACTTTCTGTCCCCTTCTGCTTGAAAATATTACGGAAATCCAGTAAATGGTACTTGAGGCTATGGCTGAGGGAAGAAGAGATGTCTTAAAGAAAAGCTCTTTCCCTGAACATGAATCCCACAATTAGAATTTCTCCTTAGTCTGCTGAGGAGCAGAAAGAAAAGAATGAACAGCAAAATAAAGATGGGACAAAGAGGTGATCCTTGTGCCTGTTGATAACCACATAATAAGATGGGCCTCCTTGGATAGTTGGTTTGGCTTAGGAAACACTTCGGTTTTTTGTTTTGTTTTAAAGGTTTATTTGAGAGATAGAGATAGAAAGAGTGAACGATGGGAAGGGGCAGAAGGGAGAGAGAGAGAATCCTCAAGAAGACTCCTTGCTGAGCACAGAGCCCGACACAAATCTCCATCCCAGAAGCCCGAGATCATGACCTGAGCTGAAACCAAGAGTCAGATGCTTAACTGACCGAGCCACTCAGGCCCCCTGAATTTGTTTTTTATCGTGGAAAAAATCTGTCTCCTGTGCTAAGATTGTAGAACATGGTCATTGCCAGTAGCCTTAAAACTAAAGACTGTTCAAGGCAAAGTTAACCGTGGCTTTATTATAGACTCCGGAAGAAAGAGCCCTACTCTTCGGATCTCTTTGACCAGAGCCAATCATTTCCTGTATAAATGTTGCTGTTTAGGTAGTATTTGTTTTAACTGACGTTGTCATGGTTTATCATGCTTTTGTGTGTTTAAAGTTTATCTCCACACCTTCCAGTAGTTTATTTAAGAAAAATGGGATAGACGATGATAGTTACGTTTTGGTGTTGCAGATCCTGTGAAGCCACCTGGTGGCTCCCTACAAGCGCCAGCTGATTTACCTTTAGCTGTAAATACAGCACCACCGTCCACCCAGGTGGATTCATCCTCTGCTGTCGCACCACCTCCGTACCAGCTCATTAACCTACCACCACACCTAGAAAGCCTCGGCATCCAGGAGGATCCTCAAGACTACCTCTTGCTAATCAACTGTCAAAGCAAGAAGCCTGAACCCACCAGGTAAACCACAGATGCCTGTGTGTGCGTGGTGTGCGTGTGTGTGTGTGTGTGTGTGTGTGTGTACACTTAGAAATCTTACCTTTAAACTTCAATTCTGATTCGAAGGCTTAAAAGAAACCCAACTCTTTAGGTTTGTATTTTAGGCTTACTATATTCAGGGTATATTCCTCTAACATTTCTGATACTCAGGAGATTTATGGAAGAAACATGTTCTCTGCTGTCTTGGCAAAGAATACTTGTACCTTCAAGGCTCTTTTGGAAATCTGTCTCCTGTTTCATAGTCTTTGTTACAGACTCACAGTATTACTTGCTTAACAGATTTCACTGATTTATAAATGGTGATCTTGCTCCATTTCTTATGTGATTGTAAACCAGCCAAGGGTCATCTTTTGTTTCTGAAGAAGGAGAGGAATACCTACTACTAGAAGATTTTGAAAGCAAAACGATTCCATTGCAGTGAGTGTGTTGTGGTTGCTTTGGATCTGTGTGAGAAATTAATTATTCAGGTAAAATCCCAATATAGCAAATTCTACGGGATATACAAATTGGGTTTTAGTGAAATTTGACGAAATCAGATATATCGCTAAAAACTAAAACTTATCAATCGTCATACCTAGCAACGAAGCAGAGCTTACTCTGACGTTACCCATTTTTAAGTAGAAAGACGTATGTGGATTTCACTGCTTGCCCAAAGGTATCGTAAAGCCTTTCCAAATCATCTTCATTCCTGCTCCCTTCTTTTCTGCTAAGCTATACGATGTTTTAATTTGGTCATTCTTGTCATTTGCCGTTGAGTAATTGGAAGGCCTGAGATAATGGTGAGAATTGGAGCCAGAAAATGAAGATCGGGGAGCCCATTTCTGCCATTAGCAGCAGTGTGACAACTAGTAATGTTGGGGGTATTTACATCTTGATTTGCAATATATGAGTGGGAATGAATTGCATAGCAGATGTGAGAGATTTTTTTAAACAGAATGATTGGATATTAAGCATTATTTTTTTATATCAGAAGAGATGTTGTTTTCATGGAGAATGTGACTGTTACTGGGCTAAGATCATACAAAGTGCTTGTTCAATTTTTATATAGAATTTATCAAGAACCACAGTTTAGTTGCAGTGAATTATTCCCTGAGATAATGGGATACAAATATTCCAAAGATGGGTCTCTGCATATTTGTTGTAATGGGATTTTACCTGTAAGAGCAAAAAAAAGAAATCTTTTTATAAATCAACACTAGTTAATAATACCAAATTCTAACTTGATTTTGCTTGTTTGCTGTGAGTATTTAAAATTACACATTCGCAACTTTGTTACCTGTGCTACTAACTAAGATTTTATTTTATGGAGATTCACAACTACCTTTCAGTATCAGCTTTTTAAAAGCCAGCAGCTAAGTGGCAGTTTTCAGTACATTTTCTTTTTATATGGTATCTTTCATTGATCTCATTGGTTTTACAGCTTTCCTGTTGCACTAGAAATTATGCTCAGAGTCCTTGCTCAGATATATTTTATATCTATATTTTTCAGAAATGACAGATAATTGAGAAATATTTATGAAGTATCCACTGTGTGCCCACTCTTTTGGTGGGTGCTGTGAAGGTACAGACTAATTATGTAAGATACAGCCCCCTCAGATACAGTCCCTTCAGAGTTTTAAGTGAAGCTTTTGAAGAAGTCAGAACTTGGAAGTGTTAAGTGTTTGTACATGAATTCAGGAGAATTGCCTTGCAAACTCTTACTCACCCTGCAGGACTCAGCTCAGGCATGTACTCCTCTAGAAAACATTCCCCCAAACTTCCGGGCTGGACTAAATGCCTGTCTGTGTTTTCATAGCATCCTGGTTGTGCCTCCTTATCTGTGTTTTACCAGAGTTGGAAATAGCTTAATCTTTTAATTTATTCTTCACTAAAATAGAAGCTACTCAAGGGCAGGGAACTTATTACTCCTTGTACTTCTAACTTTTCTTAACTCACTTGTTTGAATTCAGTGAAATGCAAATGTTAGAATATGTGTGGTTGCATTAGAAATTCTTAGAAGGGACAGTGCAGGTGTTTTTAAGATGGAGGGTGAAACGCTTCAAAGGAAGAGTAAGATTTGAACTACATTGGTTGGTGAGAGGAAAGGACCCTGTCATTTGTAATCTGCATAAAATTATTGAGGGAAAGGCAAGGTAAAAGTGAGGCATGGGAGGAAACAAATGAAGAGGGGAGTTTGCCTGGAGTAGAGGGTTCCATTGGAGGAGAGTAGGACAGAAGATTGGCAAGCCAGATGGAGTCAGCAGTGGTAGTTTTGGAACCAAGTGGAGGTGCTTGTGGGCTTCTTATAGTTCCCACAGCCTGTTGGGACCCTTAACAGGATTTTCTCCAAGTAGATGAGTGATATGAAAACCATGACCTTATAGCAATATAGTAGTATGGTCCCTTGGATTCACTGGAAGAAGGAGAAACTGGAGGAAAGAAGTCCACTAGGATTCTTAGGAGGGTTTAGTGGTGTGAATCTTAGCAGAGACCTGGATCTGAATGTGAGGTGGTGACAGTGGGAATAGAGCAGGGGTATAGTTAACTTGGTTAGAAGAAGGACTTGGTGCCTCATTGGTGGTGGAGATCAAAGAGAATGAATCAAAGCTGATAGTGTTTTGAGCCTCAGGATTCTGGATGAAGACATTTCTTTTAATGGCAAGTCAGAAAGGACAATTTGAGAAGTAAGTTGAGTTTGGTTTGGTACACAAAAGCAAGGTAATACTGGGATGACCCAGCAGAATAATATTTTAATGCTTTGAAAATATGGGACTCGGGGTGAGAAGATGGGAGTTGTTGGCATTTGAATGGAAGGTGAAGTTACGAGAACGGAGGATCTTTAAATGGTGATTGTGGTAAAGCATAAGAAGACTGAATTCTGTTGGCTCTTCCCAGGTAGAGACCCAGGAAGAAGGAGCCAGTCAGCGAAAGAAGGGAATGATCAGTGAAGAAGGGAAATGAGGGTGTTGCAGTATGACACCAGAGGCGGAGAGTTTGAATGAATAAATATGATACACAGTGCCAGGTGTTACTAAGAAATCAAGGAAGATCAGACCTTAAAAAGTCTATCATAAGTTATTTTTCAGAAGATTGAGTTCAAGTTCCTACAGGACTTTGGACAACACTCACAGTAGTTAAGGTACCTTGTTAACCATTAAGGAAGTGCATGCAGCGTGCTGGCATCGTCAGCTTCACTTTGGCTTCTACCCAAATTTTGTGATACTGCAAAAGGCAGAGACTAGAAATGTACCTAAAACATTAAATATACTCAAATAAGAGTTTTCAAGGTTAATTACTTTTTGGAATTGGCCAGCTTTGTGGCTTGTATTTTGAATATCCTTTTAGTATTGGCTAAGAAAATTAGTAGAAAAAAAGATACACAGAATCTTTCAAGTTGCCACCTCCTTGGGGGTCACATTGGATTTCTGCCATACCAGGTAATCGTTAGACTGTTAGTCTTCTAGAACAACAGTAGCCAGAGGTAGGCTGAATGATGAGCAATGGACCAACTTGATAAACTGTGTCGGCACGAGGGTTCTGCATGCTCTTCAGAGGAAATGCTTTTCCTTGTGTCTGTGCCTTAATCATTTACCTTTCTCAGAGTTTTGTATCTTTCTAATTCCAGTGCCTCAGGGATCATGGTTTTATGTGTGGATTTAAGAGGTGCAGTTGGGGTTGTGGGCCGGTACAGGATAGGAATTAGGGAGAATGCTTTTGGTGTTCTTGTGGTGGTGGTTTTGTTGTCTGGTGTATAATCATAAAAAAGAAGAAATAATTCATGCTTTCAATCTTATGGGTCGCCCAAAAAATCGAATGAAAAACATGTATTTTGATTGTTAAGCTATTAATATATTTATTAAAATGTAACCGTATGTATTCACCATGTTTTGTTTTCTATCATTAACAAATTTTATTTAGAACACACGCTGATTCTGCAAAATCCATCTCTTCTGAAACAGACTGCAATGATAACGTCCCTTCTCATAAAAATCCTGCTTCCTCCCAGAACAAACATGGAGTGAATGGCTTTTTTCAGCAGCAAATGATGTATGACTCTCCGCCGCCTCGTGCTGCATCTGTTTCTGTAGACTCCAGCCTTTATAACCTGCCCAGGAGTTACTCCCACGATGTTTTACCAAAGGTATCTCCATCGAGTACCGAGGCAGACGGAGAACTCTATGTTTTTAATACCCCATCTGGGACATCAAGTGTAGAGACTCAAATGAGGCATGTATCTATTAGTTACGACATTCCTCCAACACCTGGTAATACTTATCAGATTCCACGAACATTTCCAGACGGAACTTTGGGACAGACGTCAAAGCTAGACACTATTCCAGATATTCCTCCACCTCGGCCACCGAAACCACATCCAGCTCATGACCGATCTCCTGTGGAAACGTGCAGTATCACGCGCACAGCCTCAGATACTGACAATAGTTACTGTATCCCTACGGCAGGGATGCCACCATCACGTAGTAATACCATTTCCACTGTGGATTTGAACAAATTGCGAAAAGGTCAGCTCTAACTGGCTTCTACTGTGTTAGAGGTTAATGATAGAAAATCTGTTTATCTGAATATTTGTTCTTTGTAGCATAGTATGATGTTAAATGATAGTCCTTTTTTTTTTCAGCTCTGCAGTTACCCACTCATGTAGTGAAGATATCAGAGTCTCTGTAGCTCGTTGGAGGGTGTTGGTGCATGTAGCTTGTGCCTGTGTGCGTGTTCTGCTGGAAGGGAGAAAGATTTGGAGTTTTTCACCCCTGAAGAAGTATGGCCTTAGAAATACCTTCCTGGCTCAGGAAGTGTGTACCCCTTTTTCCTGCTTTCCATGTATCCTGGGTGGGTTGACTCTCTACTGGGGCAGAGGAGCAGGAAATGGACCAGCCACAAAGCCCCTCCGAGTCATCCCTTTCCTGTATTTGTGTGCCATAATGGCTGCTTCTGTGTCACATCTGCTGGGCTCCGTTTCCTTCCTTCCTCAGTAAGCAATTTATACGTTGTGTCTAACAAGTAGACTCCTTTCCAGTCATGCCATTCTGCTTTTGTTTGGTTTTATTTATTTCTAAAGCTTGCAATCTTCTCTCCCCTTACCCTAGCCACTTCACTTAGTCCTATACCATCTCCTGGGGTCTGCCAAAAATTACAGACCTTGAGAGGAGAAAAATTCAGTCTGGCGTACACTCTAAGGTTCTTAAAGTCCTGGAAATAGAAGGCCAGTGTTTAAGATGTACATACCCTAAAAACTATGTGCTAATGTTTTTGTATTTTGTTGGTAGAGTTACCCACCTGTCCTAAAGAAAATAAAGATTTAATGCATCACAAAGAGTACTAATAGGGAGACTTCACTTAGCCATTCAGTACCAATTTCTGATTCTTTTCATGAAGTGGCTCTGTAATCTGATTATAGGTTAGTGAGATAGAAGTTAGGCCCAAGGTGGTATAGAAGATGAGAAAAAAGAAGTGTTTCTTTTCTCTGTCTTTTTTTTTTTTAAAGATTTTATTTATTTATTTGACAGAGAGACACACAGCAAGAGAGGGAACACAGGCAGGGAGAGTAGGAGAGGGAGAAGCAGGCTTCCCGCAGAGCAGGGAACCTGATGCAGGCTTGATCCCAGGACCCTGGGATCACGGCCGGAGCTGAAGGTAGACACTTATGACTGAGCCACCCAGGTGGCCCTTTTCTGTCTTTAAATAACCCAGCATCCTGGGCTTAGACATTCATTCATTGTTGTAATCAAATGTTGGTACTGGTTAGCATATTAGTGAGTGTCTGCATTTCCTAGTGATTTAAGGTACCCATTCGGGATATTATTCTGTGAGCATTTTTTTAAAAATCACTGTGTATGCGTGCAGACCTGCACACGTGTGTAAAGAAAGAGAACAGACCATTCTGAGAACTGGCAAAGATGGGAAGAAATGCTGATCATTTGTTTTCTATTTTAGATGCTAGTTCTCAAGACTGCTATGATATTCCACGAACATTTCCAAGTGACAGATCTAGTTCACTTGAAGGCTTCCATAACCACTTTGTAAGTATAACTGATCTTGGCATCATCAAGTCTATTTCGCTGTCAGGATCTTCACATTCAGTGCTCTAAAATTAAATGAGATCACTTCATGTACTCTCAGATCCATATGAATATGTGTGACTTATAACTGTGTTTTCCTTTTTGATAATAGTTTCTGTTTATTAAAAGAAATGTATGTGTGTTTTAGAAAATCAAAAATATATTGACAGTGGGAAGCGTATCAAGTGAAGAACTAGATGAAAATTACGTCCCAATGAATCCCAATTCTCCTCCACGACAACATTCCAGCAGTTTTACAGAACCAATTCAGGAAGCAAATTATGTGCCAATGACTCCGGGAACATTTGATTTTTCTTCATTTGGAATGCAAGTTCCTCCTCCTGCTCATATGGGCTTCCGGTCCAGCCCAAAGACCCCTCCCCGAAGGCCAGTTCCTGTTGCAGACTGTGAACCACCCCCCGTGGATAGGAACCTCAAGCCTGACAGAAAAGGTAAGGAGAGCATGATATAGCAAATGGGTTGGGGGGGGGGTGAGGGGTATGCCTGTTTAGATCTGCCAGCTTAGATCCGCACTTAACTGTCATAAAATCCCAAATGGATTTGGGACTAGAAGTTCCGAAGTAATTCATATTACCTTAGTTACCAACTTAAGTGTGGTATTGCTATTTGTAGATTAAGAATTGTTATATGTTGATGCCCAGGTGAGGTTTCTGTCTCTTGTCTCTAGAGCAGAGGTTACAAACTAAAATACTCCCAAGGTTTGGCAAGCAACAGGAATGAGGAGAAACTGGAATCCACTTGCCCATTCTAAATGGAGTAACTAACTGCTCCTTGGCTGTAATGCTTTGTTGACTTGGGAAAATAATATGGGCCCATATGGGCAAATCATCTGATGTATCAGGAGGAGCCAAACATTTCATCTCTTATATGTATTATCTTTTGATTTTTGAGTGTGATCTGCTAGTTTAATTTAAAAATAAAAACCAAAAACCACTTCAAACCAAACCAAACAACTTGTAGAGGCTGGATATAGTCTTTGGCTGCTGTTTTGTAACCTCTTCTCCAGAATATATAATATCAAATCAGACAGAGATTATTAGTGCATTTGACGTAATTCTTAAAGAACAATGAGGCTGCTTGTACAATCTTTCCAGTCTGTCTGTATAACAGCTTCTTAAAAATGATTCTGCTTTTGCTGGGGTATAAATGCTTCTAGTCTGTTCCTTCATACTGGCCTTCATAAGTAACATTAAATTCTAGGGTAGAATGGTTTGTTAAGAATTCAGTATAAAAGAGACTCCAAACTGGTAGTACAGAGTCGGGTTTTTATATTTTGCGTTTGAGTGGTTAAAACCCAGACAACTAGCTGAACTAGCTGTGTTGCAGCATGCTGTTAGTGTGATTTAATCTTGACAACCAAATAAGTTAGTATATTGGCTGTGTGATGAGTTGGCGCCGTTTCTGGGGAATTCAGCACATTTGAAGTCTCCTGTGCTGTACATAGCTTTTTTTTTTTAATAATTTTTTTTATTTTTTATAAACATATATTTTTATCCCCAGGGGTACAGGTCTGTGAATCGCCAGGTTTACACACTTCACAGCACTCACCAAAGCACATACCCTCCCCAATGTCCATAACCCCACCCCCCTTCTCCCAACCCCCCTCCCCCCAGCAACCCTCAGTTTGTTTTGTGATATTAAGAGTCACTTATGGTTTGTCTCCCTGTACATAGCTTTTTAAGGGTATGTAATATCTGTGTAAATTTCTCATTAACCTGGATTTTTAGATCGTTAGTATATTTCTAATTAAGTTCCAATTGTAGGGAACAGAGTCTGAGACTCATTCCGAGTATCTGAAGAAAATGAGTTTTGTTTTGTTTTGCTTTTAAGTAAGTAAGTAAGGCTGGTTCTATGCTAAAATGAGAAAATTTACGGAGAACAGAAGCACTCCCAAGGGACCGTCGCTTTGTCCTGTTGTCTGCCTTTCTGTCCTGTGGGAAGCCTTTATATCTGCTTTGTTCTGTCTCACATTCTGTCTTTCTTTTCTGTTTCCTGCCCTGTATCCTCTACTTGGTTTCTGCCTTCCAGGAGCTGTGGCTGACAGCTCCCCATTGTGGCCTCATTTCTGCCTCCTGGCTCCTTTTTACATGTGTGCACCTTCTGCACCTGCTGCCTCCATCATTGTTCACTCACTGTAGAGTGCTCACAGCAAATTGGATTGCTCTTATTTGTCTTTTCACATGAGGCCATATGACAGATTGTAGGCTAGCCCACAGATTGGCTGCCACTGGCCAGCTGCCCACCTTTGGTCTGACGGCTAGAAAGATAGCCACATGTAACACCCACAGCCACCCAGACAGCCCAAACAGCGGGGCTGTAATCAGGGGTGGTTATCTTAGAAAGGGTATGAGCATCACAGGCTTTTTATTTGACAACTTTTCCTTTTGCTTCTCTTTGTCCACATCTGTCTTTAAATCTATTTAGGCATTATTAGTCATTTTCCTTGCATACAAAATGCAGAAGTATGTTTAGACATGCATAAATTTATAACTGAGTTCACAGGTTGCTGAAGGATTAAGGTCCAAGTGTTATGAACTCTCCGCAATACTGAAATATTCATTTTTAATGCTAAACTGGTTCTTTACTTACTACTTAGTGCGTGTGAGCAGCAAATCTCTACTTTTTTTTTTAAGATTTATTTTTTTTTATTTTAGACAGCAAATAAGCATGTGAACACAAGTGGAGGGAGGGGTAGAGGGAGAGAAACTTCAAGCAAATACCCCCTGTTGAGCACGGAGCCCACCCAGGGCCGGTCTCATGACCCATTAGATCATGACACTTAACCAACTAAGCCACCCAGGTGCCCCAGCAGATCTCTGCTTTTTAACCCCAAATGTAAGTTTTATATCTGGAAGCCCTACATAAATGTGGAGGTGATATTGTTAGAGTAAGCATGCAAGGCACTGAGTCCTACCTGCTGTGCTTCTCTGCCTGCCCCTTCCTTTCCTCGGGCTCCGCAGAACACAGTTCAAAAATTCCCGATATATTTCACAGTTAGTGATTACACATGGTAAACCTAATGAATACTCAGAAAACGTCCCTATTTATATGTTAGAAATGTTTTACGATCATAATGATATGTGTTTAATGTTCTCTAGGTCTGATAGAGCTCATGTACCTCATATGATATATAGCATTTTATGTATATATCATCATATGGCATGTATACTATGTATCATTTATATTACATTTATGTGTAATTACACCTCCCTATATATAGTGAAAGTACTATAATATTCTAGTACAGTAGCAATTAATTGCCCTAGGTTTCTTTTCTTTTTTTTTTTTTTAAAGATTTATTTATTTATTTGACAGAAAGAGAGAGAGAGAAATCACAAGTAGGCAGAGAGGCAGGCAGAGAGAGAGAGAGGAGGAAGCAGGCTCCCTGCTGTGCAGAGAGCCCGATGCGGGACTCGATCCTAGGACCCTGAGATCATGACCTGAGCCAAAGGCAGCGGCTTAACCCACTGAGCCATGCAGGCGCCCTGCCCTAGGTTTCTAAACCAACCTAAAGTGACCTTACAGTAGAACAGAAGAAAGTAGGTTCTTGTTTACTTTTGGAGGTTGCATTCAGGCTTTTACAAAATTAAGTGAACTCTTGAGAGACAGTCCTGAACTCATTGGCCAAGTTGTGTATTTGGTATCTATGCTTAGACACAGAATGAACTGAGAAAGCACCTGGAATAAAATACATAGTTTTTGGCAAAATCAAGGAGAATAGGTTTAGCAAAATAGGGGAGGTTACTAAAATCATAATAATTAAAAAAAAAAGGTTTTGCTTTTCTTTTAGTTCTGTTCTGCTTTTTAAATAAATATAAGAGAGAAAGCACGAGAGACTAACTTAGCAATCTTTGTCAACTCACTTTAGGAAGTTATAACTATTCAAGAAGAGCACATTGAAAACCCAAATTCAGATCTTGGAGAAGTTTATCTTTAAAAACTTAAATTGTAGAGGCACCTGGGTAGCTCAGTCGGTTAAGTATCCAGTTCTCGATTTGGCTCATCATTATCTCAGGATCATGGGATCGAACCCCATGTCTGGTTCCACACTCAGCATAGTGTCTGGTTGGGATTCTCTCTCCCTCTCCTTCTGCTCCTCCACCAACATAAGCCTCCCCACCCAATGCTCTCCCACTCTCCCTTGCTAAAATAAATAAATATATCTTTAAAATAAATAAATAAAAATAAAAACTTAAACTGTAAAACAAATGTCTTATTTGGTCATGAAATTCTTCACATGCATAGCATCAAATGAGTCTGTTTTACTTCTAGATTTTGTGACATCAGATAAATGACTCAATCTGTTCTACTATCTCTTAATTAGCTATACCTCACAATTAGCAAACCTGATTCTACCGAATACAGCTTGATTAGTTTCAGAGCCCAATATAACTAGTTCAATACCCAGTGTAACCAATTACTGTGATTGTCTTCTTTGAAAGAGTCTACAATAAATAAGTGACATTCTAGTCTTGTTTATACCCCCAATTATAGATGTCAGCTGCTGTAGTTAGTAGTACAGATAAGTTTTTCAAATACTTTTGGGTAATTGAAGCTTCAGAAATGCATAGATGTTCTAAACACTTATGTTTAATGTATTTTCATGGACCTTTTTCCCCATCACCCAACTTGTGGTAACTATATTTTCACCCCTACTATTTCTGTCACAACAGTATTTGTTACAAACCAAGTTTTGTGTAATATTAATAGAGGAGAAAAGCTTAATTTGCATATATTAAATATAGGAAAGCAGATAAGTCATTGTAAATGCAGGACAAATTATGTTTTGATTGCTTCAGCTGAAAGTTACATTTTAATTGAAGAGTAAGTTTATAAAGTTTCGGAAACTTCTGTAAGATATCTATAGTGGCTTCTCTATAAGTAAGTCATTACCTGAATCTACCATATTTAACCGCTGCACTTATCTATACCCTCTACCCCCATCCAGTCTTCTAACATGATGTGGCAGCCATTTGAGCCTCAGACACAATCTTTATACTTTGTTTTGTAGCTTTGTCCAAGCATGGCTTTCTGCAGTAACTCTGACCGTTAGTTATTATATCGTGACAAAGCAGTGTGAAAAAGCAGTACTGGTTTACTTCTGATGTTTTTGTACATTAGTTGGCGTAAAGTATCTTCGGGTATGATCTTCACTTTCAGTATAGGAAGCATCCAGAAGACTAGTCTGGACGAGCTTCCCTAGATGGGTCCTTTTGACGAAGTTGACCTATTTGCTCTAGACGTTTTTTTGAGAGATCTTCTGATGTTTTTGAATGTGGTTAAAAATAAACATGCTTTTGTTCCTCTTTTTTTAAAAATTAATATGCTTTTTTAAAACTACTTTTATACTCTAATAAGTGTTTGGGAGATGGATGAGTGACACCAGTAAATATAACTAGATTTTAATAAACAAGTATTAAGTATGAATCTCAAGTCAGATTTGTGGTTTCATGTTGCAATTTAAAGGAAATACAAATGGAATACATTTTTGAGGTGCCTGTCTGGCTTAGTCAGAAGAGCATGTGACTCTTGATCTCAGGGTCTTGAGTTGGAGCCCTACATTGGGTGTAGAGATTACTTAAATAAATAAAAACTTTGAAAAAAAAAGGATGGAGTGCATTTTTATAGCATAGTCTTTACATGCAGATTGTTTCTCCTAAATATTCTTTACCTTCTAATATAAGTATCATTATTATGTTCTTCATACAGTCAGACCATTACAACAAGTGTAAAAGTTTTTCAGTATTCTACCTGGATTAGTATTTGGAATTATCAGAGGATATTAATGTTGTGAATTATCTTTCTTCTTCCTTTATTTTTGAGATGCTCAATGGAAATAGTATAATCTGTAAAACTGTGGAAGAGTAAATAATACAGGCTAAGTTAAACCTATAGTAAAACAGAAAATAAACTTTCCACTTTGTGTTGAATTTATGTAAGCAGTACCTATGAAAATAATACTTGATAGTGTATGCACTTTGCAAAAAAGATTGCATCTGCTTGTTTGAAACATGACCTCATGTGATTGCCTTGACCATATTTGGGATTATCAACTTTTGAAACCACATTCAGTTGCTCTCTTTTTTCCCACTTAAAGGACCAGCAAAAAAAATATGATATTGATCAGATTAAACACCACCAGCTTTAAGAGACCTGCAGTTCATCAACATAGATTTAAGTGCCTACCAGTTATAGGATCTATCCTTTGCTAGTCCTTGGTCTCCAAACACAGGAAGAAAAGGTGGCTTCCCTGAAGAAGCTCACTGTCTAGTGGAGGAGGTAGAAAAGTAAACACATTATCATAACTGGCGTGGAAGGAGCTGTGGTTGAGGTAAGCTTTTGGCACTGTTATCTAAGCTCCCCTGAGGAAAGTCTGAGAGAGTGAATGGCAATTAAATGATGGTAGAGGAGGGGAAGATGGCAAAGGACCTTTTAGTCAGAATAAACAGCATACCCAGATCCTTTCAAAGAGGGCAGATGGGACTGGCTGGGTTGTGAGTGGGAGGGAGGGAATAAGATAGGGAGGGAGGAGGGGAGCAAAGTATGAATGGAGGAAGGAATGCCAAATGCCTTGCAGGTGCCTGATCCTGAGGGTGTTATAGTCCATGCTAATGAGTTTGGGCTTTATTCTGAGTACACCATTAAAGGGTTTTATGCAGGCAAGTAACATAATCAGGTTGGCCCCTAAAAGCTCATTCTAAAATTTAAGATAGGACAAGATGGGTAGGATAAAACTTAAGTTGATAGGAAAAAAGACTATTCTCTTATGTAAAATGTTAAAAAAAAAAATCACATTTTTTTCAGCATTTTCCTCAAAGAGTGCTTTGCTTGGTTTTCCAAATCCAGGGTTCTTAAAGCCTTTCTTGGTTTAGAAATGATCAAATAAGAAAAGGCATAACAGAGCCCCTTTCCTGGCTCTTATTTGGTCCCTCAGCTTGGGGATTTACAGTGATTTTAAAGGTTTGAAGGCATTTGGGGGACAGATGGCAGTTATTTAGCCATACAGTGTGAGCTCATCACTTTCAGAAAAGCAAACCAGGTAAGTGAGGTACACATTAGAAGCAGGAAAGTTTTAAGAAAGGACTTCAGACTTGGAGATTTTTTCATTTTCTTAGGTAAATGAAAACAGACTATTATATTGTCATAAATACAAATTAAAGTTTATAAAATAAAGATAAGAGAGAAAGTAGAATTTAGAAGGACTTGTAAGAGATCTGCAGTGGCAACTGGTAATCGAGGAAACAGAGCAGGTCTGTGGTGAGTCAGAGGAGAAATTGCATTTTGAACATGTAGTGTGAGTACCTGCAGAACAGCCATAGAGGATGGTTGTATAAATGTGTAGCTTAAGATTTCCAGAAGAAGATCTGAACCAGGATGAAGATCTGTCAACTTGTACTCCATGTTAGGGAGCAAGTCACATGAGCCAGAGATTGCTCCCCCCCCCAAGGGTTAAAGCATAGGGGGAGTTTCGCCTGTAGTCAGTGCTCTCTGCTAAATGATGTAATGTTTTTCTTTGTTCAAAGGTAGTCTAGCTAAAGCCAAGTGGTAATCTGCTCTGGATTTAAAAATTCAGGCTCAAATGAGTTACTCTATTTACTCTCAGAATTTGAGAATCTGTGCATCCCCAGAGTTGGTTTATTTTTGCCTTTACTTTCTTATGCTTATTTCTTACTCTTTATTTGCACACCTTTCTTGAACAGTTAGGAAAACATTCAAATATTTGCTGTTAGGTAATAGAGAGAAAGAGGGGCCCAAGAAAGGCGTACTAACATCTGGGGTCTTTTTTCTACCTTTTTCTCTCACAAGTAATACCGAGCCATCATTTGGGTACAGCTTTCATTTCTATCTGGAACATCAGTGTCAAACTGAGTTTGGAGGGATATAAAGAAATAAAGCTGACAGAATGTCTGAGTGACTCAGTGTGATTCAGTGCCACACTTCCAAATTTCAACTTTCATCCCAAAACCAACCTTGAGCCTTGCATGGAATGGAAAATACATATGAATTTTATAAAAACACTTTGAAAACCTCGCTTGATACAGTATTTTTCTATTAGGAAAACCAAGGAGTACCCTCGGGAGTGCTTGACAGATGGAATTGGTTTAGAAAAAAGATGGTCGGTTCAGGGTCAGGTGGTAAAAGGATCTCTGTGGGGAGCTGTGGGACAAGGGAAGAATGGAACTAGATCACAAGCAGGTCGAGTTAGCAGTCACAGGATCTTGAGTATTTAATCACCAACAAAGATGAAGTTACCAGGTATGCAAAGCTGAGAATTGTGGAGGGTGACTGCCAGGGTAGAAGCACAGTGATAAATCGGAAGGAAGCCCAGAGTTAATGAACGTGGGTCTTTCAGAAAAGGAGGAGGGCAGAAGACACATTGAGGGAATACCAGCGAACCAGAAGTCACCCAGAAAAGCAATTATTAAACTTCACGTCACTCACGGATCAGCTACCTGTGGCATTCAAAATAGATGTAAGATCTCAAACTGAACTGAGCAGTTCAAAACTGACCTCTAAACACTGGTTTTTCTAGGATATTTGATTGTCCAAAAATCTAGAGAGATAAAACAGTGTGGACAGCACAGGAGCATACCCAGCAGATGTGAAGCTAGGGGAGCCTTCATTTGGCCTCTATAATCAATGTTGTGACCCAAGCAAATTACTTAACCTTTTTTGTTCTTCAGGGGTATCTCATCCATAAAATGAAGAATCTGGATTTGATCTGTAAAAGCCTTTTAGCTGTAAAATAAGTGTATTTTTCTGTAGCAACCCTTATCTTCTGCCTCTTACTCTTTTTGAAGGGAAGTACATTGTATTGGGGAGTTTATAAAAAGCTGACCTCCTCCGTTGTTTTTAGGAAAGTGCCCTGCCAGCGTGGGCCCTGGATAGGTATTCAGCATTAGGGGTAGGATTACAGCCCCAAATCTTATCACTCGCATTTTAAACTAGACCTGCCTCATTTCTCAATAAACTCAATGTATTAATCGCCTAACTTAGAAAATTGGTTCATTAGAGAATTCTCACATTTTATAACCTAGAGACTCATATTTTAAGAAACTTTTACACCTTCAGTAGATAAGGTACTAGATATTAGCACTTACTCAGCAAATTCTAATCTTGCCATCTAATAGATGTCAACTCAGTTTTGTAAATGCCAAAAAAAGATGAAAATTTGGTGCCATTGAGAAAAGAGCAACTTAAAATACTGGTTTAAATGATATTGCTTCTCTGGCCTCCAGGCTTCCTGTGGGAAAAAGAGAGGCCACTGCTGGATGTTAACCCTGTACTATGCATAAGGCTTTTTTTCAGCAGCATTTCTTTGTGGCAGAGAATAAATGAAAAGAAAATGAAGGCAACTGAATTTATGTTTTCAAATACTTACATCGAGGCTAGACAATCAGCAGTTCCAGAATTAAGACATCTAATCCTTGCAAAATGACATCACTGGGTAGCTACCAGTATCCAGGGGAAACAAACAGTGGTCTTGGTTTTGATTTTGGATTAGCAAACATTGTAACGTCAACCTGCTTCTCTAGAAGGGCTTTTGGTCAGGAGGTCAAGGAGTAGTCAGATTAAGGTTTTTTAAATACCTCCATTAAATTAAGCAAGAAATATTACAGGGAAGTAGGCCTTGGTACTTACTTAACAGACTTCAAAGAAAAGATGTACTTTGAGGTATGACTGAGGTATTTTATCATTTTGTGTTTGATCCAGTTTTCTAAGGCATGTTAGAAGAATAACTAACATGGCACACGTCTTTCCTCCTTTCCTCCAAATGAAGATAACCACTAACCAGTCTGGTTATCCCACTAAAACTTTGCCATCCTTTATAACACTTGGCTTGTCATACTGTTGCATGAAACTTCTTCCTTTCCATTGTACTGAGCATGAATGATATGTAGCAAGATTGAAATATTCTCCACAAACAAACTTTTGTATATGCTTTTGAGATGTAACATTTCTGCTCAGGGCTCTGTTGCTTTTTTACAGAATCCATTTTCCAATTAAAAAATAACATATTAAGAGAGTCTTCTTTTTACCAATTAGGTCAAAGTCCTAAAATTTTAAGACCCAAACCCCATGGTTTAGAGCGAACTGATTCACAAACCATAGGTGACTTTGCTACAAGGAGAAAGGGTATGTACATTAGCACCGCATGCTGGATGGGGCATTGGGAATTTATTTTGTGGTGGTTTTTTCTTTAAAAAGTTAAGGAGAAGAGCCTTAAGTACGACTGCTGTTGTGAATAAAGCTTCCTAGCACGTTATTTCTAAAGTGAATGCTTCTCATAATGTGTGTCTTCCCCCATTGTGTCTTTTCATAGACACAAGTCTACTTGTTATGCCATTAACAGCAGCATGTTAAATTTGATAATATTTAGTCTTGTCCTTTTGCATTATTCTTTTAACCTTTTGGACATCAATACATTGTTTGCTTTAAGCTTGTGATCTACTTGTGAGTTCCAAATGCTTCCTTTATTTATATGTAACGTGCTACATATTCTGTCCTGAGACAAAATACAGAATCACTTCCCATGGATTAATTATTTATGCCACTACTTAGAATTTGATAGGTCAATTGCCAGTAGCCTTTGGGTTTCAAAAAAAGTGAAACATAAGAGTTAAAGAATTACATTCACTAAGCACGGTATTCTGTGCATGTCTATTTTAAGTGTATAGGTGAACAAAATTTAAACTCAGACTTAATCTAGTCTTCAGAAAAATCACATTGAGTTTTTTGTTTTGAATAGACAAAAATACTCATAAGCCCAGTGAATCTACATAGTCCTTTTAAATGACCACCTGTTTTAAAGTTTGATGGTAGTTTTAACATAGTTGATTAAAAGTATGAGGTGAGTAAAAGTATGTCCATATATGGACAAAAACTAGAAGAAGAAAACCTAGAAAAGTGAAATTTTTTTCTTTGGAGTGGCAGGATGAAAGGTAAAGTATTTACCTAACATGTTTAAATAGTCTCCCAAAATATAATTCATATTATCATATAGTTTTAGTTCTTTAGTTCATTTAGTTAATTTCTGAAAAATGTTGTATTCTTTAAGGGCTGAGAGCTCTGTGGTATTTACTAGCATGGTAATTATCTGTTGTAATAATGAGGTAAATAAGCAAAGACCCACTTATAAATGAAGCCAATAAGAATATTAGTGTTTATTATTATTTAATTTGGTAAAGAATATTGTTGGTTAAATAAGCTAAAAATTCAAGGTAATTTTTAATAATGGTCTCTCAGAGCTGAGTTTGAGTCTCAAAATATTATTATTGCTTTCTTTTATTTGTTTTCAGACTGGGCTTGAATTAGTTTAAAAGAATTGGTCACTTCTTTTTTCAGTTTTTGATTTTAGCAGAGTTTGGTATTTAATACCTTCAATACATCATTTTATATATATAGTTGTATAACTGATTATTCAGTGTTGGAGAATAGAAATGTTTTTACATAAAAGATGAAAGCTCCATACTTGGGCATCAAAATACTTTTTTTAAAAAAAGGAAATAAAGAAATATGAAACGTATACATCAAGTAACTAAAGGAATATGGTCACATTACCCTTTCTTCTCATTTAGTTTATTTTCATAAAATATTAAATTAACAAGCAACGTGTGGTAATAGAGCTTTAGACTTTGAGTCAACAATCATGAAACATTATTGAATTTAGCTTTTGTCGCTAATTATTTAGCTGTGTCACCATGGGCAAATCATGTAACATCAGCTCATTTCATGTGTGAAACCAGCTGGTCTTAGGTGTACTCTGGCTATACCATATAAGTAGAGAGAGTGAGGATCTTGTTTTGTTTTCCAAATTTCTGTGTACTGAAGCCTCTTTTTCTCTCTTTCATTTCAGTCAAGCCAGCACCTTTAGAAATAAAACCTTTGCCGGAATGGGAAGAGCTACAAGCCCCAGTTAGATCTCCCATCACTAGGAGTTTTGCTCGAGAGTAAGTGTTTGTTTAAAATATGTACCTTGATTGGTCACTATAATGGAAAATAACTGGAACAGTGGTTCCCAAAATATGGTCCGGAAAGCCTGCCTTTTTGGGGTTCTGTGAAGTCAAATTCTCATTAAGATGCCACAATGTCTTTTGCCTTTTCCACTCTTTTTCTCTCATGAGTATCTGCCGGAGTTTTCCGAAGGCTACATAGTGTTTAGTCATATCTCTGGGACAGATAATAAATAGAAAATATTTGTATACTCTTGTGGTATTTTTTTTGTTTGTTTTTATGTGTAAGTCTTTTTTAAATTCAGTTAATTAACATATAATATCTTACTAGTTTCAGAGGTAGAGGTCAGTGATTCATCAGTCTTACATGTTACCCAGTGCTCATTCATCACATCCTTCTTTAATGTCCATCACCTAGTTACCCCATCCCCCCACCTCCCTTCCCTTCAGCAACCTTCAGTTTGTTACCTATGATTAAGAGTTTCTTATGGTTTGTCTCCCTCTCCGGTTTCATCTTGTATGATTTTTTCTTCTCTTCCCCATGCTCCTCTGTAAATTCCACATATGAGTGAGATCATATGATAATTCTGTCTCTCATTGACTTATTTAGCTTAGTTTGAGTTCTATCCACGTTTTTGCAAATGGCAAGATTTCTTTTTTTTTTTTTTTGATGGTGGAGTAATATTCCATTGTATATACATATATACCACATCTTCTTTATCCATTCATCTGTTGATGGACATCTAGCCTCTTTCCATAGTTTGGCTATTGTGGACTTGTGGACAGTGCTGCTATAAACATTCCAGGTGCACTTGCCCCTTCAGATCACTACATTTGTACCTTTGGGGTAAATACCCAGTAGTGCAATTGCTGGGTCATAGGGTAGCCCTATTTTCAAATTTTTGAGGATCCTCCATACTGTTTTCCAGACTGGCTGCACCAGCTTGCATTCCCACCAGCAGTGTAGGAGGGTCTGCCTTTCTCCACATCCTCTCCAACATCTGTCATTTCCTGACTTGTTAATTTTAGCCATTCTGACTGGTGTGAGGTAGTATCTCATTAAGGTTTTGATTTGTATTTCCCTGATGCCGAGTGATGTGGAGCACTTTTTCATGTTGTTGGCCGTTTGGGTGTCTTTTTTGCAGAAATGTCTGTTCATGTCTTCTGCCCATTTCTTGATTGGATGATTTGTTCTTTGGGTGTTGAATTTGATAAGTTCTTTATAGATTTTGGGTACTAGCCCTTTATCTAATAAGACATTTGCAAATATCTTCTCCCATTCTGTCAGTTGTCTTTTGTGGGTTTTTTTTTTCCTGTTTCCTTTGTTGTGCAAAAGCTTTTTTCTTGATGAAGTCCCAGTAGTTCATTTTTGCCTTTGAAGATATGTCTAGCAAGAACTTGCTATGTCTGAGGACGAAGAGGTTGCTGCCAGTGTTCTCTAAGATTTTGATGGATTCCTGTCTCACATTTAGGTCTTTCATCCATTTTGAGTCTATTTTTGTGTATATAGTGGTATAAAGTGGTCAAGTTTCATTGCTCTGCATGTGGCTGTCCAATATTTGGAACACCATTTGTTGAAGAGACTGCCTTTTTTTCCACTGGACATTCTTTCCTCCTTTGTCGAAGATTAGTTGACCAAGAATCTCTGAGGATCCATA